>NC_064628.1:91464325-91773575 GCF_023864275.1 Schistocerca cancellata | reverse complement strand
AGGGCAGCAGTCGAACATTTTCTGTATCCAGAAATGCCCGTACAGGACCTGCAACATGCGGTCGTGTATTGTCCTGCTGAAATGTAGGGTTTCGCAGGGATCGAATTAAGGGTAGAGCCACGGGTCGTAACACATCCGAAATGTAACGTCCACTGTTCAGAGTGTCGTCAATGCGAACAAGAGGTGACCGAGACGTGTAACCAATGGCACCCCATACCACCACGCCGGGTGGTACGCCGGTATGGGGATGACGAATACACGCTTCCAATGTACGTTCACAGCGATGTCGCCAAACACGGATGCGACCATCATGATGCTGTAAACAGAACCTGGATTCATCCTAAAAAAATGACGTTCTCCATTCGTGCACCCAGGTTCGTCGTTGAGTACACCATCGCAGGCGCTCCTGACTGTGATACAGCGTCAAGGGTAACCGCAGCCAAGGTCTCCGAGCTGATAGTCCATGCTGCTGCAAACGTCGTCGAACTGTTCGTGCAGATGGTTGTTGTCTTGCAAACGTCCCCATCTGTTGACTCTGGGATCGAGACGTGGCTGCACGATCCGTTACAGCCATGCGGATTAGATGCCTGTCATCTCGACTGCAAGTGATACGAGGCCGTTGGGATCCAGCACGGCGTTCCGTATTACGCTCTTGAACCGACCGACTCCATATTCTGCTAACAGTCATTGGATCTCGACCAACGCGAGCAGCAATGTCGCGATACGATACACCGCAATCGCGATAGGCTACAATCCGACCTATATCAAAGTCGGAAACGTGATGGTACCCATTTCTCCTCCTTACACGAGGCATCACAACAACGTTTCACCAGGCAACGCCGGTCAACTGCTGTTTGTGTATGAGAAATCGGTTGGAAACGTTCCTCATGTCAGCACGTTGTTGGTGTCGCCACCGGCGCCAACCTTGTGTGAATGCTCTGGAAAGCTAATCATTTGCATATCACAGCATCTTCTTCCTGTCGGTTAAATTTCGCGTCTGTAACACGTCATCTTCGTGGTGTAGCGATTTTAATGGCCAGTAGTGTAACATGCCCTGCTTTTGGTTATGTTAGTTTCAACAGACATTGTTCCATTTAAAAAGTGTATGACTGCACAAAAACACACTTTCTATGTATTATTACAGTCTGTTGAATGGGTAAGAATAAGAGCCCGTGAGTACCAATCCATTCTGCGAAAATCGCACATTAGTAGCTCTCTCGATATTTGCGGTGCAAGTTTTAGGTGATTCACCATGCATATGTGGAGGATCAGTTCGAATCTATTGTCGTTATCGAGTAACAAAGTCCAAAAGTTTGTCGAACACTAGTGGCTGATTGATGTACATAGTACCCAGCCCAACGGAAAACAGACTCAAATACGCATTGTATGCCACTATCGTTTAATGTAAACATTGTGTTTCTTCTTGTGTTGACAACAAATTTATTCCCGCACCAGTGTCCTCAGGTATGATGTGTAATAATCTGCCATAATGCAGTGCCCGCAGAAAGAGTGATGTGAAGGTTGACCCAGCACCAACAGTGTGGCAAGAATAGGGATCACACTGAATATATTTAGTTAAATATTCTGTTTCTGCCGTATTTATGCGTCAAAAACACGGCACTAAGCTGAAATGTGAACACACAGAAAACAAAACAATTTTGAAAGGAATGGATCTCACTACTGAAGTGAAATAAAGTTACATTTAAAATAAAAATGTGACCTCGTACTACAGCCATAAAGAAATGGAACTAAAGTCACAGATGCAGACAGTGAAGTGCAGGAATCTGCAACGTCATTCCCATCCGTTAATCACATCGTATTAGGCTGATATAAATGAAAATATAAATTTATCAGTTGCACCGTATTCCTTAAACGAGATCAGAGTTCGCTTCTGAGGAAGCATTCAACGCTCATTTCCATCAAGCGGTGTTTTAACAGCACTATAACTGTACCAAAACGCACCGTCACCCAGTTGAAAAATAGGCCAATCAATGCAAATGTTAGTTGTTGCTTGTTGTCAGTTTTTATCTCTCATACTGCACTTAGGATGATAGCTGTTATCGTTTTTGCCGTTTCAGCTGCCAATATGCAGCATTTCGCAGTCCAACTCAATAGGAGGAGTGTATGCGGTTAGTCGACTGTGATCCGTTTTGCATAGCCGTAACATCTGAGTGCCGCATCTGCATCATTGAGTCGTTACTTTAGTACCAAAGTGTATCATTTTACGGTGGAAATCAAATTTTTCTGCTGTGTGCATCCACAGAACTTTTATGTCAGAAGGAGACAGGAGATCATATAAGTTGGATTTGAATATTTCGTTTGCGTAATGAGTTGCCGATACACTTGAATTATAAGTTGTTTCAAGACTGAAGAGGTGATTAATGCGGAAAAATGTGTTTCTGCAATTGTGTCCTGTTTGATGGAATGTCCTGAAAGTACTCTGTAATGTATGTATGTACGTAGTTGAAAGTAAAGTATAAACCAAACAGCGGTCATCTTTAAAATTCTACCATGAAACTGACACGAAAATTAAATAAGTCAGCGTACTAAAGTGTCCAGGTCATCCAGCATGTGTGTGTGTGTGTGTGTGTGTGTGTGTGTGTGTGTGTGTGTGTGTGTGCACCATTCAATCTCTATTATGTACTTAGCGCGTAAACAAGGAGAACCGGATACTCCTACACCTGCCATCTTATTAAATTAATGAACATTTTCTCCCACATCACATACATTGTAAAAATGTCCGTTTTGTTGTGTGGTGGATATGTTTGTCGTCTTTTGTCAAACATATTTCAGTACATTGGTACTTACTTATCAGAAAATTTGTTAGCTGGAAAAATTAAAACAACTTTTTCACCAAATTCTGTTGGTACTAATTTGTTTTTACTTGTTATGAAAAGGTTATGATAAATGTATAAATTTGCATATAAAAATTTTATATCTTTTCCTCTAATAATTTACCTGAAAATCTTCTTTATTTGGCAATAAAGCACTTTTGCAACGAAGATGAGTGTAGCGAAGGGATTTTACGAATCAGTAGATATACCTATCAAGTAAGTTCCCTTTAGTAAGTTTCGTTCTCTGTGAGTTGCCTTGCAATATTTCTTTACTTGTCTTTGATTGTGAATGCCACAGCAATGATCATGTATTTTTCAGAGCTTGTCACAATAACTTACTGTCCACAGATCTTGAAATTTTCATCCCTTAAGTCCAAAGGGACATTAGCTACCAAAAACGGGGGACTGTTTATTCGCGTAAGCACATTTTACCCTGTAAAGCCGTATACCAGCCATCTCTCCGTTGCTAGTTTATTGAAAAAATGTATCCGGTTGTTCACAGAAAAATACTATTGGGTAAACAATGTGATTTGCACCAAAATTCTCGTGCTGATGTAAATGAAGTGTTTCTGTTCCACTTTATGTTGGAGTTGATGTCTCCTCACTCTCCACCTCTTTAGTGCGGGTAGGTTTGTTCCATTATCTCGAGGGACAGTCATTGTTCTTTTACACGTGAATCTTCCTGGAGGTTTCTTTTCGAAGACGTGTCTACTTAACCGCACCATGTTTACGCGGAACTGACAACAAAATTTTCAAAGCAGGGCTTAATTTCAGCACCTCCCAGGAGAAGTTTTGTGAGCTCACTGGAACACGTCGGCACGAGAAATTTAAAATAGTACACATGTATTAAACCGCAGAGTAGTAGTAATTTGCCGCTGTCTCGACACCACTGAGTGTGAAAATGGCTGACGTCTTATAGTGACGTTGAAATGTGTGCCTTATTTGTGGGCACGAATTTGAACGTAAATCAACTCAGTTGTAATATAATTCAACGAGTAGGAGGTAAAAGTAACTTAAGGCATTTAATAAGCATCTAATTCCGTTTCCCGCATCACATCATGGGTTTTCTTTCTCCTAACTATTAGGGAAGTCGGAAATGTACGTGTCCACAATGGGCTAGGATTATCTTCATCTTCATTCATCGTTAAATTTTTTATTGGTTGATACTTGGTCGTAGGCGTCCGCAGAAATCTTTCCAGATTGGGGGGGGGGGGGGGGGGAGAAGCAGTTGCCTTTTTGATATAAATTACAGAGAACTGAAGCTTATCCATTCACTATTTATGTTTGTTATAGATAGATTACTTAAAAGGTAAGCATGACTTATGATTGCCTTCAAAGTAAATCTTTTTGTATTATTAAAAAGATTACGGATGTGACCTGCGTTGCCAGGTGTTCGATTTGTACCGAACGACTTGGTACCGAAGTACGTGTGGTTCGATATTTTTAGCCTGATCGTACCACTAATTTATTTATTAATTTGCAAACTCAGGTCAATTAAAATTTGGTGCACTGTTGGCCACCGGAGGCTGCTGCATTCGTGACCTTGATTAGTGGTTGTCCATCTCTTCCTTCTTTGCATCCGACTGCTGCCGCCCGCACCAACCAATCTACGCCGAGCACCGGTTAATCAGGTGAATCTCCGAGCTCAATACAGTTACGTTTTGACTTCAGTGTGTCATTGTTTACTGTGAGTATCTAACCTATTTGTGAATTAATAAAACATAGTGGAAAGGAAGATTCCTACTGATTTGGTAGGTTAGTATTAGTGTATTACACTGTAATGGTATAAATATTACAACTAAATAAGGTTGATCGAAGTAAAATCAAGCATGAAGTTCTCGTAGGTAGCCGACCAAAGAGCCGAAGATTATTTTAAAAAGTGGCTTGACTACAAAAACTCTGCTTTTAAGACTTTGAATTACTTGGATGTAGGAAAAGTAAATCCTGCATATTAAAAACATTTACAAGCATCAAAGATGGTGGGTACTGAAGGAGGCATGAGTAAAGTTAGTTTATACGAAGATATTCATACACAATAAAAAAACTTTGGAACAATTGTAGAGACGAGCTTTTACTCCCACAAACGTGGGCGTTTTTAAACGTAGAAGAAACACCTAAAATAAAAAATAAGAATAATGGCGGTTCCATGCAGCAGTGCCTATGTGGAAAGAACCTTAAGTCACATGAATCATTTATGGACTGATACTAGAAACAAACAGTGTCAATATGGTAAAAGCAGAAGTTTGCATTCGTTGTAATTTGAAGTTTGCAACATGCAACGACTTTTATCAAAACATTCAAGTTACCAAAAATCCGATGAAAGCTGTACCTAGTGACAATAAACAAAAATTTTAAAATTTGTGAAGTGTTTTAATGAGTTCACCATGAGTCCTCAGCTCGTTAAATTCTTTCGCCGGGGAATGTTCGGTAATATTGTCAATTAAATCTCTTAACCCAAGATGTGACACATTTTCGAAGCTCACGATCTAAAACTATGTCCTTTTACCGTTATAACTGACATGTTTGCAAATAAAAGATGAATAAGTTAGGAAATATAACAACAAAATATTTAGAAACGATACTTTTATTCATATACCAATAACGCTTATTCAACTTAGAGTGAAAAGCGTGAAGCAGGAAGTAATCAGAAGAGATGATACTGTTGTTTATAAACAAATAAAACCAGTAATAAATAGACTTCTTCTGTACTCCGGTTTAAATTCCTTTGTGGCTGACTTCTCAGCGGGTTGTGTGGTGTGGGCCAGCCGCCATCCAGTCGCAGTTTCTTCTCGAGCGCTACGTCGTTGCTGCTTTGCCTGATCTGTAAGTACGTACAGTGTCTTGTGAAGCGTGGCTGGCTGCACCCTGACAAAATTGCTCCCTGCCACTGCGTTCTGTCAATTACAAAGTAATTTTAATCGGGGCATAATCTTCCTCGAAAGCGTTAAGCGGAATGCCCACGTTACCGCACATTGGCCTTCTGTGAAACCAGCTCCCTATCTTACTTTATCCTGTGCAAGCCCCATCATCTCTGAATAACTGCTGCAACCTACCTCTGTCTGAATCCGTTTACTGCATTCATCTCCTGCTCTTCCCCTTCGATTTTTTACTCCCACACTTCCCTCCAATACTAAATTGGTGATCCCTTGATGTCTCCTATAAACGGATCCTTTTAAATCAAGCTGTGGCACGAATTTCTTGTCTCCCCAATTCTCGTTCAGTATCTTCCAATTAGTTATATGGTGTACTTGATATCTCAGCATTCTTCTGTAGCACTAGATTTCAAAATGTTCCGTTCTCTTCTTGTCTAGACTATTTATCGTCCATGTTTCACTTCCATACATGGCTACACATCAGACAAATACCTTCAGAAAAGGCTTCATAACAATTAGGTCTATATTCGAAATTAATAAATTTATCTTCTTCAGAAACTCATTTCTTGCCATTGCCATTTTATACTCTCTCTAATTCGGCCATCATCAATTATTCTTCTGCCCAAATTCCAAAATTCATCTACTACTTTAAGTGTCTCGTTTCTAATCTAATTTTCTCAGCATCAACCGACTTAATTTGACTAATCTCCATTATCCTTGTTTTGATATTTTATGTTCATCTTAAATCCTCCTCTCAAGTCACAATCCATTCCGTTCAACTGCTCTTTCAAGTCCTTTGTTGTCTCTGGCAGAATTCCAATGTTATCTGCAACCCAAACGTTTTTATTTCTTCTCCCTCAACTTTAATTTCTACTCCAAATTTATCTTTTTCTTTCCTTTACTGCTTGCTCAGTGTACACACTGAAAAACATAGCCTGCAACCCTGTCTCACTCCCATCTCAACCACTGTTTCCCTTTCACACCCTTCGACTCTTGTAGCTGGTATCTGGCCACTATACAAGTTGTAAATAGCCTTTTGCTCCTTGTACTTTACTCCTTCAGCTTTCAAAATTTCAAACAGACTATTCAAATCAACATTCCCAAAAGATTTCTCTGTGTCTACAAATGCTATACAACATAGGTTTGCCTTTCCTTAACCTGTCTTCTAGTATAAGTCGTAGAATCAGTATTGCATGACGTGTTCCAACATTTCTACGGAATCCAAACTGATCTTATCCGTGGTCGTCTTCTACCAGTTTTCCACTCTTCTGTAGACAATTCATGTTAGTATTTCGCAGTCATGACTTATTAAACTGATAGTTCGGTAATTTTCACACCTGTCGGGAACGGCTTTTTTTGGAATTGGAATTATTACACTCTTCTTGAAGTCTCAGCGCCTTTCCACAGTCTCATGCATGTTATATGAAACAGTTTGAGAACAGTATTTTGTAGACAATAATTTCTCATTATAAATTTTATCACAAGTTTTCAAAAATCGAAAACTGTGATTTTTATAGCTGTTAAGGGGTGAGGGGGTAAGGTTGGTTGATTGAAGAGGTGCGTTCCTGCACATAAAACTTTAGAAATTAAGCACTGTTTCCAAGCAACAGCAAAGATATTCTTCAGATTCGTCGTCTGAAACGAAAACGGTGCCTGTAATTTCTTGTTACCCAACTCTGGGACATGTTCTAAGGAGATGCCGTCTGCAAAGTTTCTGAAAAGTCTGAATGATATGTTTTCGCAGAATGCGTTGCTCGACAGACCTATGTCAGCATATTTATAGAAAATGAATAAAAAATACTAAAGCTAAAAGCAGAATACGCGCGTCATTTTAAAGAGAAAAGTTTCAACTAATTTAGTATAAAAAAGTCTCAAATTGAAATTTTCGTCTTTTTCTGGGTGGCTGTACCGTCAATATTACTATTTCAAGGTATAAATAATTTGACACTGTACCAGTTACGTATTTTTTCGTGCACAGCACGAAGCGCTTCGGAAATTTATTCTCATTATCAGTGTAAATTTTTATATTGGTAATTCAAGTGATGTTTCAGTGTGTGTTGTTCTTTCTCCCCTGCCCTGCAGTCATCTGTCTGAGCTATTACTGCAAACGTAAAATAAAATTGTGATTTTTTACATGTTAATGTGAGAAAATAGTATTTTCTGTCTCTCTACTAACTACACTTACACACACACACACACACACACACACACACACTCGGACCATTACTCACACTGTTTGTTTACGTGAATTCAAAATATGGCTCAGAGATATTACGACAGTATACTTTTCCGAGGAGTTTGAACATATGCAGAGGTGTTCCGATTTATCGTCAATTACATTATTTACAACAAATTCTCATTTATAACTTCTAACACCATGACTATTCCAATTATCTGTTATGATTTATGTTGTATTTTAGACTATTTTGTACACCAGAAAAAGAAAGAAGAAAAATTCTCGATGACACAGTAAAAACTTAAATTTTTCAAAAGTTTTCCTATATAACCACAGTAAATTCATAAAAATGTTAAGTCTTTCATACATTTTATTCCATATTTGCGACAAAATGGCATAAAATAGAATATAAAGCGCAAAGTTAATTTAAACACCCTTAGGGTAGAAGTTATAACTGACTAGTTGATGTAGATGCAACACGTCTGGCTGCATCCAAACTCTTTGGAAAGCCATAGTGTCGTAATATCTTTGTTCCATAGTTTTATTTCACAAAAACAAAGAGTGTCAGCGATAGTTTACATGGATGTTGATTTCTGCTTCATGACTGAGGCACAGTACCTGAAAATAGGCAGACAAAAAATACTATTTTATGACATTCAGACATACAAAAATCGCAATATTTATGATTTCCGATTACAGTAAAACCACAAAAAGACGGCTGGAGAGCAAGAGAGGCAGAAAAACACACATTCTGACATCATACAAACTACCAATGTAAAGAGTTGCACTTGCCGACGAGAATAAATGCTCGAAACAAGTCGTACTGTCCATGAAAAACTACGTAACTGATGCAGTGTTTTATTCGTTAAATCATGAATTATAGAGCAGCAGACTATCTAAGAACATCGAATTACTACATTAGCAGTGGTTCCCAACCGGGGGGGGGGGGGGGGGGGTGCGGAGGCATTTACCCCCTAAGATGTAAAATGTAATTTTCTGAGGGGTAGGAACAAGAATTCAATTGAATTTCAGTCACTAAAATAAATAAGTTTTAAAAGGTCATTAGTATTCTTACTATTTCGTAAGACTGTAATACATCAGTTACAAATAATCATCCTTTTTCAAATTACATTCTAGTGCAAGTTACCGTTTGTGACATGAAAGTATGAACAATATCATCGTCACATATTCCACACACAGGGATATTCAGTGATATACCACCACGCGATGTTTGATTGGTTTCCAATTGTCTGTAGACCCTATTTCTTAACTATGCTGGAGGAGAGTACGCGGTTTGTTAGCTCAGGACTACAACGTGTAACTGTCTTAACGGAGACGAGCGAATCCAGGCCTGCACTTCTGCTCTTGGTAGCGTGCAGCAGGGTTCTCTGTGTACGAGAAATAGCTTCCCAAGGGACAGCGGTTTGTGGTAATCGGCGAGCCCAAGACAACTATTTGCTTTTAACGCCACAGGTGGCGTTTGCCTTTGTAGTCTGTGCTAAGCCACGGCGCGTCCCTAGAGAGTCATTGCACAAGACTAAATACACCTTCCTGTAAGCATTTGGAAGTCTGCAAGAACACTCCGCTGGAGTTACGTCGTGCGCCGTGAAAGAATTATGTGACTTTTTTACAGACTGCCATCCAATCAAAGAAGTCGGTTCACCTCTGCGCTGTGGCGCGAAGCGCACGACTAGTGGGTGGGACACTGCTACCGCCTGTTGGTAATTGCTGAACTTCTACTTCTTCCTCTCCTTCTTTTCTTATTATTATTATTAGAAGCAGCAGTAGTAATAATAGTGCTGGTTTTATTATTATTAATATTTTTATTAGTGGCAGCGCTCAGACAAAAAGCATTGACTGCTTGATGTCTTCCAATTTCAGTCACTTCAAAAGTAAAGAGTCCAGTAATCAAGTTATTTACGAACGGTAGGCCTACGTATAGCGCACACATTTCAGTTTTTTTTTTTTTAATTTTTGAATGGGGGTGTAGGACAAATGTAAAGCAAGTGTCGCTAGGCAGAGGAGTGGTGCAGAGAAATTACGTTTTGCAAGTGTCTACCTTCAAAGTGAATAGTTAACTTCCTTTTCTGAGAAGTTTCCGATAACACTCTCAATGCACTAACAGTTGCTCAGTCTTCTATAGAGAAAGGTGTTTGAAATAAGAAGTGCCAAATGTCTCAGTCACTCGTGTAGTTCGCTGTTTAACAAAACACCTACAAAAACTAAATATTATTTTTCATCAGTTTAAAAGTTAAAGCTTTCAAACGAAAATTATTTTCTATTCTGAAGTTTAGTGAGGTTTTAAAGTTGATAGGTTGATGGTCGGCGTGGGGCAGAGAATAGCTAATTTCTGATTGAACTCTATTAGAGTTCTCTCTGAGAAAGGTTGGGAGCCACTGTAGTACAGGCTACCCGTAGGTCGAAAATTTTACAGATGCTAGACGGCCCTAACAAGAATACTTTGAAATAAGGAGCTAAGTGAAATTTCCTTGCAGAGTATAACTGTATGCCGCACCGAGAGTAGAACTCGTGACCTTTGCCTTTCGCAGGCGAGTGCTCTACCGACTGAGCTACCCAAACACGACTCACGACCCCTCCTCAGAGCTTTACTTCCACCAGTACCTCGTTTCCTACCTCCCAAACTTGGCAGAAGCTTTCCTGCCGCACACAGTTTTAATCTGCCAGCAAGTTTCATACCAGCGCACACTCCGCTGCAGTGTGGAAGTTTCATTCTGGAAACATCCACCACGCTGTGGATAAGCCATTTCTCTGCAATATTCTTTCTTCCAGAGTGCTAGGCTTGCAAGGTTCGCAGGAGAGCCTCTGTGAATTCTGGAAGGTAGGAGACGGGATAATGGCGGAAGTACAACCATGAGGACGGGTAGTGGGTTGTGCTAGGGTAGCTCTTTCCCACGAAACGCAAAGATGCCTAGTTCGAGTTTCGATCCGACAAACAGTTGTCATCTACAGGAAGTTTCACATTAGCGCGCAATCTGCTGCAGGGTGAGAGTTTCATTCTGAAGGAGCTAAGTGTCGGAAATGAGTACTTAGTTTCTTATTGACATGAACAACCTACGCCTTTCGGCAACAGCTTACGTTCTTAGCAGCTGTTTCAAGCGACTGTCGCCAGTGCCACACCACTTGTCACAATGGCGTATCAAATTCCGTCGCGTCTCTCCTAGATATCCCTGTGGTTTTCTGTACAATGACACGGGCGACAACAACACTACCTACACATTATTCTTCAGTTTCCACTTCGGTTTCATACTACGGCAACTTCACGTAACCACTTAGGGAAAGCCGGTCGTTGTGGACGAGCGGTTCTAGGCGTTTCAGTTCGGAAACGCGCTGCTGCTACGGTCGCAGGTTCGAATCCTGCCTCGGGATGTCCTTACGTTTGTTAGGTATAAGTAGTGCTGACTTCTAGGGGACTGATGACCTCAGATGTTAAGTCCCGTAGTGCTTAGAGTCATTTGAACCATAGGGAAAAAATGCGTTGTTTGCGATCGAAACAATCGCACTGGCCTTGGGACAGGGCTTTTCTATGTTTACGTCCAAGAGAAGACTTAAATTTTTCATTTGGTTTGACTTGTACTCTTCGCAGGTCACCTGACGGTGTGTGGGGGAGGTTTTTCAGGTATCACATCAATCGCCTCTTCCCCGTGAAGCGTGGCGCCATATAACGATCCTGCCTTGGAGGCGGTTAAGTGGGAGATGTGTCTCAGAGCTGGATAGTGACAGATGGTGACGCGAGACTGGACGCGCACGTAGTTTATGTATCACCCGACAGAGGACAATATTGGATAGGGGAACTGTGATTTTAGTTTCCATTGTGCCCACTAGAGTGCACTAAAGTAATAGAATGTTTCTTATAAACTGTTCTAGTATTTTCATAAAGTGTTATAATTTCTTTTTTTGTAGGTAAAATATTGTAAATGTGTTTTAGCAGTTTGAATGATGCGTGAGTGTAGTTTAAGGTTAATATGAAGATAATTGTTTAACGAGTTATGTAGTAGGATTTAGTGTGGGAACATTTCGAAGAAGTATGGATATGAACAAAGGGGATTTTTGTGGAATAGATTTGTAAAGTAAGTTTATGATAAAGGGAAAGTTAATTCAGGTATAAATAACAATAGTAAATAACTTTATGCATAAACAAAACTTCAGAATGTTAGATAATTACGTCGGTAAAAAGTGCAGTCGTGAGGTTTACTATTTTGCGATTGGTTATTGATGAAAAGCGCGGACTGACACGGGAGAATGTTGTTTTGCTATTGGTTGTTAAGTAAACTGACCAATGGTAAAGCAATATTCTTCGCGCCCCTTTCTCTGCTGGAAAAGAAGACTTAAGAAAGACTAGAAAGAGTCGAAGCCTAGCCATGAAACAGATTGGACGTATGTTGTAGTAGTTCCGATGGAAATGATAAGTTGCCGGATCTAGCAGTGTCTCATACATCAAAAGTGTTGGAAAGTGACAGCATAATTATTCCGATGTGTGTGTAGAAATTTCCGAATTTTTAAGTGAATTTTGTGACGAGAAAATACATATATTCCGCGTGGCGTATTGAGCAGGTCGGTGGCTGAAAACTGTGACTGCATTTGGTACCGACAGACTTAATATTTGGCGAGCATTCTCAATAAAAAACAATCAGTATTTTTGTAGCTATTACGTTTTCGGGAAATGCAACACCGTAAACTTTATAACGTGAGTGAATGGGATCGTGAGTGACTGTGTTAAGACTAGCACCGGCTTGGCAGTGATACTTTGTAAGTAGGCTGTTTATGTTTCCGCTATGTAAGTAGGCTGTTTATGTTTTCTTTATGTAAGTAGGCTGTTTAGATTTTTATATTGGTAATGCCACGTAGCGCTCTGTACGAAAATCACTGGCTGTGCTGTGTGCAGTATGTGGCTAGTTTGCATTGTTGTCTGCCATTGTTGTCATGAACTGCTATAGCTGGATGTGAACAGCGCGTAGCGTTGCGCACTTAGAGGTGAGCCGCCAGCAGTGGTGGATGTGGGGAGAGAGATGGCGGAGTTTTGATAATTTGTAATACTGGATGTCAATTATGAATATTAAGGTAAATACATTGTTTGTTCTCTATTAATATCTTTCATTTGCTAACTATCCCTATCAGTAGTTAGTGCCTTCTGTAGTTTGAATCTTTTATTTAGCTGGCAGTAGTGGCGCTCGCTGTATTGCAGTAGTTCGAGTAATGAAGATTTTTGTGAGGTAAGTGATTTGTGAAAGGTATAGGTTAATGTTAGTCAGGGCCATTCTTTTGTAGGGATTTTTGATAGTCAGATTGCGTTGCGCTAAAAAATATTGTGTCAGTTTAAGCACAGTCTCGTGTATAAATTTGTTCTAAGGGGACGTTTCAACTTGTTCCCCTAAGTTTCAGAATATATTAATTGAGGACAAGATTTTCAAACTTTCATTTCGTGTGAAAAATTTCTCCCGAAACGTAGATTAGTGACTTAAATTGCAGCCTGGTTCACGTCAAAGTACAGCAGGTTTCACTCGGCTTTCCTACTGATGATCTGCTGAGACAATGTTCACAGGTAGGTGCAGGTCCGTCTAAAGGGACGGAAAGAACCCCGCCGCCGCACCCGCTCATTCGCGATTGGCTTGTGGAAAGACCGATAATTTGTCGGTGAGCCTCCGTATTAGTTCCAATTTCTCGAATACTCTCATTGTGGTGATTTCGCGCAAGGTATGTGATAGGAAGTACTATGTTGTCCGGCTATTTCCAGAAAATACACGAAATTTCAATAGCAATCCTCTCCGTGATGCACAACGCATCTTGTGTTGCGTCTGCGACTGTAGTTTTTTGAACACCTCCGTAACGCTCTGCGGCGACTAAACGATCCCGTGACGAAACGCACCACTCTCTGTTGGCTCTTCTCTGTCGCTTCCATCAGTACCTACCTGGTGAGGGTCCCAGACTGATGTGCAATACTCAATAATCGGTCGAACAAGCGCCATATAAACCACTTTCTTCGTGGATGACTTACATTTCCATAAGATTCATCCTATGAATCTCAGTCTGGCATCTGCTTTTTCTACTATTCGTTTTATATGGTCCTTCCGCTCTGGACGGTTACTCCTAAATATTTCACAGCAGACACTGCTTCCAGCAATTTGTCGTCAATAGTTCACTTGTACAGTAGTGGAATCCTTTTCTTATATGTATGCGCAATGTGTGACATTTATTTACCTTCAGAGTCAACTGCCAGTCCCTGCACCAATTACCGATTTTCTGCAGGGCTTTCTGCAGTTTTCTGTAGTCCTCTGGCGTTGCTACCTTCTTTGAGACAATGGCATCGTCTGCAGACAGCCTGATAAAGTTTCCGACGTTACCACTAGACCATTTATATACAACGTGTTACGGGTATATTGTGATCATTTTTATCTTAATATGTAGCCACTTCAGTGTCTTAGTTTTTTGTTATCTGCATCTAACAATTTTCCACCAAACACGTCACATAATTTACCATCGGATGTTCTCTGCATGGTCGTAACTGCCCCACTAAGTGGACTACGCCTTTCAGTATAGGCTAACCGTTTTGCGTCCACACGTCAACACCTGACCTGAATAATCATTAATGGCCTGCTCTTGCCACATGTACTTGGAGGCTAACTACTCCTAACAGCTAGAATTATTAGTCTGAAAATGAAGTAATTACTGATCTAATGTTGTTCAGTATACCGTACGCAGTCACTAATAAAAATATCTACACTTATATCCCTAACACACTGTATATTGTAAGCAGTAACGGTCCACTCACGTGTTCTTGGGATACTCCTGAAATTACGTTTACATCGGCGATTTTGTTCCATTAAGAGCTACGTATTGAGTTAGGAGGAAGGTTCAAATGGCTCTGAGCACTATGGAACTTAACATCTGAGATCATCAGTCCCCTGGAACTTAGAACTACTTACACCTAACTAACCTAAGGACATCACACACAGCCATGGCCGAGGCAGAATTCGAACATGCGACCGTAGCGGTCGCGCGGTTCCAGACTGAGGGGGGAAACGAGTCGCAGCACTTATTGGTCATAAGTAGGGAGGGCACAGTAGGTATTTCTGGGAGACTGGTGGTTTCTATGACTTCTTCAGTTCGACAGAAACTGCAACACAAATTAAATACTGCATCATGCAGATAACACAAAGGACACGTTTATGTTCTTCACATTACCGAAAAACCAAGTACATTACCTTAAAGTTGATCGTGAGGCAATCATTTAAAGTGTAAGCCAGAAGCCACGCAACACGTATTACCAACATTAGTCGTATTCAGAGTTTTTAAGTAATGGAAAATCGTTATTCATTATAATTTTTGACCTATATGTATTACATAAATGTACGGAATTTCATTTAAAAGAGGAGACGAAGCTCTATGAGCTATTATCAGCAGAAATCAGGCATACCTAACCCTAAATATGAGCTGCAGCGTATAAACCACACTCATTCCTTAATTAGTCAATTAAGAGCAAATTAGTCACTGAGCAGTAAATATTACCTTACCACACGGTGACAACTGCTATAATAGACTCTGTGACATGTTTGTTTTGCACATGTGATTTATTCCGATCAGTATAGGGCCTTTTTCTCCGAGAGAGTTTAATTAATTAGCAATTAACTGCTAACTATTAACTTTATGTGAAATCTCAATGCATATCCGAAAATCGAAATACTGAAAATCTGAGTGTAATACTTGCTGTAGTAATAGATCTGTTAAATTTATTGTTTTATCAATAATTCGTGAAATTTTCGTGATATTTCATTAATCTCAGCTTTAAAATTGCTAAAATTACAAAACTCCAATAAGCATGATTACATCCAGCATATCAGGGTGCTGCTGACTATGCACCATTGAATAAGAACGGTTCACAAAACGAAGACTTGCTATCTGTTTTTCGGGAAAGCGTGAACGGTTTCTAACGAATGCCGATGAACGAGGAAGTTGAGACTACAAAGGGAGGGCCCAGATGGTGTGAGATGCTCCATCTACGACGGTATGCGCGATGAATTGTCTACAAGTTTTCTCGAACAAAGAATTGTTTAGGACGCATCTGACCTACAGTAGGAACACTTCTCTTCACAGAGCTGTTGATAGCTATTGAATTGCGTAAACGATGGAAACTCTTAGTTCAGAATAGTACATCGAGATTCCGAACTCTAGGATTTGAAGAACAATGTCAAACTTTAAATATTTATTCATCCCCAGAGCGTCTGACGCAGCGCGTGACAGTGGGGGGGAAGCAATACATAAGAAAAATAAAGCCACTTTAATGAAACAGTCGACCTAGAAAATTTAAATTAGTGCAGAATACTTGAAAAGTTCAGGGATATATTCACGCTGAAGGGAAATATGACTAATACAATTTGTGAACAAGATTTAAGAGTGAACCTCAAGAATGGTAGACTAAGAGGTTTTCAGGTTAAAAGGACTTGATGGAGTGATACATTCGTTCTCCTCCAGTGTTCATCTTAACCGAAGAAACGCCGAAAGAAAACTTCCGGGTGAAATGATATCAACACTAAAATTTGCTGGTAACATTAACATCCCCAACGAAATTGGGGAAGGATTATGGAACATACTATCTACAGAGGACAGAATATGCACTGAAAGGGAACCAAAGAAAGACGATGAAGTTAAGGAATTAAGAGAAACTATACAGTCGATAATTCGGAGATTATGTAGTAGATGAAGTATATGAATTCTGCCGTCCTGAAATCAAAATAACACATAGTGGACAAAGTACGGAGAACATAAGAAGCACACGTGCTCAGACAGAAAGAACGTTCCTCGCCAAAAAAAAGTCTTCTGGTACACAATAACTTCAGAAAGAAATTTCTGAGAAGTTACATGTGGAGAATATCCTGATTAGGAAGTGCCCTAAATTTGGGGTAAACGATAGACAGTTTCCTAAATTCTGGAAAACAACAGAAGCTGTAGTAATAAAAGAGGAAGAAGGCAAAGATACGATTGCTACTACGCTTTTATTAAGTCGCTTTCTTGTTTGTCAGTTCGGTACAAATTTTGCAATTGATTTTTAACTAATTTTCCAATGAGCTACAAACTTGAAATTTTCAACATAGATCAGAACTGGGTGAAAATGGAATATTAATTCGCCTTCTTGTATAGTGTGTTGCGGAGGGTACATTTTGTACCACTATCATTTTCCCCTTTTTCCGTTCCAGTCGCCAATGGTTCGTGGGAAGGAGATTGATCGTAAGCCTCCTTGTGAGTTCGAAGCTCACTACATTTTTACCTTCTCGGTCTTTTACCAAGATACCCGTAGAAAGAAGCAAATATCGGTTGATCACGTAAAGAGAAACGGAAATAAACCTGACTTTACCACCTGCCTCTGTCGTAATCTGATCGAAATGTTGAAAATAGGTTGCAAAGACTAAAAGGATTAACTATTTTCAGTACATCACGTTTTCAATTGGGCCAAAAAGTATAAAATGATTTCTTCTGGCTCATACACAGATTCCTGAACCCATACGTACAGTCTTGAAAACTTGTGACGTCAATTTTTAGACAATTTTCCAGATTTAAAGCGAAAAACTTTGGGTAGCATGCAGTACGGAACTGATTCATGAACAGTTCCTCTACTTACCAGTGTCTACTGCATATGCCCCACGTTTTCTATACAGTCGTCCAATATCTTCACAGCTACAAAAACATCACAATGACAAATTTTGAGGACTGTCTGTATTGAGTCAGGAATCTTCATGGGGATAAAAGAAATTATTCTGTACTTTTCTAGTCCGATTTGAAAAACGTGGTGTATTAAAAATTGATTTTCGTTTTAATAATTATTCCATATCGTGACAGCGTTTTTGCCTAATAAATGCATCAGATAAGATATTGGAAAAAGTACTGTTCATAACAGTAAAATGCTAACAGCATAAACAATGTCCAATTTGGGTTGTGCAGAATCATCATTATCGTTGTCGTCGTCGTCGCTTTCAGGGGTCAGACGTGAGGCCTGGACACTCTTCATGGAGCAGTCTTATGAATGGCATCTCTTTTTGGAGCCTCCTACACTAATTATTTGCACGTGTAGTACATGTTTTCTGTCTGTTGTGGCGCTCTTTTTTCAATTATTTGTTATACACTTCTTATTTTACTTAATATTAATATCTTTTCCCAGCTCTTAGAAATCTCACTTCAAATGGTTGAATCTTATTTTTCTGTCAGTTGCTAAATGTCCAGTTCTCACTACATTATGTTTTATTTAATTTAATTTTAGTTGCTGCTGTCACTTCATTTTTTAAAAAAAATTCTGTTTATAGTGTCAAACAGACATCGGAATTTTGCTAGTTTTTTGTCTATATCTTGATCTTCTAGATAACTTATTTATTTCAAATATAGTCAAAACTTTTCCTTTTTTGCATTAATTGGTCATAAATGACAATTTCTGATCTTATATGTTCGACACCTCTAAAGCCATTAGTTTTGTTTTATTAGTAGAGATCTTCGTATTATGTTCTTTGCACAGTGAGCTCAGTTTGTGGACAAGGGTTTGCAGTTTATCTTCAATAAGCTAGAAATTTCTACTTTCTCAAGAGGCCACTAGCATACCAGTAGAGACCCAGGATTTACCTAGACTTCATCAGACATTTTTGAGTCATTTTATTTTAACGTATGTCTTTCAACAATGCAATGATAAGCGTGAAGTAACACACTAATTAATTAATCTAGTCATGAAAAAGGATACGTAAAAACTTAGTAGTTTTAAGCATAAACGTTTCTCGACTCAGTGTAAAAAAATAAAAGAAAATGAAACAGAACACATGTGACGCAGTGTGTTGGCGGTCCCAACGCGCCGTTGCAGAGCTACAGTAGCTCACCGGCAACGTGCGCGGAACCGGATATTGTCGGCTGTCACAGCAGGTGCCGCCCTCCGCTGCTCTCCGAGGTTCGTGATTTCTACCCTGCGTCGCCTTTCCGACTTACGAGCTATGTTTCCCGACAAGTACTTGCCGATACTATTTGAAAGATTTTTGTGATTTACGCTGTCGCAACTTAGAGGGAGCAGGTATGTCGCTTCCAATATCTTTTGTTTACTCCAGTTATGTCCAAACTTAAAAGGTGCTCATAGGGCAATGCTTTAACATCCGTGGACTGATATCACACCTAGCACCAATTGCTCGCTGATTGCGTGGCCTCTCCCGTCCGAGGTTCGAGTCCTCCCTCGGGCATGGGTGTGTGTGCGTTGTTCTTAGCATAAGTTAGTTTAAGTAGTGTGTAAGTCTAGGGACCGATGACCTTAGCAGTTTCGTCCCTTAGGAATTCACACACATTAGACCATTTGAACCAATTGCTGGTTTGGGCGGAGCGACTCTCTGGCACTACTATATCTACCGTTTGTTGTCTTCGTCGTTTGTCTTGGCTAGACTGGCTGGAGCTACTATCTAATTCTAGGGTTATCATACCCCGTCTACTCGTATGTATGTTAAATAAGTCATTCATGCTGTTTCTTTGTCCAGAAGAGCTGCCATTTATACAGAAGTCACGTTTCCGTTTCTTGTTTCGTTGTTACAGGTATTTTTATTTATTTAAAAAAATTGTTTATTTGTTACATAGTTACACTACGATTTCCTTCCCCCTCTGCCCATCTGTCTTCTTCACTCAGTACTCTGCACCCCTTTGCAGAATTTGTTAGTCTGTTGGTCAGAGCCGGCCGGGGTGGCCGAGCGGTTCTAGGCGCTACAGTCTGGAACCACGCGAACGCAAAGGTCGCAGGTTCGAATCCTGCCTCGGGCATGGCTATGTGTGATGTCCTTAGGTTAGTTAGGTTTAAAAGGTTCTAAGTTCTAGGGGACTGATGACCTCAGAAGTTAAGTCCCATAGTGCTCAGAGCCATTTGAACCATTTGTTGGTCAGATTCTAAAAATTCCTAGGAGAATTCCACTCAACGAAGTCCAGTACGCTAATGTACACCGAAGAACCACGCTTCGTCGCACACATAAAAAGACCTGCTGGTTTCAGCAGTTGCGCCTTATGAGCCCACACGTTAATTCTTAATATGCGACAGCTGCCAGAATAGCTTCGTGAAATATTGTGGTTATTTGTAACTAGAGTCCTAACGTAGTTTACTATGAATATCGGCTGATTCGTTCCTCAGGGAAAGCACTCCTATTTTCAAAATTGTTTGATCCGGGGGAAAATTTTTGTCACTCGTCTGAGAGCAACTCCTGATATCTGATAGCTCTTATCTTTTTAGTTGCTCTTTACTATTGTAGGAATATGGCTTCTTGAGAGCTTATCTTTAACCTTTAGGCGATAGGACTAACGTGTGGAAATCTGCAGTTTATTTTCTCTACACCATTCTTGCAGCGTTTTTCCAAGAAGTTTTACTTGTCTTCTAGTTTGCGTGTCAAATTTCCTATAGTAGGCCGTGTACGTGAGCAATACACCCCCTTATTTTCCTCATGGCACCGAGTTTTTTAAGCAGTTACTTCAGAGCAAAGTTCTAAAAGAAAGAAGTGCTAGCAGAGTTTTGTGGAATCCTTTGGTTGGTTTTTTCATGAAATTTTTCCTGCGATAAATGAGTTCGGCTCTTCTGTCACAGCAGTAACTTTCTAGAGGGGTCTAGGAACTTTGATGTCCCTTAGTCAGAACAGTAAGTCGGGGTATTCTAAGTTGGAATATGCCAAAGCAAGAACTGCCACGACGTATTTTTCTTTTGAGGCACTGACGACATCCTAGAACTGCTTTTCAGCATCTTCTGTTATTTTCCGCCCCAACCAAATCTATACAGTTCTGAGTTTAAGTTTGAAATAATCTTGTAAGTTTCCACCACGCTACACATAAGTTTTCCTAGGAGCGTTTACATAGACTTTCGCCGGCCGCTCTGGCCGAGCGGTTCTAGGCTCTTCAGTCCGGAACCGCGCGACTGCTACGGTAGCAGTTTCGAATCCTGCCTCGGGCATGGATGTGTGTAATGTCCTTAGATTAGTTAGGTTTAAGTAGTTCTAACAAGGAAACATCCCCATCGCACCCCCCTCAGATTTAGTTATAAGTTGGCACAGTGGATAGGCCTTGAAAAACTGAACACAGATCGATCGAGAAAACAGGAAGAAGTTGTGTGGAACTATGAAAAAATAAGCAAAATATACAAACTGGGTCGTCCATGGGAAAGATAGGCAATATTAACGTTATCGTGAGACGAGGAGCTCCGTGATTCTGTGGTTAGCGTGAACAGCTGCGGAACAAGAGGTACATGGTTCAAATCTCCCCTCGACCGAAGATTTTAACTTTTCATTTTCAGTTTATGTGAAAAATTCTTATGTTTTCATCTCTTTTTTTGGAGTGATTATTACATCCACAAGAAAACCTAAATCGGGCAAGGTAGAAGAAACTTTTCACCCATTCGCCAAGTGTACTAGTTAGGTGGGTCGACAACATATTCCTGTCATGTGACGCACATGCTGTCACCAGTGTCGTATACAAAATATCAGACGTGTTTTCCTGTGGAGGAATCGGTTGACCTATGACCTTGCGATCAAATGTTTTCGGTTCCCATTGGAGAGGCACGTCCTTTCGTCTACTAATCACACGGTTTTGCGGTGCGGTCGCAAAACACAGACACTAAACATCTTACAGTGAACAGAGACGTCAATGAAGGAACGGACAGATCATAACTTTGCGAAAATAAAGAAAGCAAAATTTTCAGTGGAGGGCAGATTTGAACCAAGGACCTCTCGTTCCACAGCTGCTCTCGCTAACCACGGGACCACGGCGCTCCTCGCCTCACATGGACCTTAATATTGCCTATCTCACCCATGGACGACTCAGTTTGTATATTTTGCTTATTTTTTCATAGTTCCACACAACTTCTTCCTGTTTTCTCGATTGATCTGTGTTCAGTTTTTCAAGGCCTATCCATTGTGCCAACTTATAACTAAATCTGAGGGGGGTGCGATGGAGATGTTCCCTTGTAAGTTGTGGGGGACATGACCTCTGGAGCTAAGTCCCATAGTGTTCAGAGCCATTTGAACATAGCGTTTCGTCGGCAGGACATGCACAGCTTCGCTGTTGCCGGACCCTTATTTCTCTCTTTTTTTCAGTTTGACATCCTTCGTTGTCTTCCAAAGATCTGGTATTCTGCCTTGAAGTATGCGTTCGTTATTTACACCGATCAGCCAGAAAATTGTGACCACTGACGTAGTATCGGCTCAAATCCATCAAGGCGATAGCAGCGTCACCTGGCAAGGAATGGCTGCTGGTCAGACACACGCACGGTGCATGCAGTATCAGCGAGCGTGCTGTCCATGTGTAGAATGGGGAAGGAGCGAGATCTATCTGAGTTTGAACGACGGCAGATTGTGATGACCCGGAGGCTTGCACGAGCAATTCGGAAACCGCACGTCTTTTCCGGTGTTCGAGGTGTGCTGTAGTGAGTGTCTTCAACACATGTCGAAACCGAGGTGAACCACGTCCACCCCTCATTATACACTCCTGGAAATGGAAAAAAGAACACATTGACACCGGTGTGTCAGACCCACCATACTTGCTCCGGGCACTGCGAGAGGGCTGTACAAGCAATGATCACACGCACGGCACAGCGGACACACCAGGAACCGCGGTGTTGGCCGTCGAATGGCGCTAGCTGCGCAGCATTTGTGCACCGCCGCCGTCAGTGTCAGCCAGTTTGCCGTGGCATACGGAGCTCCATCGCAGTCTTTAACACTGGTAGAATGCGGCGACAGCGTGGACGTGAACCGTATGTGCAGTTGACGGACTTTGAGCGAGGGCGTATAGTGGGCATGCGGGAGGCCGGGTGGACGTACCGCCGAATTGCTCAACACGTGGGGCGTGAGGTCTCCACAGTACATCGATGTTGTCGCCAGTGGTCGGCGGAAGGTGCACGTGCCCGTCGACCTGGGACCGGACCGCAGCGACGCACGGATGCACGCCAAGACCGTAGGATCCTACTCAGTGCCGTAGGGAACCGCACCGCCACTTCCCAGCAAATTAGGGACACTGTTGCTCCTGGGGTATCGGTGAGGACCATTCGCAACCGTCTCCATGAAGCTGGGCTACGGTCCCGCACACCGTTAGGCCGTCTTCCGCTCACGCCCCAACATCGTGCAGCCCGCCTCCAGTGGTGTCGCGACAGGCGTGAATGGAGGGACGAATGGAGACGTGTCGTCTTCAGCGATGAGAGTCGCTTCTGCCTTGGTGCCAATGATAGTCGTATGCGTGTTTGGCGCCGTGCAGGTAAGCGCCACAATCAGGACTGCATACGACCGAGGCACACAGGGCCAACACCCGGCATCATGGTGTGGGGAGCGATCTCCTACACTGGCCGTACACCACTGGTGATCGTCGAGGGGACACTGAATAGTGCACGGTACATCCAAACCGTCATCGAACCCATCGTTCTACCATTCCTAGACCGGCAAGGGAACTTGCTGTTCCAACAGGACAATGCACGTCCGCATGTATCCCGTGCCACCCAACGTGCTCTAGAAGGTGTAAGTCAACTACCCTGGCCAGCAAGATCTCCGGATCTGTCCCCCATTGAGCATGTTTGGGACTGGATGAAGCGTCGTCTCACGCGGTCTGCACGTCCAGCACGAACGCTGGTCCAACTGAGGCGTCAGGTGGAAATGGCATGGCAAGCCGTTCCACAGGACTACATCCAGCATCTCTACGATCGTCTCCATGGGAGAATAGCAGCCTGCATTGCTGCGAAAGGTGGATATACACTGTACTAGTGCCGACATTGTGCATGCTCTGTTGCCTGTGTCTATGTGCCTGTGGTTCTGTCAGTGTGATCATGTGATGTATCTGACCCCAGGAATGTGTCAATAAAGTTTCCCCTTCCTGGGACAATGAATTCACGGTGTTCTTATTTCAATTTCCAGGAGTGTAGATGGCGGACGTCGAAGACTGGTAAAACAGGAAAGATGGAAAACTGTGGCGGAACTAACATCAAACTTTAATGCTAGGCAGAGTACAAGTGTGTCTGAAAACACAGTGCACCGTACACTCCTAACGATTGGTTTTCGCAACCGACGACCGATGCATGTTCCAATGTCAACACCGTGACATCGGCAACTACGTTTGACATGGGCTCGTGAATATTGGCACTGGACGTTGGCACAGGGGCAGAACGTTGCACGGGCTGACGAATCCCGGTACCTTCTTTCTCATGTCTAGCCTATCATATAGGCAAGGGAGGAATGAGAAGCAGACTAACGCCACCTAAGAATTACTTTTTCAGTGAATGGGCTGTATGCTAAGATGTATTGTTGTTGTGGTGGTCTTCGGTCGAAAGACATATCATGCAGCCCTTCACGCTAGAGTGTTCTGCGCAAGGCTCTTCATCTCTGCATAGATACTGCAAGCTACAACCATTTGAATCTACTTGTTGTAGTCAAGTTTTTGTCTACCCCGACAATTTTTCCTCACCACATTTCCGTCCATAACTGACGATTCCTTGACGCCCATGAATGTGTCCTGCCAACCGATCCCTTCATTTAGTTAAGGGGAGGTTTACTGTCTTTGGAGCGAAGAACGCATGTTCTCTGAGAATTTTTCTCTTGGCCTGTGTTATAGATATCAATGTCAAATTTGATCAAAACGTTTATTGATATTTCCTCTACAAACTGGAATTTTTTCTACCGGAAATGG
Source organism: Schistocerca cancellata (assembly GCF_023864275.1). NCBI lineage: Eukaryota > Metazoa > Arthropoda > Insecta > Orthoptera > Acrididae > Schistocerca > Schistocerca cancellata. The sequence goes on along the minus strand of NC_064628.1, from coordinate 91,749,030 downwards.
CCAAGAGCAAAGGCGGAAGTGCCGTCGGAACGAAACAAAATTTCGATGTAGACCTCCACGCGCGGTATGTCACAGGTCAGCCGGCTCGTCTGAAATCAAAACTGAGTTGACGTTAGCTCAACTGTGAGTTGATGTTAGCGAGGTATGTAAGATTCTTTAAGAGCTGTACCTCGCTTAAGTTATTTCGACCATAGGAAAGAAAATGGCGGCCATTTGAAACAAAACTGTTTTTTCATCGATTTTTCGACTTCGTCGGCCAAGTAAAGATATTTATAGTTGATGGATCGAAATAAAAGTGGTAAAACTCATAGACAATTTTGTTAACTCCGTCGGAAACAAAGAATCATGCCAATCGGTTCAGTAGATTTGAAGTTACCATAACGCGCGAAAAAAAAGGTCATATCGAGAAAAACGGGTTTGAAGTTCTGTTGAAGTTTTGACTACATATAAATGCAATATTATGCAACGTACGTTCAGTCAGCTATTCCGGGTCCATAAACTAGTCCTTCCTCTTCCTCACAGAGGGCGTTCTGCTCGATCTGGGCCATCCTGCGCTGCTCCAGAGCCGCTCGTACGGCCGGTGACAAGCGGTTTTCGGCCGCTGGAATCCGGTGGTGGTCCGAATGCTTGGCGAACTGCGTCGAAATGAGTCCCAGGGTGACGCCCAGAATTGCTGAATACCCTTCGTTGAAGCTGCTCACTGCCAGGGAAGTCGGAGTCTCCACAGTCTTCGCACCAGAATGCAAATGCATGGGGGCTAACTTCCAAACACACGCGTTCAAACTTTCATTTGAATTTTGTGTTTCCTCCCAACCACCGGTACAATAACTCGGCCTCCGAAAGAAAAAAAAAAACTGGTGCGTGAAAAAGGTCGATTTCAGGCAGGTGCATTTTTTGTTCAACCGCGAATAACAAACATTTCCGTTTCGTATTCGGAAAAACCATTTCAGGGGTGGATTCTAAACACTTTTATGAATCCAAAAATGCAATTAAAAATCGATTTTTTGAACAAAAAGATAGTAAACCTTCCCTTAAAATGTGTCACAAATTTATTTTTTCCCCAGTTAGTACCTCTTCATAAGTTATTCGATTTCAACGGTTCTTCTTCACCATCATATTTCAAAAGTTTCTAACCTCCTCTTGTCTGAGCTGCTTATCGTCCATGTCTCGCTTACGTACAAGGCTACACACCAGACGAACATCATCAGTTAAGATTTCCTAATATTTGAATACGTATTAGAACTTCACCAAACCCTCTTTTTCAAAAACTTTCCTTTGCTGCCTCGGTCATCCTCAGTTATTTTGCTACCCAAATAGCGAAACTCATCGGCTGCTTTTAATGTCTCATTTCCTAATCCAATTCCCTCAACATCGCATGATTTAATTCACCTATATTCATCACCCTTGCTTTAATTTAGTTGCTAATGATCTTATAACCTCTTTTAGAGACATTGCTAATTTCCTTCAACCGTTCTTTCAAGTCCATTGCCATCTCTGACAGAACTGAAGAGTCATTGGAGAACCACAAACTTTTTACTACTTCCTGTTGAACTTTGATTGCCTTTCCCAATTTTTCGCAGGTTGCGCTTGCTGCTATGCTCGCATAGTAGTGCACATAAATTGAGGGAAACGTATCGGAAAAGCAGTCTTAAACGAAGAAAGTGAGAGAATTATGGGGGTAATCATAAAAAATTTCAATAAAAGTAAGTTTTGAAATATAGATGTATCTGGGAGAGCAGGATTTGACGAAGGAAGCATACAGAAATCTCTTACCAAGAGCATTTTCAGGCTGTATTGTATTGTATTGTATTGTACATTAACCGGGGACCGAGAAACGACGGAGAGGCTTCGTCCCCGCCGCAGCCGCAGTGGTCCACAACCCCACGACGACTACCGCAGTCCACTTCACCCCTCCCGCCGCCCCACACCGAACCCACGGTTGTTGTGCGGTTCGCAGGGAACGTCTCACACCAGACGAGTGTAACTCCTATATTTGCACGGTAGAGTAATGTTCGTGTACGCGTACGTGGAGAACTCGTTTGCGCAGCAATCGCCGACATAGTGTAACTGAGGCGGAATAAGGGGAACCAGCCCGCATTCGCCGAGGCAGATGGAAAACCGCCTAAAAACCATCCACAGACTGGCCGGCTCACCGGACCTCGACACAAATCCGCCGGGCGGATTCGTGCCGGGGACCAGGCGCTACTTCCCGCCCGGAAATTTTCAGGCTACTGGTGTACGTTCCGAAGCATCGGGGACTGTTTAACTTGACACTCTACAAGGTTAACAGAGAGGAAAAACTATTGGTGGGGCCAAAGAACGTAAATATCTGCTAAGATTATTCATTGGTGTAGGTCAAAGAATCAAAAAGATAGCGGGAAAATAATCTGTGAGCATGGTCCTAGGCTGCACATTGGTGATGTTACTCCACGTTACCAGAAACTTAAATCACTGTGAACGCCACTACGAATATTTTCCGCATAAAGACTGTTTCCCTTTAGGAGACTATATCATACTTGAGAAGAAATCAATACGTCTACTTTTTTCTTCGTTTCGATATCTAATAAAATATTTTTTCCTGGTCTGTTAATGTTTCAATATATTTCAGGAGAAAAAGTTAGTTATAAAGTTCATAATCACGTAGTCATTGTCATGAAGATACTAACCACGGAATAAAATTTTCTGCGAAATTCACCGTTGATCCTCACAGGGAGGATAATATCTGCTTCAGTTAAAATGGTAATGACGTAGTATTTCGCAGATGAACTGCTAGACTGGTCGGAAACAAAGCAGTTAATCGCGCAATTTAGGCCACGATGATGATTACTGAGGCTGTTGAACGCAGCAAGAGGTAAAGAGGATAATGGACTGTGTCAATAATTGAAAAAAGCAGAAATATGACAATTTGACACTTCTGCAGTTGTACCAGTAATCGCTTTAGTTATGGCGAGATTAAAACAGGTCGCACTGACAGCTATCCCGTTTGTGCTGGGAGGGGATTTGAAAAACGACGCCATTTGCAAAAGCTATCACCGTATTTGTACGGAGCTTTGCGGCCGTGAAAACGGCACCTAATAGATCAAAGCGGCTACGTTCGGCGAGTTTTCCTTTACGCGTCATTAATATTAGCAGCGATGGTCTTTTCCCCCATAAGGCTAAATGATTTAACTACATGATTTATAGTCGATACAGTCCATCAAGTGGCCGACGTGGTGAGTTGACAAGTGTACGGAGAAAGAGGTTCCAGTTCCAACAAATGGTGACAAATTATTGAAACGCAAGTGGCTAATGAGGCCCTATACTTATTCACCAGATTTCATGCAAATGCTAACTAACTTTCTAACTATATAGTTTTCTAAATTTATAGCGCCACCTGTTGAAAGTCTGTTAGTTAAGGGTGTAGGAAAAGATGAGAGCTCAGTTTCAAAGTGAAAATCCCTGAAGTTAAAACTGAAATTTCTCAGACCTTAGATGCGTATTGTATCAAATTTAAACGAGTGTGACAGATCTGGAGACTTCTGTACACAACTTCGCTGTACACAACTTGACCGTTGAGTCCAGCAATGTTTATTAATGCGTAAAAGACTCTTCACTAAAATGTTACGCAAAGAGAATGCAGCTCGGGTAAATATCTTAATTGTTTATGAATTTTTTCGAGTGCCCATATGAGGAATAGTTAATGGTTTATTTTCCGCAAGAGTCTAGAATAAATTTGTCAAAATTATAATAGCTCTTTCTATGTTAATATTAGTGTTCATTATTTTGTTCATTAAAAGACTCCGAAGAGGTTAAAACTGATTAAACTTGGGAAGGGCTATTCCAGAAACATAAAGCGCTAAGGTCCAGTTTATTAAAAGCCAGGGCCCTGGTTGTTAGCCACAGAAGTCAGTCACTGCTGCTGTCCATCGAGTCCCCCGCTCACCAGGGTTGTCCATCACAGGGAACAGCGGGCCACGTGAGTGATGAAGAGGCGACCCGAACCTCTTGCGCAGGTGGTCGCGTGTGGCTGCCTGTGACGTAATGCAGAGGGCCGGCCACGGCGAGAGGCCCTAATTTGGGACGCCCTTACATAATTACGGCGGAGGTCTGACGCACCGCGGCCATAGTCGGCTCCGCAACATGAATCCAAGTTTGTGTCCGTCCTCTGACAATCACACAACATACTTTCATTTTAAATACATACATATATAAATACATTAATCCTCGTTCCATAGATCATGAATACGACATTCGTAATGATGTGGAACGTGTCACTTTAACGTAAGTTTTCTTTACACAAATTAATTAATTAATTAATTTTTTTATTTTTCAAAATTTTTTTTGCAGTTACAACTTCATATCTAAGAAGTCATCTATTGAGTAGAAGCAGTTGTCATTCAAAAATCCTTTTAATTTGCTTTTAAAATATGGTTGGCTATCTGTCAGACTTTTAATACCATTTGGCAAATAACCAAAGATTTTTGTGGCAGCATAATTCGCCCCTTTCTGTGCCAAAGTGAGATTTAATCCAGAATAGTGAATATCATCCTTTCTTCTAGTGTTGTAGCTATGCACTTCGCTGTTATCTTTGAACTGGGATGGGTTATTAATGACAAATTTCATAAGTGAATATATGTACGAGTATTGCAAAGGTTTTCACGTATCAATTTACAGCGGATACGTCTCGTAGTTAAAAGCACTGAGGCGGATTTACACCAAAAGACATGTTAAAATACAGTTTCTGGTAATATCACAAAATATAAATTATCAGGAACCATTTCGAATACTTCACAGTCGGATTTACGTAATGAGGGTCAACGTTTGTAGATTTGTTGTTATAGATTGATAATTAGGCTGCGCCTTGAAATGTCGGTTAGCTTCACGTAGCACATCTTTGGAGTAGTGGCTTTTGCGGTTTCCGTAAAGCTCAAAAAGGTTAACCCAACGGAGATATCCCAACCTGCACAATTTCATATCCCGCTGCTTACAACGAAGGACGGCTGAACCTTCACTCTCGAATAAATATCTTTGTTCTCTCTACTGTGACTGGATGCATCACTAATCGAAGTTCAGTATTAATGTTATGACACTATATATGAAAGATACATGTTTGTTTCTGACATTGGCATGAAATAAAATCGTGCTAATTTTGCAAAGGTCTCTCGAGACTGCACTAGAATACGGTAGCACAGATGTCACCACCTAGCAAGAGTGTCAGGAACGATTAGATGTGTATGAAATAATGGCGCGAAACGTGTCGTGAGCATACAAGGGTAATTCAAAAAGAATACCACAACTTTAAAAATGTATATTTAATGAAAGAAACATAATATAACCTTCTGTTATACATCATTACAAAGAGTATTTAAAAAAGTTTTTTTCACTCAAAAACAAGTTCAGAGATGTTCAATATGGCCCCCTCCAGACACTCGAGCATTATCAACCCGATACTCCAACTCGTTCCACACTCTCTGTAGCATATCAGGCGTAACAGTTTGGATAGCTGCTGTTATTTCTCGTTTCAAATCATCAATGGTGGCTGGGAGAGGTGGCCGAAACACCATATCCTTAACATACCCCCATAAGAAAAAATCGCAGGGGGTAAGATCAGGGCTTCTTGGAGGCCAGTGATGAAGTGCTCTGTCACGGGCTGCCTGGCGGCCGATCCATCGCCTCGGGTAGTTGACGTTCAGGTAGTTACGGACAGATAAGTGCCAATATGGTGGCGCTCCATCCTGCTGAAATATGAATTGTTGTGCTTCTTGTTCGAGCTGAGGGAACAGCCAATTCTCTAACATCTCCAGATACTGTAGTCCAGTTACAGTAGCACCTTCGAAGAAAAAGGGACCAAAAACTTTATTGGCTGAAATGGCACAGAAAACGTTCACCTTAGGCGAGTCACGTTCATACTGAGTTGTTTCCCGCGGATTCTCGTCGATTCACTTCTGCCGTACTCAATAACACAAAAAGCTTTCTGTTGAGCGGTCGCCATCTTAGCGTCAACTGACGCTGAAGCCTAGTCAACAGCGCCTCAAGCGAACAAATGTACAACTAAATGAAACTTTATAGCTCCCTTAATTCGCCGACAGATAGTGCTTAGCTCTGCCTTTTGTCGTTGCAGAGTTTTAAATTCCTAAAGTTGTGGTATTCTTTTTGAATCACCCTGTATATTAAGGGCATACGGCGCTACGGACTTAACGATGTGCGTTGCTTTGAAACCGGCACCACGAGGCTAGATGCCTCGGAATATTAGACTACTACATACGGTTGCATCATGTTCTGAATTTTCGTCGTGTGAACACAGCAGTTACTTTAAATACTAACTGTTTCGTAAATAACACAGTGTCACAAACGTATTTACATACGTTTATTTCGTAATAAATGCGTATTTGATACAATAATACGACGCATGTAACCTCGTTTAATGTAACTTTTTTCTTTTTCTGCATATCGAATTACCAAGAAAAGAAATATGTGATGTGAAAAGGCTACTTTCATAATTCAGTCCGGCGAAACTGAAGTCCTCTTCCCGAAAGTGCTTAGAATATATTTTGCTATGTTTGGCTGGCTTCCAATCTTTTCTTCTCTCAGAGTTTACCTAGAGAGCTTTCGAGTTGGACTGTTATGATCTGTAACCAAATGGCAAAAATAAAACCACTGCGGTAAAAGTAAACAGCGCAACCAAAATGCATGTATGTAGAAGGAAATGTCGCTTGAACGAGTCCACTTACGAATGAAATGTAATTCTTTTACACTTGACACTGTAATTAGAACGTTTAGTATATCCGTAAAAGACGCAAACTGACATTTTGTACCGAGACATTCCCACCAGAAGCTGATTTTTTGGGGCAGCTGACGTCGCGGGCGTCGGCTTCAAGCTTGTGACGTCATGACAACTCCCGTTATTATACCTCTATAGCCGTTACTTTCAGTTACTTATAAGTACCTTGCTTGCTACCGGCGTTTGTTGGACAAGGTGCGTTTCTTCCTAGAAATCTTTTTGTTTCTTTATGTGCATTTGCAGTTTTCGCAACGTTTGATTCCTGTTTTCAAGAAGCGTCGTGGAAGTTGTAAGTAGGCTGTTTAGGGTTTTTTATTGGTAATGCCACGTAGCGCTCTGTATGAAAATCACTGGCTGTGCTGTGTGCAGTCTGTGGCTGGTTTGCATTGTTGTTTGCTATTGTAGTGTTGGGTAGCTGGATGTTAACAGCACGTAGCGTTGCGCTGTTGGAGGTGAGCCGCCAGCAGTGGTGGATGTGGTGAGAGAGATGGCGGAGTTTTGAGAGCAGATGATCTGGACCTATGTCCATCAGAGACAGTAAATTTGTAAGACTGGATGTCATGAACTGCTATATATATTATGACTTTTGAACACTATTAAGGTAAATACATTGTTTGTTCTCTATCAAAATCTTTCATTTGCTATCAGTAGTTAAAGCCTTCAGTAGTTTCAATCTTTTATTTAGCTGGCAGTAGTGGCGCTCGCTGTATTGCAGTAGTTCGAGTAACATAGATTTTTGTGAGGTAAGTGATTTGTGAAAGGTATAGTTTAATGTTAGTCAGGGTCATAGGGATTATTGAAAGTCAGATTGCGTTGCGCTGAAAATATTGTTTGTCAGTTTAGTGTTGATCAGAATAGGGAAAGAGCGAAATGTCTTAGTACGTTCAGTTCTGCTCTGCTGTTTGAAAATCAAATAATGTAAGAGGTTTATCAGCACAGTAATTCATAAAATTTCTAAGGGGACGTTTCAAAGTGATACACATAACTATAGGACTATATCGCTCACATCAATCTGTTGTAAAGTTATGTTCTGTGCTCAAGCATTAAGACGTTTCTGGAGGACGAAAAACCTCTCTTAAAAAAATCAAAGATTCCGTTAACAGATACCTTGCGAAACACAGTTCAGTTTGTGCATAACTTCAAGACTTCAATGACTGTCTGAAGGCATTACATACACATTAAATACATTAAATGTATTCGCAGTTGTGATATGGACAAACATCATGAAAATTTGCTCTGGACCGGGACACGAACCCAGATTCAACAATGTAGTTCCTGTGTTATTCCGATTTACGAAGCAACGTTCTTTCTGACATACATGCATGTCCGAAGGAACAGAACAGGCACTGTGGTGAGCACAGACCTTATGAAATACATTAAATGTATTCACAACAACGAATATGAACAACCATCACTTGTATAATGGAATGATGACAATAATTGTCAATTTTTTTTTGTGCCTAACCGGTCACAGATTTTCATTGTCGACATTCCATTATGCACCTGATGGTTTTCAATATTTGCACGTGCAAGTACGTTCAATGTAATTCATAACGGCTGCAGTGGCCGCAGTAGCTGTTGAAGGATATTTGCATAGTAAATTGGAATAACACAGGCAATGCAGTATCGCCTTAGGTGCAGTTCTGCAGAGATGTTTAGTGAACAGAAAACGAGTTTATCGGGTGCCGGATCAGATTTGTGACTAGATTAGTTGTTCTTAACGAGCCGGAATTGACTGATGTGAAGATAATTTCTGAAGTACCACAAGGGAGTGATTTAGTGCACTGTTTACAGTGTACATAAATGATCAAGCTGATAACATAGAAAACTATATATGTCTTTTCACAGATGGTGTTATTATTTATAGGAATGTTGGAATGGTATAAGACTACAGCAAAGTGCAAGAGTGCAGGATGATCCAAGAAGGGTGGAAAATTAGTACAACGTCTGGTAGTTGACATTGGACGTAAAGGGTGAGAGTATATTGTGCGTGAATTTGCGAAGAAACCCATTACTCTTCGATTACACTATTGCTGTAAACCCCAGGAAACAGAAACATTTGTTGAATATCTTGGAGCAACCAGTGGAGCACCTGACCAAGTAAAACAAATGCTAGGAAAGTATATGCGAGACTGAGATACATTGGAAGAATCTCAAGGAAATATAATCGATTCACGAAAAAAGTTATGAAGTCCCCTGGCCCAGATTACGTGAACCATAAATGATTTAAATATTTTCCACGATATTAAGCAATTATATTTTTCATATGTAAAAGTTTCTCTACTAAAGTCAAGGAATAATGCGATTATGAAGAGAAAGTATTATCTGTACCGTAAGTATTATTATTATCTTTCTCCTTTTTGGTATCGGCGAGAAACAAAAAGCGCCAGACACTATCTTGCTTTGTCTTGTTCGAATAGCACACCATTGTGCACAATCCACATAATAAGATGTGTACATGTTTTATTATTTGAGCAGTGAGCTCTAATTTATATCTAAAGTATTTCTGTTGTTAGTTTTAACTCTAACCTAAACTACATATCCCTTTGCTTGTCACATCATTTTTAAAAGATTTTTCAGACGCCGCGCCGGAAACAAACTGAATATATCTGGACGGCGACAATTGGCTGCCAACAAGCGGCAGTTTAAAATTATCGTAATTATTATCCCGTTATTTTCACGGGCGATACTGGAGATCCGTCATATTATTTCTTTCATTCATGATCTGTAGGAAACCGACATTTTCAAAGTACTTAACGACTTATTCAGACGATTTAGGTTACGTGCAATAGGACACAGACTTGGCCTGTACTGTTGTTGTTGTGGTCTTCAGTCCTGAGACTGGTTTGATGCAGCTCTCCATGCTACTCTATCCTGTGCAAGCTTCTTCATCTCCCAGTACCTACTGCATCCTACATCCTTCTGAATCTGCTTAGTGTATTCATCTCTTGGTCTCCCCCTACGATTTTTACCCTCCACGCTACCCTCCAATACTAAATTGGTGATCCCTTGATGCCTCAAAACATGTCCTACCAACCGATCCCTTCTTCTAGTCAAGTTGTGCCACAAACTTCTCTTCTCCCCAATCCTATTCAGTACTTCCTCATTAGTTACGTGATCTACCCATCTAATCTTCAGCATTCTTCTGTAGCACCACATTTCGAAAGCTTCTATTCTCTTCTTGTCCAAACTATTTATCGTCCATGTTTCGCTTCCATACATGGCTACACTCCATACAAATACTTTCAGAAATGACTTCCTGACACTTAAATCTATACTCGATGTTAACAAATTTCTCTTCTTCAGAAACGCTTTCCTTGCCATTGCCAGTCTACATTTTATATCCTCTCTACTTCGACCATCATCAGTTATTTTGCTCCCCAAATAGCAAAACTCCTTGACTACTTTAAGTGTCTCATTTCCTAATCTAATACCCTCAACATCACCCGACTTAATTCGACTACATTCCATTATCCTCGTTTTGCTTTTGTTGATGTTCATCTTATATCCTCCTTTCAAGACACTGTCCATTCCGTTCAACTGCTCTTCCAAGTCCTTTGCTGTCTCTGACAGAATTACAATGTCATCGGCGAACCTCAAAGATTTTATTTCTTCCCCATGGATTTTAATACCTACTCCGAATTTTTCTTTTGTTTCCTTTACTGCTTGCTCAATATACAGATTGAATAACATCGGGGAGAGGCTACAACCCTGTCTTACTCCCTTCCCAACCACTGCTTCCCTTTCATGTCCGTCGACTCTTATAACTGCCATCTGGTTTCTGTACAAATTGTAAATAACCTTTCGCTCCCTGTATTTTACCCCTGCCACCTTTAGAATTTGAAAGAGAGTATTCCAGTCAACATTGTCAAAAGCTTTCTCCAAGTCTACAAATGCTAGAAACGTAGGTTTGCCTTTCCTTAATCTTTCTTCTAAGATAAGTCTTAAGGTCAGTATTGCCTCACGTGTTCCAGTATTTCTACGGAATCCAAACTGATCTTCCCCGAGGTCAGCTTCTACTAGTTTTTCCATTCGTCTGTAAAGAATTCGTGTTAGTATTTTGCAGCTGTGGCTTATTAAACTGATTGTTCGGTAATTTTCACATCTGTCAACACCTGCTTTCTTTGGGATTGGAATTATTATATTCTTCTTGAAGTCTGAGGGTATTGCGCCTGTCTCATACATCTTGCTCACCAGATGGTAGAGTTTTGTCAGGACTGGCTCTTCCAAGGCTGTCAGTAGTTCCAATGGAATGTTGTCTACTCCAGGGGCCTTGTTTCGACTCAGGTCTTTCAGTGCTCTGTCAAACTCTTCACGCAGTATCGTATCTCGCATTTCATCTTCATCTACATCCTCTTCCATTTCCATAATATTGTCCTCAAGTACATCGCCCTTGTATAGACCCTCTATATACTCCTTCCACCTTTCTGCCTTCCCTTCTTTGCTTAGAACTGGGTTTCCATCTGAGCTCTTGATGTTCATACAAGTGGTTCTCTTATCTCCAAAGGTCTCTTTAATTTTCCTGTAGGCAGTATCTATCTTACCCCTATTGAGATAAGCCTCTACATCCTTGCATTTGTCTTCTAGCCATCCCTGCTTAGCCATTTTGCACTTCCTGGCCTGTACTAAGACGCAATTAAATTACACGGATTCGTCCAAATATATATCACAAAGTGGCTTACACATCTCTTGTTCCCCCTGTTTTGACTGCTGCTCGTAAGTGTGAAACAGTTACGAATTAGGATTAACCATCTACTTCCCCCATGATGAAAAACTGTACCAAATGATTTAATATTTGTAGAGGAACCAAAGCAACTAAAAACAGACTAGCGCAGCGTAATACATATATTTTTCTTCATATTTATGTGCAAAGCATAACCCGGACACCTAAGTACCATCAGAACGTAATCATCGTATCTGATCCTTTTTTTTATTTAATGCCATAGTAATATCAGTTTAGATAAATAAACAGTATGAAACCAGATAGTAGACATCGAAACACTCACGATATTGTCCTTCCACGACAGCAGGGCCCGTAAACTCATGTGACAAAATGTACAATAATGCAGCCCTGCCGTACGGAAATCTGTCCTTAACTGTCTTCTGTGGGCACAGATATTGAACTGTGGCAACCAAAGAGGTCTTTCATGGAGTAGAAACATCTCCGGAGTTAACATTCAGATTTTGTGTTGTCAACATTTCTGACACCGTGATCAACTCATCTCGGGACGGCATAGGTTTGTCCGTAATGCGTCCTATAAAATTTTAATGTCATTATATCGCTAGTACAGAGCGAATCTGTAGGTGCTATTGATATGGACTAGCCGTTTTGTAGACACCATAAAAACTGGCGTTATAAAAACTGTAATAAAGTCGGCTGTTAGCTTTGAAGAGCAAAATGAACGAGCATCATGGCACGGCACCGTCACGTCAGCTTACATTTACATCGTTCGTCACGTCACATCAGTTCACTTAGACCAGTACCTAAAAGCAAAAACGAGGATATGAATCTCCAACCGTGATACAAAGAATCAGGGTATTGTATCGGAATTGAGGAATTAAAGAGAACAGAGTTTGCTAATGTACAAAGAAAACTTCATAACATACGTTTTTGCTGAATGTATTTTTTGTTTTTTTTGTTTTAAAGTGCTAAAAAGAAATGGCTCTGAGCACTATGGGACTTAACTTCTAAGGTCATCAGTCCCCTAGAACTTAGAACTACTTAAACCTAACTAACCTAAGGACATCACACACATCCATGCCCGAGGCAGGATTCGAACCTGCGACCGTAGCGGTCACGCGGTTCCAGACTGTAGCGCCTTTAACCGCTTGGCCACACCGGCCGATTTAAAGTGCTGAGAAGTGTTACATTTCCAAACATTTACATTTATTTGCTAGGGAAACTATGCATACAGACACCACAAACAATACGCATATAAGAATAAATAGAATCTATTTACTTTATGCACTATGTTCTTTTCTTACGCAACTAATTAACATTATAAGTACTTGCATTTTTCTCATTCATTAAAGCAAACCTTTTCACTTCAAACGTTATTTATTGGAAATTGCCAATTTTTCTGAACTACATCAAAGTCGTTATGGAACGTTTGTGATTTGTCACAAAAACAAAGCATGAGAATAGAATAAAGATTAAGAATATACATTACCGCGAAAGCCACTACTGTAACATAAGTGAGCGCGACGAAAACAGGTTAACTTACGTTTTTAGCAAACAACGATACCGTCAAAACTTTCTTCCGGAAACTTTTAGGAACCTTGACGTGTAGTGATGTGGCGTAATGGTACGTTGACGGCCTGTGTAATGCCGCCGCTTGATATACGTAGTGAAATATTTTGACGTGACATGACGGCCAATCTGAACTGGCCTTAAACAAACAACGCCGCGACGAGATCACACGAGAATTCCACCTTAACGTTGGCAACATGTGCACAACGCAATGATCGCTCCAGAGGTATTTCTGCTCTATGTGTACTATAGCAGATGTACACAGATGTCCGAATAGGACGCCTTTGCATGAGTTCAACTCCATATTGTTTTATGACTCTAGAAAGCGTTCGGGACTTTTAAGTACCATCGGGAAGGAAAGACTTGACAGTAGAGGCAGAGGGGAACCAACGTAGCGCGGCAGTTTTATCACTGAATGGTTTGGTAAGCATGAGGGGTTCAAAAATGGTTCAAATGGCTCTGAGCACTATAGGACTCAACATCTTAGGTCATAAGTCCCCTAGAACTTAGAACTACTTAAACCTAACTAACCTAAGGACATCACACACACCCATGCCCGAGGCAGGATTCGAACCTGCGACCGTAGCAGTCCCGCGGTTCCGGACTGCAGCGCCAGAACCGCTAGACCACCGCGGCCGGCTTAAGCATGAGGAGCTGAGAGCGTTTCAGAGATGGTAAACAAACTCCACTGGCAGTTGCTACAAGGGAGCGTTGTATACCACAGGGAACGTTTCTGTTGAAAGTCTTAGAGTTTATGTTCGAAGAAGAGTTGGCCAACATATAACTACCCCCCATATACGCTGAAGCGCCAAAGAAACTAGTATAGGCATGCGTATTCGTATACAGAGATACGTAAACAGGCAGAATACGGCGCTGCCGTTGGCAACGCCTCTAGAAGACAAAAAGTGTCTGATGCAGTTGTTAGATCTGTTACTACTGCTATAATGGCAGGTTATCAAGATTTAACTGAATTTGAACGTAGTGTTATTGTCGACGCAAGAGCGACGGGATACAGTATCTCGGAGATAACGATGAAGTGGGGATTACCCCTTACGACCATTTCACGAATGTACTGTGAATATCATCGCTGTGGTCGGGAAAAGATCCTGCAAGAACGGGACCGACGACGACTCAATCGTTCAACGTGACAGATGTGCAACCCCTCCGCAAATTGCTGCAGATTTCAATGCTGGTCCGGCAGCAAGTGTCAACGTGCGAACCATTCAACGAAGCATCAACAATATGGGCTTTCGGAACCGAAGGCCCACTCGTGTATCCATGATGACTGGACGAGACAAAGCTTTACGCCTTGCCTGGGCCCGTCAACACCGACATTGGACGGTTGATGACTGGAAACATGTTGCCTGGTCGGACGAGTCTCGTTGCAAATTGTATCGAGCGGATGGACGTAACCTCATGAATCCATGGGCCCTGCATGTCAGCAGGGGACTGTCCATACTGGCGGACGTTCTGTAGTGTTGTGGAGCGCGTGCAGTTGGAGTGATATGGGACCCCTGACACGTCTAAATACGACTCTGACAGGTGACACCTACGTAAGCACCCTTTCTGATCACCTGCATCTCTTCATGTCTATTGTGCTTACCGACACGGGCAATTCCAGCAGGACAATGCGACATTCCACGCGTCCAGAATTGCTACAGAATGGCTCCAAGAACACTCTTCTGAGTTTAAAAATTTCCGCTATCCACCACGCTCCCCAGACATGAACGTTATTGAGCATATCTGGGATGCCTTGCAACGTGCTGTTAAGAAGAGATCTGCACCCCTTCGTACTATTACGGATTTATGGAGAGGCCTGCAGGATTCATGGTGTCAGTTCCCTCCAGCACTACTTGAGACATTACTCGAGTTCATGCTACGTCGTGTTGCGTCACTTCTTCGTGCTCGCTGGGGCCCTACACAATATTATGCAGGTGTTCCAGCTTCTTTGGCTCTTCAGTGTGTGTTTCGTGAATGGCCAAGATGAAAAAAGAAATACAGAAATTTATCGACATTTCTTCTTCCCAGCCACCATTCGGGAATGGAACAGAGAGGGGGGAGGATGTGAACTTCCAGATTTTTTTTGGCGCGATTGATCAATAGCGTGCTTTCGTGTGTTGTGCCTACGAAACTCGGCCGAATACCCGCAAGCACACTATTAAAGGGGAAACATGTTAGCTGGATCAGAGGTACCCTCTGGCACGTACCGTAAGGTGGATTACGCAGTATAAATGTAAATGTAGAAATGTGCGTTTCATAGAAGTGCCAAAAACACGTACACTGACGAAAGAAAACACCAAAAAGTAATTCATGTAGAGCAATGAAATTTCGGGAATACCTGTGCCTAGATAACATAATTGTGTGATTAACGTTGCAAGATCACAGGTTAATGCAAATACTTCATGTATAGTAATGAAATTTCGGGAACACCTGTGTCTGGATAACATATTTAAGTGGTTAACATTGCAAGATCACAGGTTAGTACAAGCGAGAGATAAGCCATTGCAAAAGTGAAGTAACAGTACATTAATAACCGGAATGTTAAACTGAAGCTTGAAAACGTGCATGCATTGTGTTGAACAGATGTCGGATGTCAGTTTGTGGGATAAACTTCCATGTCTGTGGCACGTGGTTCGTCAATGTTGTTTGTGAGTGACGCTGTAGTTGTCGTCCAATGATGTCCCATATGTGCTCCACTGGAGACAGATCTGCTGATCGAATAGGCCGAGGCAACATGTCGACATCCTGTACAGCATGTTGGGCTACAACAACGGTATGTGGTCGAGCGTTATCCCGTTGGAAAACACCCCCTACAATGCTGTTCATGAATGGCAGCACAACAGGTCGAGTCAACAGAGTGACGTCAGATTTGCAATCAGGATGCGAGGCATAACCACGAGAGTGCTCTTGCTGTCATACGAAACCACACCTTAGACCGTAACTCCAGGTCACTCGTTCGCCAGACTTGACGCCACTGGATTTTTTCTTATGGGGATTCGTAAAAGACATTGCTTGTAAAGACGTTCCAACTACAGCTGAAGATGTGCGAGAGAGAACTGTCAGAGCATGTCCTTCGATGAGGGCCGTCGTGATAAGGAGTACCATCTCAATCTATGATAAGAAGATTGCAGCACTGCATTGATACCAATGGTCATCACTTCGAACACCTTCAATAAATCGACGTTCACGCCACCTTTTTGACCTTCGTTGACCTTCAAATACCTTACTGTTATACGTCATTGGATTCGTCTTTATAGCCGCTATCAGAAAATAAGTACCAAACTATAGCATTCCATTAAAAAAAAAAACAGAGCTGACCTTCATATCACTGACGCAACCCGATCTAGCAACAAAAAAATGTCAGATTGTTGCCCCCGCTGTCCCATACAAAATTTGTCCCACAAACTTTTCAGCGACTATCATACTTTCAGAGTTAATCTAGGTGGCAATAGTTAGTGACTCACCCTGTATAAAGACAGTATGTGACAAACGAAGCTGTCATGGCAGACTTACTGCCCGGCTACAACAGCATAACCGGGAAGACAGTTGAAGCCACCAGAAAGCGATAATGAATGCAAATATAGTGCTTCGCAGCGATAAAATCAGAAACCGCTTCTAAATATTTTCTCATTAGAAATGTAGTATACATAACTGAGCTTATACGAAAGTTTACAAAAGTGTACATTGTAGAATGAACAAAGAAAAAAAGTTGACAGTAATTTATTACTCACACTTTGTAAACTTCTGTAAAACTTCGGTTCTGTATACTACATTTCTTATGAACGATAAAAAGGAGTGTGGTTTTTTTCGCTACGTGGCACTACTTTTGTATTCTTCACCACCCTCTCGTGTCTTAAATTCTCTTGCTGGTTATTGCGTTGTAGCTAGTACGTTAGTCTGCCATGAAAGCTTCGTTTGTTATACACCGCTTTTGTGTATCTGAAACCAACATGTTCATGGTGTGTATTTAAGTTACTTAATTTTGATTACACATGTAGTTTCATACTTCTGCATATTCTCTACTTAGTTACATTTTATGATACTTGCTACGCATTTCTGGTTTTCAGACAGCCTGAGGATAGGTTCTACCCGAAACACGTCAAATAAATTCATTCGTTTATCAGCTGGTGGCTTCTTACTTAGAGACCAATGCAGACATTGTGGAGTAGTCATACTGATTTGCAACATGGCCGCATTCTTGCGTGGATTTAGGTTACAATTACAAATATATCAATAAACCATTGTAAATTGTGTCTAATCTATGTTGCTATCTGATTTTGCCGTAGCTGTTGCCTACCTCTGTTTTACACAGACACGAATCTGTATAGTTACTGCATGCAAGCAAGTCACCTCGTAAGCTACTTCGGTGGTAGGGGGTCCTCTTTCTGCTACATTTGTATGTAAAAAAGGGGGAAACCACAGATGTCAATAATTACCGGCCAGTATCCTTGCTTACAGCATTTTCAAAAATCTTTGAGGAAGTAATGTACTCAAGAGTGGTTAGCCATCTCAACAGTAATGGGATACTTAGTCAATCACAGTCCGGATTTCAGAAATGATGTTCCACTGAGACAGCAATATACAATTTCACTGTCCACATAATAGAGTTTTTAAATAATAAAATGTCACCGGTAGAAATATTCTGTGACTTATCCAAAGCATTTGATTGCTTGGACCAAGACATTATGTTAGAGAAATTACAATTCTATGGTATAAATGGAACAGCATATGAGTGGTTTAAGTCATATCTACAGAACAGGAATCAAAAAGTCTTTTATATGCTTCAAGTGATTCGAAGGATTTTGCCACTTCATCTAACTGGGGTGAAATTACATTAGGTGTTCCACAAGGTTCGATCATGGGTCCCCTACTGTTCTTGTTATATGTGAATGACCTCCCTTCTTATGTGAAACAAGATGCTGAACTGACACTATTTGCTGATGATACAAGCATAATTATTAATCCAGTAAAAGAAAGTCCGGTAGAAAATGATACAAATAAGGTCTTTGGAAAAGTTATTAATTGGTTTTCTGCAAATGGGCGTGCTCTGAACTTTG
Source organism: Schistocerca cancellata (assembly GCF_023864275.1). Classification (NCBI taxonomy): domain Eukaryota; kingdom Metazoa; phylum Arthropoda; class Insecta; order Orthoptera; family Acrididae; genus Schistocerca; species Schistocerca cancellata. Next base: position 91,730,963 of record NC_064628.1, on the reverse strand, counting down.
AAAAAACACAGTACATCCAATTTTCTGCTGCAAAAAGTATAACTGCTTCGATAAACATAACACATCAAAAAAAGTCAGTAGCCAGGGTACAGCATACTAAGTTTTTTGGTGAACATATAGATGAGAATCTTAATTGGAAAAATCATATTTTGGATCTCCTAAAGCGACTAGCTTCAGCAACTTTTGCAATCAGAAAAATTGCCAATTTTGAGGATGTAGAAATTAGTAAGCTAACATACTTTGCATACTTCCACTCTCTGATGTGATACGGAATAATATTCTGGGGAAACTCAACACTTAGGCAAAAGGTATTTACTGCTCAAAAGAAAGTAGTTAGAATAATGTGTGGGGTTCATAGTCGCACATCTTGTAGGCATCTGTTTAAAAGGTCAGGAATTCAAAATCAACAGCGACATTCATGATTACAATACCAGAAAAAAGAAAGACCTACACTATCCTTTACTTAAACTATCTTTGGCACAGAAAGGGGTAAAATATGCTGTTATAAAACTTTTTGGTAAATTACCAGATGAAATAAAATGTCTGACAGACAGCAGTAATAGTTTCAAAAACAAATTGAAATCATACCTTCTTGGCAACTCCTTCTATACCATAGATGAATTCTTGAATATGAGTAAATAAATCTGGAGATATAATATATGCATTTTGTGCCATTTAAGGAAGTGGGATAGGCAATAGTAATGTTTAGGTTCAAAAAATAGCACTGAGCACTATGGGACTCAACTGCTGTGGTCATAAGTCCCCTAGAACTTAGAACTACTTAAACCTAACTAACCTAAGGACATCACACACATCCATGCCCGAGGCAGGATTCGAACCTGCGACCGTAGCGGTCGTGCGGTTCCAGACTGTAGCGCCTTTAACCGCTCGGCCACTTCGGCCGGCGAATGTTTAGGTATAACATCATAAAAAAACTTGTTTCCTGTGCGCATTTCTTGTGCGTTTGAAACGTTCCACATCATAATGGTTCTTCCGTGCTGTTGATCAATGGAACACGTAACTACCTAACTAACTTTGCGCAAACTGCATTTCGTGTACACAGCTCTACGCACAGTGTGTATTGGTAGTGGTGCAATAGTAACAGTTTTTCCGAAACTTTCATTATTTGAAGTCTTTGAACAGCTCATCGAAAAAGACCGTTTTGTTCACAAATATTTTTACAAAGGTAGAGAGATGACTATTATCGTAGCACTCTTTTACGGATTGAATAGTAGCGCAGGAGATTAAAAATTTAGCAACGAGGGAGCATCACGGCCGAATTACTGCAAACGTGTCGCCTGGTGAGATGGATCACGTTTCTTATTACACCAGGTCGATGCTCATGTCCGGAAAAAGACTTCATTCGGGTGAACGGCTACTCGAAAAAGGTACCGAGCCACGGACGTAGGCCGGTGGGAGCAGTACTATGGCAGGGGGAGGGGGTGACATTTACCTGGGGTTTATGGGACCAACTGTAGTAATCGAAGGCAGCATAAGGCTGTGGACCACATGAACATTAATCGGATCGTCCGTATTATTCCGTGTTTGATCCCCCCTCCACCTCCGTCGAAGACGGCAGCAGTCACAAGACCAAATCGCATTCAGTGGTCTTAGCAGAGTTATAGCGGACACACGTTTACTTCTTGACCACCAAATTTGTCTGATCTGAACCGGATGGAATGCATCTGGGACGCTATTGGGCTCTGGCTTCGCGTCCACAAGCCAGCGACCACTAATTTACGGCAAATACGGGACCTGAGCCACATATCTCCGGAAACCTACCAAGAAATTGCCGAATGTGTGCTAAGCAGAATCACTATTATATCGCGTTTCAAAAGTGGACATGCTCTTACGTAGGTGGTCATAATATTCTAGCTCATCAACGTATTTCTCATCAATGTATTTCATTCGTAGTAATTACCATACATCTACATCTACATGGATACTCTGCAAATCACATTTAAGTGCCTGGCAGAGGGTTCATCGAACCATGTTCACAATTCTGTATTATTACAATCTCGCATAGCGCACGGGAAGAATGAACACCTATATCTTTGCGTACGACCTCTGGTTTCCCTTATTTTATCTTTGTAATCGTCCTTCCCTATGTAAGTCGGTGTCGACAAAATATTTTCGCATTCGGAGGAGAAAGCTGGTGATTGGAATTTCGTGAGAAGAATCCATCGCAATGAAAAACGCCTTTCTTTTAATGATGTCCATCACAAATCCTGTATCATTTCTGTGACACTCTCTCCCATATTTCGCGATAATACAAAACGTGCTGCCTTTATTTGAACTTTTTCGATGTACTCCGTCAGTGCTATATGGTAAGGATCCCACACCGCACAACAGTATTCTAAAGAGGACGGACAAGCCTACTGTAGGCAGTCTCCTTAGTAGGTCTGTTACATTTTCTAAGTGTCCTGCAAATGAAACGCAGTCTTGTGTTATCCTTCCCAACAACATTTTCTATGTGTTCCTTCCAATTTAAATTGTTCGTAATTGTAATTCCTAGGTATTTAGTTGAATTTACGGCTTTTAGATTAGACTGATTTATCGTGTAACCGAAGTTTAACGCGTTCTTTTTAGCACTCATGTGGACGACCTCACACTTTTCGTTATTTAAGGTCAACTGCCACTTTTCGCACCATTCAGATATCTTTTCTAAGTCGTTTTGCAGTTTGTTTTGATCTTCTGATGATTTTATTAGTCGATAAACGACAGTGTCATCTGCAAACAACCGAAGACGGATGCTCTGATTGTCTCCCAAATCGTTTATATAGATAAGGAACAGCAAAGGGCCTATAACACTACCATGGGGAACGCCTGAAATCACTTCTGTTTCACTCGATGACTTTCCGTCAATTACAACGAACTGTGACCTCTCTGACGGGAAATCACAGATCCAGTCACATAACTGAGACGATATTCCATATGCACGCAATTTCACAACGAGCCGCTTGTATGGTACAGTGTCAAAAGCCTTCCGGAAAACCACAAAAATTCGGAATTGATCTGAAATCCCTTGTCAATAGCACTCAGCACTTCATGTGAATAAAGAGCTAGTTGCGTTTCACAAGAACGATGTTTTCTAAACCCATGTTCACTGTGTGTCAACAGACCGTTTTCTTCGAGATAATTCATAATGTTCCAACACAATATATGTTCTAAAATCCTGCTGCATATCGACGTTAACGATATGGGCCTGTAATTTAGTGAATTACTCCTACTACCTTTCTTGAATATTGGTGTGACCTGTGCAGCTTTCCAGTCTTTGGGTACGGATCTTTCGTCGAGCGAACGGTTGTATATGATTGTTAAGTATGGAGCTAATGCATCAGCATACTCCGAAAGGAACCTAATTGGTATACAGTCTGGACCAGAAGACTTGCTTTTATGAAGAGATTTGAGTTGCTTCTTTACTTAGAGGATATTTACTTCTACGTTACTCATGTTGGCAGCTGTTCTCGATTTGAATTCTGGAATATTTACTTCGTCTACTTTTGTGAAGGCATTTCTGAAGGCTGTGTTTAGTAATACTACTCCAACACCAAACTGCGAACATATCGTCTTGCCATTAGTAAGAAACGTAAGTTCTCCCTTTCTCAGCAACGCTAATTTCGATGTGTAGTAATTACTCCTCTTATAATGTAAGAGAAAACTAGTTTCTACAAAAGATGTCGTTCCTCTTTCTTAACGATATTTTTGTTCAAATTTACACTGTCTTGAGGTTTGTACGTTATCTGAGAATGAAGATTAAACACAGTTAAAAATAATTAAACATATAACAATACCTAGCAAGTGGTAACCAAAGATTATATTAAAATGAAACTTTATTTTGAATAAAAGACATAAGTTTAATCGAGCTGAGCGATACTGTTTACGTTCGTGCATAAGTATTCCAGCCTTACCTCTACGAGTCGGTGTAAAGAGCAAATTTCAAGTTAACTTTGCTAGTTTCAGCTCTAACCCTCTGCGATCGTTTACATTCTCTATTACAGCTATCCGCATTCTTAATACTTTTGAAAGTGGGTTCATTATTTATTTAGTTGCAATCAAACTTTGTTCTCAAGTCTCAGTTTGAGTCAACTTCGTAAAATATTCACCTACAACGTCGCATTTTGTATAATTCTGTTACCTGCATTTGTCACAGAAAACCGGCAAGTGCTCAGGTCTTAGTTTCAGTTAACTTCGGGAAATATTCAACATACTATGTAGCATTTTTTTATAGTTCTGTTACCCGCATTTGGCATAGAAAATCGGTGAGTTCGATATCCAGACAGTTGCGAACCATGAATTAGGATGGCATTTTCCGCACTTCTGAGTTTATGCTAAGGAAGAAATTCCATTACCAAATGTTGTTACTGCAGTGAAATTAAAAATGCTGAAGTCGACGGATTCCACTCCCATCGACCACATCTTAGTTCCTTGTTCATATTTGCCACGTTAGTATCAGAGAGTATGAGTGAGTACATTTTTATTTACTACAAAATGTAGTTTGTACATTACTGGACTACTTGTTAACAACTTCCTTTCTTATCAGTGTTCTGACTGGTGTGATGGGACTCGCCATGCTCTCTTCAATTCAGAATTGCAATTGCACTGAACATACTCAATTATTTGTCGGGTGTATTGCAATCTCCGTCTTCGCGTACGGTTTATAGCTTCTATAGCTCTATCAGCACATAACTAAGAAATGAACCACGCGAACGGTATCCGTCGACATCTTTTGCAGTTTCAGTCCAGCAACAAGTATATAACACGTTCCTTGACGGTTGAATTTCTTGAGTGCTGTTAACTCAGCAGCACGAAAAATGAGATTTTAATCCATGATTCGTAGCTGTCTGTGGGTTGAACTAACCACTTTTCTGTGGCAAATACAGATACTAGGACTATACAAAGCTCAAATGGCTCTGAGCACTATGGAACTTAACATCTGAGGTCATCAGTCTACTAGAACGTATAACTACTTAAACCTAACTAACCTAAGGCCACCACAAACATCCATGCACGAGGCACGATTCGAACCTGCGACCGTGACTGTCGCGCGGTTCCGGGCTGCGCGCCTAGAACCGCGAGACCACCGCGGCCGGCACAAGACAACATTACGAGACGTTCCGCCTACGGTCCGTCAGCATACAGAGTCACGTTAGCCGCTGAAGGGGTTGCCTAGCGGCAGGTGCTAGCCCCTGTAACTTCGACGCTCTGTATCGTCGTTGGATGACATTTCCGGACACAGGTTCCCATCCTCAATTTATTCCTCAAGACATCCTCTACAACCCGCTACAGTTTGTCGGTATCGTTTCGTATCACCATGAATATGTAGGTGTAGATTTATATGACAGGGACGCGCGCTGATGACTCCTCGTGATGAAGCTTGTGAAGAGGTAGTGGCAGAGGAGCTCAGCAGGTGCAGTGGACATTAGTCATGCCTTGTGGCCATCAAGATCGAACCTAGATAATTAGAGGCCGCTCTTTTGATGTGGCACGTTAAGTGAAACACTATCTTGTTAGTAATGAACGCCAAAAGAATGTTTTCCACTGACAACAGGCTGGCCTATACAGAGCGAAGCGTAGAGTTGTAGGTGAATATTTCTAGAAGGAGAACGATCCTCTTTGAACAAAGTTTGGTTGCAAGTCCTATAAACCTGTCCCTCCTTCTTATCAGTATTTACACATGCAAGGGGGAGACAGAAATGCGAAAACACCGCAAGCACAACACATTTTCATGTTTTTAGACGGTATAGGAAACACGTTGGCATTCAAAACAGCTTCCAGTCGTCTCGGAATTGGTAAATGCAGATGCTGTATAGCTACCAAGATAATGTTATATCATTCGTCGTACAAAATAGTAGGAAAAGTTCGGGTAAAAATGATGGATAGCGATCACGCACCCTCCTTTCCAAAGTCGACCACGAAGACTGAATAATATCGAGATCTGGTGATTGTGGTGGCCAGGGGAGATGCAGCAATTCATCCTCGTGCTCACGAAACCAATCCTGAACGACGCGACGTCGCTGAATTCTGAACGTATTGTCCTACGTTAATTGCCCAAATTCGCCGGAATGCACACTGGACATGTATGGATGCAGGTGATCAGAAAGGATGCTTACATACGTGTCACCTGTCAGAATCGTATCTAGACGTGTCAGGGTCCCACATCACTCAATCACTCAAACTGCACACGCCCAACACTATTACAGAGGCTCCACCAGCTTGAACAGCTCCCTGCTGACATGCAGGGTCCATGGATTCAGGAGGTTGTCTCCATACCCGTACACGTCCATCCGCTCGGTACAATTTGAAACGAGACTCGTCCGACCAGGCAACATGTTTCCAGTCATCAACAGTCCAATGTCGGTGTTGACGGGTCCAGGCGACGTATAGAGCTTTGTGCCGTGTGGTCAACGATATACCAATGGGTCTTCGGCTCCAAAAGCCCATACCAATGGCGTTTCGTTGAATGTTTAGCACGCTGACACTTCTTGATGGCCCAGCACTGAAATATGCAGCAATTTGCGAAAGGATTGCATTTCCGACATGTTGAACGATTCTCTTCAGTCGTCGTTGGCCATGTTCTTGCAGGAGATGTTTCCGGCGACAGCGGTGTCGGAGATCTGATGCTTTACCTGATTCCCAATATGCACGGTACACGTATGAAATGGTCTTAAGGAAAGAACCCCACTTCATCGCTACTTCGGGGATGCTGTGTCCCATCGCTCGTGCTTCGACTATAACACCACGTTCAAACTCACTTAAATCTTGATAACGTGCATTGTAGCAGCAGTAACCAATCTAACAACTGCGCCATACACTTGTTGGGCTACGTAAGCGTTGCCAACCGCATCGCCGTATTCTGCCTGTTTATATACCTCTGTATTTTGAAACGCATGCCTGTACCTGTTTCTTTGGCGCTTCATTGTATAGAGTCACCACTTTTCCGACCGGTTTGTTTCGGCCCACCACGAATTCCTCTCCTGTGCCAACCTTTTCGTCTAAGAGTAGCTCTTGAAACCTACGTCCTCAATTATTTACTGGGTATTCCCATCTCTGGCTTACCCTACAGTTTTTACCCTCAACAGCTCCCTCTAGTATCATGGAAGCTATTTCCTGATGTCTTCACACCTGTCACATTATCCTGGCCCTTCATCTTGTCAGTGTTTTCTATATATTCCTTTTCTCGCCGATCCTGTGGAGAATCTCTTCATCCTTTGCCTTTATCATTCGACCTTTTATGCAACTTTCTTCTGTAGCAGTATATTTCAAGTGCTTCGATTTTCTTCATAACCACTAAATTGTGGTCGGAGTCTATTACTAGCTGAAATTTATAGCAGAACTCCATTAATATCTCTTCTCTCTCATTCTTGCTACCAAGCTCATATTCTCCGGTAACCATTTCTTCTGCTTTTCCCTTACAACCACATTCCAACCCGCGATGACTATTAGAGTTTCGTTTCCTTTTAAGTGCTGAATTCTCAGTTAAATTACCAAAAATACTTTCTCTCTCTCTTCGTTTTCTGCTTGCGACATCGACATCTACACATGAAGTATTGCTGTCAGTGTTGGTTTGCTGTTGATTCTAATGAGAGCAACCGTGTCACTGAACTGGTTATACAGCAACACACTCTCTGCCCTACCTTCCTATTAATAATGAATCCTACTCTCGTTACACTATTTACTGCTGCTGTTGATGTTACCCTGACCTGACCAGAAATCCTTGTCTTCTTTACGGTTCACTGCGCTGGCCCCCACTGTATCTACACTCCTGGAAATGGAAAAAAGAACACATTGACACCGGTGTGTCAGACCCACCATACTTGCTCCGGACACTGCGAGAGGGCTGTACAAGCAATGATCACACGCACGGCACAGCGAACACACCAGGAACCGCGGTGTTGGCCGTCGAATGGCGCTAGCTGCGCAGCATTTGTGCACCGCCGCCGTCAGTGTCAGCCAGTTTGCCGTGGCATACGGAGCTCCATCGCAGTCTTTAACACTGGTAGCATGCCGCGGCAGCGTGGACGTGAACCGTATGTGCAGTTGACGGACTTTGAGCGAGGGCGTATAGTGGGCATGCGGGAGGCCGGGTGGACGTACCGCCGAATTGCTCAACACGTGGGGCGTGAGGTCTCCACAGTACATCGATGTTGTCGCCAGTGGTCGGCGGAAGGTGCACGTGCCCGTCGACCTGGGACCGGACCGCAGCGACGCACGGATGCACGCCAAGACCGTAGGATCCTACGCAGTGCCGTAGGGGACCGCACCGCCACTTCCCAGCAAATTAGGGACACTGTTGCTCCTGGGGTATCGGCGAGGACCATTCGCAACCGTCTCCATGAAGCTGGGCTACGGTCCCGCACACCGTTAGGCCGTCTTCCGCTCACGCCCCAACATCGTGCAGCCCGCCTCCAGTGGTGTCGCGACAGGCGTGAATGGAGGGACGAATGGAGACGTGTCGTCTTCAGCGATGAGAGTCGCTTCTGCCTTGGTGCCAATGATGGTCGTATGCGTGTTTGGCGCCGTGCAGGTGAGCGCCACAATCAGGACTGCATACGACCGAGGCACACAGGGCCAACACCCGGCATCATGGTGTGGGGAGCGATCTCCTACACTGGCCGTACACCACTGGTGTTCGTCGAGGGGACACTGAATAGTGCACGGTACATCCAAACCGTCATCGAACCCATCGTTCTACCATTCCTAGACCGGCAAGGGAACTTGCTGTTCCAACAGGACAATGCACGTCCGCATGTATCCCGTGCCACCCAACGTGCTATAGAAGGTGTATGACAACTACCCTGGCCAGCAAGATCTCCGGATCTGTCCCCCATTGAGCATGTTTGGGACTGGATGAAGCGTCGTCTCACGCGGTCTGCACGTCCAGCACGAACGCTGGTCCAACTGAGGCGCCAGGTGGAAATGGCATGGCAAGCCGTTCCACAGGACTACATCCAGCATCTCTACGATCGTCTCCATGGGAGAATAGCAGCCTGCATTGCTGCGAAAGGTGGATATACACTGTACTAGTGCCGACATTGTGCATGCTCTGTTGCCTGTGTCTATGTGCCTGTGGTTCTGTCAGTGTGATCATGTGATGTATCTGACCCCAGGAATGTGTCAATAAAGTTTCCCCTTCCTGGGACAATGAATTCACGGTGTTCTTATTTCAATTTCCAGGAGTGTATATTGAATCTTTGCATCTCTCTTGTTAGATTTTCTAGCTTCCACACCACGTTCAAACTTTTAACGTCCCATGCCCCGATCCGCAGTAAGTTATACTTTCATTGGTTATTCGATGGTCACTTCTCTGTTGGCAGTCCCCTCCCGGAGATCCGAATGGAGGACCAGTCCGCAATGTTTTGCCAGCCGAGACATCATCATAATACTTTTCTAGTTACAGTCTACATTTAATGTGGATACACATTACGTATCTTTAACGCAGTGGTTACCTTTGCCTTCCGCATCCTCATGCCGTTAATCATTGCTGATTCTTCCGTCTCTGTGGGGCAGTTTCCCACACCAAGGGCAAGAGAATGTTCCGAACTTCTGACTGCCCTTCCGCCCTCTCTGACAAGGCCGTTCACAAATGGCTTCTTATGTCGGATGTCTTCGTCCACTGTTGCTCATGATTTTTATTGAAAATTTAAGCTGTGGTGAGATCTGAACCCGGGACCGAGGACAGTTTGATTAGTTGTCAAAGACGCTACCGCCGGTCCCTGTTTTACAACCCTTTTACTGTGAGTACCACCCCATTAACAATAGCTCATTAATATTTCTTGGCTGGTGGATACATCAACGTTTGAAACTTCCTGGCAGATTAAAACTGTGTGCCGGACCGAGACTCGAACTCGGGACCTTTCCCTTTCGCGGGAAAGTGCTCTAACAACTGTGCTACGTAAGCACGACCCATGACCCGTCCTCACAACTTCAATTCCGCCAGTACCTCGTCTCTTACCTTCGAAATCCCACAGAAGCGAAAAGAAAGGTCCCCAGTTCGAGTCTCGGTCCGGGACACAGTTTTAATCTGCCAGGAAATTTCATATCAGCGCACACTTCGCTGCAGAGTGTGTAAATACATTGTTTTCCCCGAAAGTCGATAATATATTTTTTTTCTTATGTGCATGACCTTGTCATACTACGTATGTATCATTTATTTCAACTATTCTTTATTTTTTAATACCTCACATTGTTTCTTCATTCATTTTGCTAGTGTTTTATATTTTATATTGTGCGAATATGAATGTTCTGGTTCTATATACTTTGTAAATCTTTGGTTAGGCTCGGAGAAGTATTGTGTCAGAGAGAGAGAGCGAACGACTACCGATAGACAGCGTGCGAGTTGTTGTGGTATCGTGGTCAGTTCGCGGGTGTAAAACGTTGCAAATTTCGGCGTGAAAGACGGTGATACGCGGAGGAACAATTAATTACAGTGCGTCCGCTGTGTTAATAGGAGATTGTGCATTATTAAGTGAACAGTAAAACCTGAAAAGTATATCGCGTGTTTGCGGTGACGATTTCACAAACTGTGTGAACTTGTGGCAATTCGCCATGAACCAGACACCATTGTCGTATGGAGACATTAACTGTTAGAATTGCGTGGAAGTGGACCAAACTAAAATGTTAAGTAAAAGAACAGTGCTGTGATTTGATCAAGAAACATTTATTATATCGTCCAAACTGTCTTAAAGACGACGACGTAATTGAACTGATGTTTAACGGACTCTTATAGTGAAAAACACATGTGGCTGTTTTCCTGTGGCAACACGGTGAAAGAACTGTACGAAGTATTGGCATTAACCGGATATATATCTTAAATGCTAAAGACGTTGCATAATTCCGACCTACCCGCACCGCGGGATTAATAAACTATTAATAATGAAACGTCGCGCGCGTAACGACAACGCGCATACTGGAACTATTATTATCGCGCCAGTGCTGCCAACTGATTCGACTACAACGGAGACGTGGACCACCGTCGTAATTGTAACATTAATGAAACAGGAGGATCCATCATTATCTTCACGCCACCAACCAGGATTTACTTCACACATCGTCCGCGCGGACCACCGCTGACATCGCACTGCCTGCAGCAACCGTCATGACATTAAAAGAAAATTATTACGCTCTCTCTCATTTCAAAATTAAAGACAATTGCAGTTAATTGACTATTTTAAAAATACTGTCACAATGTCTCAATTTGTTTAGTCTCAATAAATATTCTTTCCATTATTTCGTCTTGTTGACAGTGTTGAAAACCCGCCAATTTAAATTTCAATTAATAATTTCCTTTGAAAATTCTTCTCAGACATTTTGCTGCTCATTATAATTTTATTTTCATGTTTGTTTGTAACTTCTTTTCGAGGGAGTACATATTTTAATTTTTTGTAGTAAAATTAGCTACCATAAAATTACTTATGTTACCAGCTGATGCTGTCCGCCATTACTGCTTGAAAACTGCACCTATCTTCTCATTGGCTGTCAGCTTCAAAACAAAATTACGTATTTCGTTGGCATCTAGCAGATGCGCGATGTCTATGTAGGCCCCTACAATAATTTGTTTTTACTTTTGCACGTTTACTGGAATTATATTGACTTTGATTGTTCATTTGGCCCCGTTAAAGTGATTTATCGCATCTACATAATAATTGTACTGAATTACCTAATTTATTTTTTTGTTATGTAAACCTTGTCATACCATATTTAGATTAAAATTGACGTCTTATTGGTCTCACATAACATTCAGCACACTCTGACAAAGACTATTCCAATTTTTTTTTTCGTCCATGACGAACAGGGGTAATCAGATTCCTTGCACAGGTCATGTTTTATTATTTAAAGTTTTTTTTTAAAGTAGAGAACCAGTTTCTTTACAAGTGACAATCTCATTCTGGAAACATCAACGTTTACCTGGACTCTACATTTAGAATAGGTTTCTCCTAGCGTATCGCAGCAGAGAACTTATAACGCGAATATATACTCCGTCCACGGGGCATGGCAGGCCTATCGGCACCGAGTGCATCCGGTTCTAGTCCTCAAACGAAAGAAATGTCCATAGTAGTATCGGAGCCCAACCAGGTTCCTCCACATGGCAGTCAGCTACGGAGGAGGACGGAAAATTTATTGGTAACTTTTTATGGGCCTTTATCGCTGGCCCAGTTTGTCAGTGCACTGCGAGACCCGAAAACATTCCCCTGCAAACTACTAAATTCGACATACTATTTTTCACCCCATTAAGAAGAACATGTTGAGTTCAAAATGGCTCTGAGCACTATGGGACTCAACTGCTGTGGTCATAAGTCCCCTAGAACTTAGAACTACTTAAACCTAACTAACCTAAGGACATCACACACATCCATGCCCGAGGCAGGATTCGAACCTGCGACCGTAGCGGTCGTGCGGTTCCAGACTGTAGCGCCTTTAACCGCTCGGCCACTTCGGCCGGCGAATGTTTAGGTATAACATCATAAAAAAACTTGTTTCCTGTGCGCATTTCTTGTGCGTTTGAAACGTTCCACATCATAATGGTTCTTCCGTGCTGTTGATCAATGGAACACGTAACTACCTAACTAACTTTGCGCAAACTGCATTTCGTGTACACAGCTCTACGCACAGTGTGTATTGGTAGTAGTGTAATAGTAACAGTTTTTCCGAAACGTTCGTTATTTGAAGTCTTTGAACATCTCATCGAAGAAGACCGTCTTGTTCACAAATATTTTTACAGAGGTAGAGAGATGACTATTATCGTAGCACTCTTTTACGGATTGAATAGTAGCGCAGGAGATTAAAAATTTAGCAGCGAGGGAGCATCACGGCCGAATTACTGCAAACGTGTCGCCTGGTGAGATGGATCACGTTTCTTATTACACCAGGTCGATGCTCATGTCCGGAAAAGACTTCATTCAAGTGAAAGGCTACTCGAAAAAGGTACCGAGCCACGGACGTAGGCCGGTGGGAGCAGTACTATGGCAGGGGGAGCGGGTGACATTTACCTGGGGTTTATGGGACCAATTGTAGTAATGGAAGGCAGCATAAGGCTCTGGACCACATCAACATTAATCGAATCGTCCGTATTATTCTGTGTTTGATCCCCCCCGTCGAAGACGGCAGCAGTCACAAGACCAGAATCGCATTTCAGTGGTCTTAGCAGAGTTATAGCGGACACACGTTTACTTCTTGACCACCAAATTTGTCTGATCTGAACCGGATGGAATGCATCTGGGACGCTATTGGGCTCTGGCTTCGCGTCCACAAGCCAGCGACCACTAATTTACGGCAACTACGGGACCTGAGCCACATATCTCCGGAAACCTACCAAGAAATTGCCGAATGTGTGCTAAGCAGAATCACTATTATATCGCGTTTCAAAAGTGGTCATAATATTCTAGCTCATCAACGTATTTCTCATCAACGTATTTCATTCGTAGTAATTACCATACATCTACATCTACATGGATACTCTGCAAATCACATTTAAGTGCCTGGCAGAGGGTTCATCGAACCACGTTCACAATTCTGTATTATTACAATCTCGCATGGCGCACGGGAAGAATGGACACCTATATCTTTGCGTACGACCTCTGGCTTCCCTTATTTTATCTTTGTAATCGTCCTTCCCTATGTAAGTCGGTGTCAACAAAATATTTTCGCATTCGGAGGAGAAAGCTGGTGATTGGAATTTCGTGAGAAGAATCCGTCGCAACGAAAAACGCTTTCCTTTTAATGATGTCCATCACAAATCCTGTATCATTTCTGTGACACTCTCTCCCATATTTCGCGATAATACAAAACGTGCTGCCTTTCTTTGAACTTTTTCGATGTACTCCGTCAGTGCTATATGGTAAGGATCCCACACCGCACAACGGTATTCTAAAGAGGACGGACAAGCCTACTGTTGGCAGTCTCCTTAGTAGGTCTGTTACATTATCTAAGTGTCCTGCAAATGAAACACAGTCTTGGGTTATCCTTCCCCACAACATTTTCTATGTGTTCCTTCCAATTTAAATTGTTCGTAATTGTAAAACCTAGGTATTTAGTTGAATTTACGGCTTTTAGATTAGGTTGATTTATCGTGTAACCGAAGTTAAACGCGTTCTTTTTAGCACTCATGTGGACGACCTCACACTTTTCGTTATTTAAGGTCAACTGCCACTTTACGCACCATTTCGATATTTCTTCTAAATCGTTTAGCAGTATGTTTTGATCTTCTGATGATTTTATTAGTCGATAAACGACAGCGTCATCTGCAAACACCGAGCGGGGTGGCGCAGTGGTTAGACACTGGACTCGCATTCGGGAGGACGACGGTTCAATCCCGCGTCCGGCCATCCTGATTTAGGTTTTCCGTGATTTCCCTAAATCACTCCAGGCAAATGCCGGGATGGTGTCTCTGAAAGGGCACGGCCGACTTCCTTCCCAATCCTTCCCTAATCCGATGAGACCGATGACCACGCTGTCTGGTCTCCTTCCCCAAACCAACCAACCAACCAACCAACCATCTGCAAACAACCGAAGACGGCTGCTCAGATTGTCTCCCAAATCGTTTATATAGATAATGAACAGCAAAGGGCCTATAACACTACCTTGGGGAACACCTGAAATCACTTCTCTTTCGCTCGATGACTTTCCGTCAATTACAACGAACTGTGACCTCTCTGACAGGAAATCACAGATCCAGTCACATAACTGAGACGATATTCCATATGCACGCAATTTCACAACGAGCCGCTTGTATGGTACAGTGTCAAAAGCCTTCCGGAAATCCAGAAATTGGGAATTGATCTGAAATCCCTTGTCAATAGCACTCGGCACTTCATGTGAATAAAGAGCTAGTTGTGTTTCACAAGAACGATGTTTTCTAAACCCATGTTCACTGTGTGTCAACAGACCGTTTTCTGCGAGATAATTCATAATGTTCCAACACAATATATGTTCTAAAATCCTGCTGCATATCGACGTTAACGATATGGGCCTGTAATTTAGTGGATTACTCCTACTACCTTTCTTGAATATCGGTGTGACCTGTGCAAGTTTCCAGTCTTTGGGTACGGATCTTTCGTCGAGCGAACGGTTGTATATGATTGTTAAGTATGGAGCTAATGCATCAGCATACTCCGAAAGGAACCTAATTGGTATACAGTCTGGACCAGAAGACTTGCTTTTATTAAGAGATTTGAGTTGCTGCTTTACTTAGAGGATATTTACTTCTACGTTACTCATGTTGGCAGCTGTTCTCGATTCGAAATCTGGAATATTTACTTCGTCTTCTTTTGTGAAGGCATTTCTGAAGGCTGTGTTTAGTAATACTACTCCAACACCAAACTGCGAATATATCGTCTTGCCATTACTAAGAAACGTAAGTTCTACCTTTCTCAGCAACGCTAATTTCGATGTGTAGTAATTACTACTCTTATAATGTAAGAGAAAACTAGTTTCTACAAAAGATGTCGTTCCTCTTTCTTAACGATATTTTTGTTCCAATTTACACTGTCTTGAGGTTTGTACGTTATCTGAGAATGAACATTAAACACAGTTAAAAATAATTAAACATATAACAATACCTAGCAAGTGGTAGTCAAAGATTATATTAAAATGAAACTTTATGTTGAATAAAAGACATAAGTTTAATCGAACTGAGCGATACTGTTTACGTTCGTGCATAAGTATTCCAGCAAAACCTCTATGAGTCGCTGTAAAGAGCAAATTTCAAGTTAACTTTGCTTGTTCCAGCTCTAACCCTCAGCGATCGTTTACATTCTCTATTACAGCTATCCGCATTCTTAATACTTTTGAAAGTGGGTTCATTATTTATTTAGTTGCAATCAAACTTTGTTCTCAGGTCTCAGTTTGAGTCAACTTCGGAAAATATTCACCTACAACGTCGCATTTTGTATAATTCTGTTACCTGCATTTGTCACAGAAAATCGGCAAGTTCTCAGGTCTTAGTTTCAGTTAACTTCGGGAAATATTCACATACTATGTAGCATTTTTTTATAGTTCTGTTACCTGCATTTCGCATAGAAAATCGGTGAGTTCGATATCCAGACAGTTGCGAACCATGAATTAGGATGGCATTTTCCGCACTTCTGAGTTTATGCTAAGGAAGAAATTCCATTACCAAATGTTGTTACTACAGTGAAATTAAAAATGCTGAAGTCGACGGATTCCACTCCCATCGACCACCTCTTAGTTCCTTGTTCATATTTGCCACGTTAGTATGAGAGAGTACGAGTGAGTATATTTTTATTTACTACAAAATGTAGTTTGTGCATTACTGGACTAATTGTTAACAACTTCCTTTCTTATCAGTGTTCTGACTGGTGTGATGGCACCCGCCATGCTCACTTCAATTCAGAATTGCAATTGCACTGTACATACTCAATTATTTGTCGGGTGTATTGCAATCTCCGTCTTCGCGTACGGTTTTTAGCCTCTATAGCTCTATCAGCACAGAACTAAGAAATGAACCACGCGAGCGGTATCCGTCGACAACATCTTTTGCAGTTTCAGTCCAGCAACAAGTATATAATACGTTCCTTGACGGTTGAATTTCTTGAGTGCTGTTAACTCAGCAGCACGAAAAACGAGATTTTAATCCATGATTCGTAGCTGTCTGTGGGTCGAACGAACCACTTTTCTGTGGCAAATACAGATACTAGGACTACACAAAGCTCAAATGGCTCTGAGCACTATGGGACTTAACATCTGAGGTCATCAGTCCACTAGAACGTAGAGCTACTTAAACCTAACTAACCTAAGGCCACCACACACATCCATGCACGAGGCAGGATTCGAACCTGCGACCGTAACTGTCGCGCGGTTCCAGACTGAAGCGCCTAGAACCGCCGGCCTATACAGAGCGAAACGCAGAGTTGTAGGTGAATATTTCTAGAAGGAGAACGATCCTCTTTGAACAAAGTTTGGTTGCAAGTCCTATAAACCTGTCCCTCCTTCTTATCAGTATTTACACATACAAGGGGGAGACAGAAATGCGAAAACACCGCAAGCACAATACATTTTCATGTTTTTAGACGGTATAGGAAACACGTTGGTATTCGAAACAGCTTCCAGTCGTCTCGGAATTGGTAAATGCAGATGCTGTATGGCTACCAAGATAATGTTATATCATTCGTCGTACAAAATAGTAGGAAAAGTTCGGGTAAAAATGATAGATAGCGATCACGCACCCTCCTTTCCAAAGTCGACCACGAAGACTGAATAATATCGAGATCTGGTGATTGTGGTGGTCAGGGGAGATTATTTATTTATTTTATTTATTGCCAAATTATAGACCTGTTACCTGATGTTTAAAACAGGTCGTACATCTTACAATTTTCGTTTTTCATCTTTTTACAGTTTTCTTTCCTTTTGTTTTATCTACAACATTTACAAAGAATGATTCAAAATAACAATAATTTGAGGTTGAAATGTAAATAAAATTTTGTTGTTTTTAAGAAGAATATAAAAAGAAGATAGGATAGATGAGAGATTTGTTAGTACCATCACAGAGTGAGACTGACGGTGAATACCTCGGAATGGTTTCATCGAGCCGTTGACCGCCAGTCACACACACACACAAATGGTTATTAGTAGAGAAATAATGTTTCTTATCCTATTTGTTACTAATCCTATGTATTAACTACATTAGGTGCGCATCCATGTACAGAATTTGGTGTTTTCTTGGCTAGATTGCCAGCAATTTGCTTATTTACTGTCACATCTCAGCTTCCTCCTTCTGTTCCTCCTCATTGTCACTATTTTCGCTGTCACTGTGGGTATCGCTGTCCATCCTCTGGAGATTTCTGTTACGCTGCACATAGGCATGTCTGTGATGTCGTATCCGCATATACTCTTCATGTGTTGTTTTTGAAATACTGTTTGTCAATGCGTTTAATTGTACCCATTGTTCTTCGTCTCTTATTGCTGTGTATATATCTATGTCTGTATCTGTGTAATCTAAGTGTAGTGTATGTCTATTGTTCGTGTATTGCCCGCAGAAAAAGATTGTGTTCTGGGGAACCTTCTTCCCCGCATGTGCATGTAGGTGTCTGCCTCAGACTCACGCGGTTTAAGTGCGTGGGATAAGGTCCGTGCCCGGTTAAGAAATGTACCATACCGCGGCTGGGATCGATATATCTCATTCTCAACCGCTCCCTTATGTCAGGGAGGAAGTCGTGCAATCTACGTCCCTTATCACTTACATCCCACTCACCTTGCCATGTATCCAAACGCCAACTTTTAAGGTGACGTATCGTCTCTATGGGCACACCGGTTATCGTGTGTACCTTATCTAGTCTCCCCACCTTTAACCAGTACCTTGCAGCTCTGTATTTTATCGTGATATCTATGGGGCATATTCCGAGCACCACACACAGTGCATCCGCTGAGGTGGTACCGAAGGCTCCAGATAGCCTAAGTAGGACACTTCTCTGCCCTCGTCTGACGGATGCTTTGTTGGTGACCACGTTCAGTCTATGTGCCCACGTGCTAGCTGGCCAGGGGAGATGCAGCAATTCATCCTCGTGCTCACGAAACCAATCCTGAACGACGCGGCGTTGCTGAATTCTGAACGTATTGTCCTACGGCAATTGCCCAAATTCGTCGTAATGCACACTGGACATGTATGGATGCAGGTGATCAGAAAGGATGCTTACATACGTGTCACCTGTCAGAATCGTATCTAGACGTGTCAGGGTCCCACATCGCTCAATCACTCAAACTGCACACGCCCCACACTATTACAGAGGCTCCACCAGCTTGAACAGCTCCCTGCTGACATGCAGGGTCCATGGACTCAGGAGGTTGTCTCCATACCCGTACACGTCCATCCTCTCGGTACAATTTGAAACGAGACTCGTCCGACCAGGCAACATGTTTCCAGTCATCAACAGTCCAATGTCGGTGTTGACGGGTCCAGGCGACGTATAGAGCTTTGTGCCGTGTGGTCAACGATATACCAATGGGCCTTCGGCTCCAAAAGCCCATACCAATGGCGTTTCGTTGAATGTTTAGCACGCTGACACTTCTTGATGGCCCAGCACTGAAATATGCAGCAATTTGCGAAAGGATTGCATTTCCGACATGTTGAACGATTCTCTTCAGTCGTCGTTGGCCATGTTCTTGCAGGATCTGCTTCCGGCGACAGCGGTGTTGGAGATCTGATGCTTTACCTGATTCCCAATATGCACGGTACACGTATGAAATGGTCTTACGGAAAGAACCCCACTTCATCGCTACCTCGGGGATGCTGTGTCCCATCGCTCGTGCGTCGACTATAACACCACGTTCAAACTCACTTAAATCTTGATAACGTGGATTGTAGCAGCAGTAACCAATCTAACAACTGCGCCATACACTTGTTGGGCTACGTAAGCGTTGCCAACCGCATCGCCGTATTCTGCCTGTTTATATACCTCTGTATTTTGATACGCATGCCTGTACCTGTTTCTTTGGCGCTTCATTGTATAGAGTCACCACTTTTCCGACTGGTTTGTTTCGGCCCACCACGAATTTCTCTCCTGTGCCAACCTTTTCGTCTAAGAGTAGCTCTTGAAACCTACGTCCTCAATTATTTGCTGGGTATTCCCATCTCTGGCTTACCCTACAGTTTTTACCTTCGACAGCTCCCTCTAGTATCATGGAAGCTATTCCCTGATGTCTTCACACCTGCCCCATCATCCTGACCCTTCATCTTGTCAGTGTTTTCTATATATTCCTTTTCTCGCCGATCCTGCGGAGAACCTCTTCATCCCTTGCCTTTATCATTCGACCTTTTATGCAACTTTCTTCTATAGCAGTACATTTCAAGTGCTTCGATTTTCTTCATAACCACTAAATTGTGGTCAGAGTCTATTACTAGCTGAAATTTATAGCAGAACTCCATTAATATCTCTTCTCTCTCATTCTTGCTACCAAGCTCATATTCTCCGGTAACCATTTCTTCTGCTTTTCCCTTACAACCACATTCCAACCCGCGATGACTATTAGAGTTTCGTTTCCTTTTACGTGCTGAATTCGCAGTTAAATATCCAAAAATACTTTCTCTCTCTCTTCGATTTCTGCTTGCGACATCGACATCTACTCATGAAGTATTGCTGTCAGTGTTGGTGTGCTGTTGATTCTAATGAGAGCAGCCGTGTCACTGAACTGGTTACAGCAACACACTCTCTGCCCTACCTTCCTATTAATAATGAATCCTACTCCCGTTACACTATTTACTGCTGCTGTTGATGTTACCCTGACCTGACCAGAAATCCGTGTCTTCTTTACGGTTCACTGCGCTGGCCCCCACTGTATCTATATTGAATCTTTGCATCTCTCCTGTTAGATTTTCTAGCTTCCACATCACGTTCAAACTTTTAACGTCCCACGCCCCGATCCGCAGTAAGTTATACTTTCGTTGGTTATTCGATGGTCACTTCTCTGTTGGCAGTCCCCTCCCGGAGATCCGAATGGAGGACCAGTCCGCAATGTTTTGCCAGCCGAGACATCATCATAATACTTTTCCAGTTACAGTCTACATTTAATGTGGATACACATTACGTATCTTTAATGCAGTGGTTATCTTTGCCTTCCGCATCCTCATGCCGTTAATCATTGCTGATTCTTCCGTCTTTGTGGGGCAGTTTCCCACACCAAGGGCAATAGAATGTTCCGAACTTCTGACCGCCCTTCCGCCCTCTCTGACAAGGCCGTTCACAAATGGCTTCTTACGTCGGATGTCTTCGTCCACTGTTGCTCATGTTTTTTATTGAAAATTTAAGCTGTGGTGAGATCTGAACCCGGGACCGAGGACAGTTTGATTAGTTGTCAAAGACGCTACCGCTGGACGACTGGTCCCTGTTTTACAACCCTTTTACTGTGAGTACCACCCCATTAACAATAGCTCATTAATATTCCTTGGCTGGTGGATACATCAACGTTTGAAACTTCCTGGCAGATTAAAACTGTGTGCTGGACCGAGACTCGAACTCGGGACCTATGCCTTTCGTGGGCAAGTGCTCTACCAACTGAGCTACGTAAGCACGATCCATGACCCGTCCTCACAACTTTAATTCCGCCAGTACCTCGTCTATTACCTTCGAAACTTCACAGAAGCGAAAAGAAAGGTCCCCAGTTCGAGTCTCGGTCCGGGACACAGTTTTAATCTGCCAGGAAGTTTCATATCAGCGCACACTTCGCTGCAGAGTGTGTAAATACATTGTTTTCCCCGAAAGTCGATAATATATTTTTTTTTCTTGTGTGCATGACCTTGTCATACTACGTATGTATCATTTATTTCAACTATTCTTTATTTTTTAATACCTCACATTGTTTCTTCATTCATTTTGCTACTGTTTTATATTTTATATTGTGCGAATATGAATGTTCTGGTTCTATATACTTTGCAAATCTTTGGTTAGGCTCGGAGAAGTACTGTGTCAGAGAGAGAGCGAACGACTACCGATAGAGAGCGTGCGAGTTGTTGTGGTATCGTGGTCGGTTCGCGGGTGTAAAACGTTGCAAATTTCGGCGTGAAAGACGGTGATACGCGGAGGAACAATTAATTACAGTGCGTCCGCTGTGTTAATAGGAGATTGTGCATTATTAAGTGAACAGTAAAACCTGAAAAGTATATCGCGTGTTTGCGGTGACGATTTCACAAACTGTGTGAACTTGTGGCAATTCGCCATGAACCAGACACCATTGTCGTATGGAGACATTAACTGTTAGAATTGCGTGGAAGTGGACCAAACTAAAATGTTAAGTAAAAGAACAGTGCTGTGATTTGATCAAGAAACATTTATTATATCGTCCAAACTGTCTTAAAGACGACGACGTAATTGAACTGATGTTTAACGGACTCTTATAGTGAAAAACACATGTGGCTGTTTTCCTGTGGCAACACGGTGAAAGAACTGTACGAAGTATTGGCATTAACCGGATATATATCTTAAATGCTAAAGACGTTGCATAATTCCGACCTACCCGCACCGCGGGATTAATAAACTATTAATAATGAAACGTCGCGCGCGTAACGACAACGCGCATACTGGAACTATTATTATCGCGCCAGTGCTGCCAACTGATTCGACTACAACGGAGACGTGGACCACCGTCGTAATTGTAACATTAATGAAACAGGAGGATCCATCATTATCTTCACGCCACCAACCAGGATTTACTTCACACATCGTCCGCGCGGACCACCGCTGACATCGCACTGCCTGCAGCAACCGTCATGACATTAAAAGAAAATTATTACGCTCTCTCTCATTTCAAAATTAAAGGCAATTGCAGTTAATTGACTATTTTAAAAATACTGTCACAATGTCTCAATCTGTTTAGTCCCAATAAATATTCTTTCCAGTATTTCGTCTTGTTGACAGTGTTGAAAACCCGACAATTTAAATTTCAATTAATAATTTCCTTTCAAAATTCTTCTCAGACATTTTGCTGCTCATTATAATTTTATTTTCATGTTTGTTTGTAACTTCTTTTCGAGGGAGTACATATTTTAATTTTTTGTAGTAAAATTAGCTACCATAAAATTACTTATGTTACCAGCTGATGCTGTCCGCCATTACTGCTTGAAAACTGCACCTATCTTCTCATTGGCTGTCAGCTTCAAAACAAAATTACGTATTTCGTTGGCATCTAGCAGATGCGCGATGTCTATGTAGGCCCCTACAATAATTTGTTTTTACTTTTGCACGTTTACTGGAATTATATTGCCTTTGATTGTTCATTTGGCCCCGTTAAAGTGATTTATCGCATCTACATAATAATTGTACTGAATTACCTAATTTATTTTTTTGTTATGTAAACCTTGTCATACCATATTTAGATTAAAATTGACGTCTTATTGGTCTCACATAACATTCTGCACACTCTGACAAAGACTATTCCAATTTTTTTTTTTCGTCCATGACGAACAGGGGTAATCAGATTCCTTGTACAGGTCATGTTTTATTATTTAAAAGTTTTTTTTAAGTAGAGAACCAGTTTCTTTACAAGTGACAATCTCATTCTGGAAACATCAACGTTTACCTGGACTCTACATTTAGAATAGGTTTCTCCTAGCGTATCGCAGCAGAGAACTTACACTCCTGGAAATGGAAAAAAGAACACATTGACACCGGTGTGTCAGACCCACCATACTTGCTCCGGACACTGCGAGAGGGCTGTACAAGCAATGATCACACGCACGGCACAGCGGACACACCAGGAACCGCGGTGTTGGCCGTCGAATGGCGCTAGCTGCGCAGCATTTGTGCACCGCCGCCGTCAGTGTCAGCCAGTTTGCCGTGGCATACGGAGCTCCATCGCAGTCTTTAACACTGGTAGCATGCCGCGACAGCGTGGACGTGAACCGTATGTGCAGTTGACGGACTTTGAGCGAGGGCGTATAGTGGGCATGCGGGAGGCCGGGTGGACGTACCGCCGAATTGCTCAACACGTGGGGCGTGAGGTCTCCACAGTACATCGATGTTGTCGCCAGTGGTCGGCGGAAGGTGCACGTGCCCGTCGACCTGGGACCGGACCGCAGCGACGCACGGATGCACGCCAAGACCGTAGGATCCTACGCACTGCCGTAGGGGACCGCACCGCCACTTCCCAGCAAATTAGGGACACTGTTGCTCCTGGGGTATCGGCGAGGACCATTCGCAACCGTCTCCATGAAGCTGGGCTACGGTCCCGCACACCGTTAGGCCGTCTTCCGCTCACGCCCCAACATCGTGCAGCCCGCCTCCAGTGGTGTCGCGACAGGCGTGAATGGAGGGACGAATGGAGACGTGTCGTCTTCAGTGATGAGAGTCGCTTCTGCCTTGGTGCCAATGATGGTCGTATGCGTGTTTGGCGCCGTGCAGGTGAGCGCCACAATCAGGACTGCATACGACCGAGGCACACAGGGCCAACACCCGCCATCATGGTGTGGGGAGCGATCTCCTACACTGGCCGTACACCACTGGTGATCGTCGAGGGGACACTGAATAGTGCACGGTATATCCAAACCGTCATCGAACCCATCGTTCTACCATTCCTAGACCGGAAAGGGAACTTGCTGTTCCAACAGGACAATGCACGTCCGCATGTATCACGTGCCACCCAACGCGCTCTAGAAGGTGTAAGTCAACTACCCTGGCCAGCAAGATCTCCGGATCTGTCCCCCATTGAGCATGTTTGGGACTGGATGAAGCGTCGTCTCACGCGGTCTGCACGTCCAGCACGAACGCTGGTCCAACTGAGGCGCCAGGTGGAAATGGCATGGCAAGCCGTTCCACAGGACTACATCCAGCATCTCTACGATCGTCTCCATGGGAGAATAGCAGCCTGCATTGCTGCGAAAGGTGGATATACACTGTACTAGTGCCGACATTGTGCATGCTCTGTTGCCTGTGTCTATGTGCCTGTGGTTCTGTCAGTGTGATCATGTGATGTATCTGACCCCAGGAATGTGTCAATAAAGTTTGCCCTTCCTGGGACAATGAATTCACGGTGTTCTTATTTCAATTTCCAGGAGTGTATAACGCGAATATATACTCCGTCCACGGGGCATGGCAGGCCTATCGGCACCGAGTGCCTATCGGCACCGAGTGCATCCGGTTCTAGTCCTCAAACGAAAGAAATGTCCATAGTAGTATCGGAGCCCAACCAGGTTCCTCCTCATGGCAGTCAGCTACGGAGGAGGACGGGAAATTTATTGGTAACTTTTATGGGCCTTTATCGCTGGCCCAGTTTGTCAGTGCACTGCGAGACCCGAAAACATTCCCCTGCAAACTGCTAAATTCGACATACTATTTTTCACCCCATTAAGAAGAACATGTTGAGTCCCATCTACTAACAAAGCTGCTGTGATGTTCGGTAAGGTCGTATTTTGTTCACTGACATCGCCGAACTTTATCAAATGCCTTACGAATTATTTTGCCAAAGTAATATATACTGCAACGAGAAGGTTTCAGTTTTAATAAACTGCCGTGGACAGGTGTTGCATTGTCTGCACGCGGTATTACTGCTGACGTCGGGTGAGTACACGAACGCTCCACGGTTGACCTCGGTTGCTACAAATGACACGACCATTCCGGGAACGCCGAATAACAGGGGAGCGCAGTTGTAAACAGCGGAGCATAGCTTCACACTGGTGCGTGACGCCGGATAACTTTGTTAATTGCGCGCTGGCTGTCACGGGTCAATAGCCGACCTGCCGGCTCGCAGTGGCGGCGTCGCGGACAAGATAGCACGTGTCCGTCGCCCATGCTGCTGCTGACAGGTGAGAGTGGTCCAAGTGGGGGCGGCAGCACGCTGCGAGTCGTAGGCGATGACTCCGGCGTCGACTGACGAAGCCTCGTCATTCTTAATCATATTGCGACAGCCTTTGCCTGTCTTGTATCTGTTTGCTTCTGCTGCAAACGTTCTGCATGTCCATTTCAGTATCTTCATTCCCTCCTTCCTAGTCTTAATAAGCTTGTCATTTAAGAGTCCTTTCAACAAGTTACTTATTTTTATTCAGTGTCTTTTGTTTATCTTTTACAAATTCCCGACTTTTTCGACACCTCTTGCCGATAAATAAATAGAGACGTCTTACAAGTGTGTCTGACAGTTAGTACATGATGGCTAGGGAGGTATGGCTACATGACAAATGCAAGGCTGTACACTGAAGAGCCAAAGAAACTGCTATAGGCATACGTATTCAAATACACGGATATGTAAACAGGCTGAAAACAGCTCCGCGGTCGGCACCGCCTATATAATACAACAAATGTCTGGCGCAGGTGCTGGATCTGTTATTGCTGCTACAATGGCAGGTTATCAAGATTTAAGTGAGTTTAACGTGGTGTCATAGTCGGCGCACGAGTGATGGGAAACTATCCTAGGTGGGGATTTTCCTGTACGATCATTTCTCGAGTGGACCGTGAATATCAGGAAGCATGTAAAACATCGAATCTCCATCATCGCTGCGGCCGGAAAATGATACTGCAAGAACGGGACCACCGACAGCTGAGAGAATCGTTTAACGTGACAGAAGTGCAATCCTTACGCAAATTGCTGCATATTTCAACGCTGGGCCATCAACAAGTGTCAGCATGCGAACTGGTCAAGAAAACATCATCGATATTGGCATTATGAGCCGAAGGCCCACTCGTGTAGCATTGATGACTGCACGACACAAAGCTTTACGCCTCTCCTGGGCCCGTCAACGCCGACATTGGACGGTTGATGACTGGAAACATGTTGCCTGGTCTCGTTTTAAATTGTGACGAATGGATAGACGTGTACCGATATGGAGACAACCTCATGAATCCATGGACCCTGCATGTCAGCAGGAGACTGTTCAAGCTTGTGGCGGCTCTGTAATGGTGGGGGTGTGTGCAGTTGGAGTGATGTGTGCCCCCTGTTACGTCTGGATATGACTCTGATAGGTGACACGTACGTAAGCGTCCTTTCTCATAACCTGCATCCATTCATCTCCAGTGTGCATTCCGACGGATTTGGGAAATTCCATTAGGACAATACGATACCCAACACGTCCAGGATTTCTACAGAGTGGCTCGAGGAACACTCTTCTGAGTTTAAACATTTCCGCTGGCCACCAAACTCCGCAGACATGAAAATTATTGATCATATCTGGGATGCCTTGCAACGTACTGTTCAGAACAGATCTCCAACCCTACTCTTACGCATTTATGGAGAGCCCTGCAGGATTTATGGTGTCAGTTCCCTCCAGCACTAATTCAGACATTAATCGAGTCCATGCTACGTCGTGTTACGGCACTTACGCGTGCTCACGCGGGCCCTACGAGCCATTAGGTAGTGTACCAGTTTCTTTTTCTCTTCAGTGTAGAAGGTGGCATAACTAGGAGAAAGATTGATGCTACCTACAGGAAAAGTAAAGAGACTTTCGGAGAAAAAACAAACAGTTGTATCAATATCAGAAGCTCATATAGTCGCCCGGTATTTTTTTAGTTTAAAAATATTTTGTGGTTAGTAAACAACGGAAAGCAGAAAGAAATATATAGAAAGACTATGGAAGGGAATTGAACACAGTATTATAGAAAGTAAAAGAAGGGGAAAGGGGAAATACGATATTGCGAGAAGAGTTTGACAGAGGACTGAAAGTTGAAACAATGTCCCTGGAGTACGCGACATTCCCTCAGAATTACTGAGATCTTTGGGAAATATAGCGATGACATTTATTCCACCTGATGCGTAAGATGAACGAGGCAGGCGGAATACCGGAAGTGGTAGCCGAGCGGTTCTAGGCGCTTCAATCCGTAACCGCGCGACTGCTACGGCGCACGTTCGAATCCTGCCTTGGGCATGGATGTGTGTGATGTTCTTAGGTTATTTAGGTTTAAGTAGTTCTAAGTTCTAGGGGACTGATGTCCTCAGATGTTAAGTCCCATAGTGCTCAGAGCCATTTGATTTGAATACCGGAAAGTTCTAGAAGAATGTACAAATTCCTGTTTCAAAGTAGGTGTGTCCTAACAGTAGTTAAAATTATCGGAATGTCGATTTAATAAGACATGGGTACAAAATACTGATACCAATTATTTGCAGAAGAGTGGGAAAACTGGTAGACGCCGATATCAGGGAATATTTGTTTGGGTTCTGAAAAATTTAGGAACACGACTTATCTTAGAAGACAGGTTCAAGAAAGATTAACCTACCTTTATAGAATTTGAAGATCTAGAGAAAGCTTTTGACGATGTTGACTGGAATATACTCTTTGAAATTATAAATGTAGCAGGAATTAAAAACAGGAAGCTAATGGTTGTTTACAATTTGTAGAGAAACCAGACAGCAGTTATAAGAGTTGAAGGACATGAAAGAGAAGACATAGATGATAAGGGAGTGGGACAGTGCTGTAGCTTCTCCCGAGTGTTATTGGATCCGTACATTGGCCAGTAAAGGAAACCAAGGAGAGATTTTGAAACGGAATTAAAGTTCAGCAGAAGAAATAAAACTTTTGAGATTTGCCACGTCATTGCAATTTTATCAGAGACAGAAACGGACTTCTGTTAACAAAAAAATGGCTCTGAGCACAATTGGACTCAACTTCTGAGGTCATTAGTCCCCTAGACCTTAGAACTAGTTAAACCTAACTAACCTAAGGACATCACAAACATCCATGCCCGAGGCAGGATTCGAACCTGCGACCGTAGCGGTCTTGCGGTTCCAGACTGCAGCGCCTTTAACCGCACGGCCACTTCGGCCGGCCTTCTGTTAACAATTGAGTGGTATAGATAATTTGACGTTCATCTTGAAACCTTTTTTTAAAGGTTACAAGATGAACGTCAAAAAGTAAAAGAAGGGTAATGTAATGAAGTCGAATTAAATCAGATGATACTGAAGAAATTATATTAGATGGTTCAAATGGCTCTGAGCACTATGGGACCTAAAATCTGAAGTCATCAGTCCCCTAGAACTTAGAACCACTTAAACCTAACTAAACTAAGGACATCACACACATCCATGCCCGAGGCAGGATTCGAACCTGCGACCGTAGCGGTCGCGCGGTTCCAGGCTGAAGCGCCTAGAACCGCTCGGCCACTACGGCCGGCAATTATATTTGAAAATGAGACGTTAAAAGTAGTAGATAATTTTTGCCATTGGGACAGTAGAATAATAAATGATATCCGAGGTAGACATGACATAAGATGCAGACCGCCTGTTGTACGAAGCCCGTGCAGGGTAGCCGCGCGGTCTCAGCGCCTTGTCACGGTCCGCGCGGCTTCCCCCGTCGGAGATTCGAGTCCTCCCTCGGGCATGGTTGTGTGTGTTGTCCTTAGCGTAAGTTAGTTTAAGTTAGATTAAGTAGTGTGTAATCTTAAGGACCGATGACATCAGCCGTTTGGTTCCATAGGATCTTACTACTAATTTCCAAATTTTGCACGAAAAGCATTTCTGAAAAAGATGAATTTTAACACATGTGAAAAATGTGTCAGGAAGTCTTTTCTGAAGGAATTTTTCTAGAGTGTAGCCTTATACGAAAGTGAAATGTAGACGATATGTAGCT
This sequence comes from Schistocerca cancellata, assembly GCF_023864275.1. Taxonomy (NCBI): domain Eukaryota; kingdom Metazoa; phylum Arthropoda; class Insecta; order Orthoptera; family Acrididae; genus Schistocerca; species Schistocerca cancellata. Next base: position 91,701,970 of record NC_064628.1, on the reverse strand, counting down.
CAGACAAAAAGGGAACGGAAGATTTAGAAGACAGAAGATGACTTGGTTAGATCGAGTAACTAATAAGAGGGTACTCAGTAGAAATGGCAAATAAAGGTTATGGCACAGTTTGATCTATGAGGGAATTTGTTGATAGGCCACATTCTATGACATCAAAGAGTCATTAATTTGGTTACGAAAGGAAGTGGAGGTGTGGGTAAACACTGTAGATGGAGAACGAGTCTCGACACAGTAAGTAGGGTTCAAACGGATGTGATGGATGTGGGTTGCGGCAGTCATGCAGAAATGAAGGGAAATGCACAGGATTTTTTTAAGATAATGGTTAGACCAGTTTCATGTTCGTAATCTCATTGCCACAGGATCCATCACACCGCATGTTCATTTCCCTACTTTCTTTTTCCAACGTTTCATACATAACGTATGTGTATTAATACTGCCTATGCCACCAGGGTACTAACTGAAATTTTAGTAACCGGAATCAAAAACGGCGATTTTTCTTTCTACCATATTCTATGATTCTTGGATTCTTCCACAGCCTATGTTGAATGGCAGTAACACTGTGAACAAACCGATTCGCTCTTTTCTATACCTCACACTTCACAAAACTTATACACTCCTGGAAATGGAAAAAAGAACACATTGACACCGGTGTGTCAGACCCACCATACTTGCTCCGGACACTGCGAGAGGGCTGTACAAGCAATGATCACACGCACGGCACAGCGGACACACCAGGAACCGCGGTGTTGGCCGTCGAATGGCGCTAGCTGCGCAGCATTTGTGCACCGCCGCCGTCAGTGTCAGCCAGTTTGCCGTGGCATACGGAGCTCCATCGCAGTCTTTAACACTGGCAGCATGCCGCGACAGTGTGGACGTGAACCGTATGTGCAGTTGACGGACTTTGAGCGCGTATAGTGGGCATGCGGGAGGCCGGATGGACGTACCGCCGAATTGCTCAACACGTGGGGCGTGAGGTCTCCACAGTACATCGATGTTGTCGCCAGTGGTCGGCGGAAGGTGCACGTGCCCGTCGACCTGGGACCGGACCGCAGCGACGCACGGATGCACGCCAAGACCGTAGGATCCTACGCGGTGCCGTAGGGGACCGCACCGCCACTTCCCAGCAAATTAGGGACACTGTTGCTTCTGGGGTATCGGCGAGGACCATTCGCAACCGTCTCCATGAAGCTGGGCTACGGTCCCGCACACCGTTAGGCCGTCTTCCGCTCACGCCCCAACATCGTGCAGCCCGCCTCCAGTGGTGTCGCGACAGGCGTGAATGGAGTGACGAATGGAGACGTGTCGTCTTCAGCGATGAGAGTCGCTTCTGCCTTGGTGCCAATGATGGTCGTATGCGTGTTTGGCGCCGTGCAGGTGAGCGCCACAATCAGGACTGCATACGACCGAGGCACACAGGGCCAACACCCGGCATCATGGTGTGGGGAGCGATCTCCTACACTGGCCGTACACCACTGGTGATCGTCGAGGGGACACTGAATAGTGCACGGTACATCCAAACCGTCATCGAACCCATCGTTCTACCATTCCTAGACCGGCAAGGGAACTTGCTGTTCCAACAGGACAATGCACGTCCGCATGTATCCCGTGCCACCCAACGTGATCTAGAAGGTGTAAGTCAACTACCCTGGCCAGCAAGATCTCCGGATCTGTCCCCCATTGAACATGTTTGGGACTGGATGAAGCGTCGTCTCACGCGGTCTGCACGTCCAGCACGAACGCTGGTCCAACTGAGGCGCCAGGTGGAAATGGCATGGCAAGCCGTTCCACAGGACTACATCCAGCATCTCTACGATCGTCTCCATGGGAGAATAGCAGCCTGCATTGCTGCGAAAGGTGGATATACACTGTACTAGTGCCGACATTGTGCATGCTCTGTTGCCTGTGTCTATGTGCCTGTGGTTCTGTCAGTGTGATCATGTGATGTATCTGACCCCAGGAATGTGTCAATAAAGTTTCCCCTTCCTGGGACAATGAATTCACGGTGTTCTTATTTCAATTTCCAGGAGTGTATTTGTCTACTATATGGATTTTGGATCACCAACACATATTCCGCTACACTGCAGCGTAAGCTGTTAATGTAGCACTCTGATATGTTAGTACATAAAAACTGCGCAACTGTAGCTGGTAAGTAACTTCTGACAGGGACGGAATAGTTTCTTTTTGCATGAGTTCTTTATTTGAATTCTGTTATGGTCCGCTCATTGCGTTTCACATAGTTTAATCTCGTTTCCAAGTGATAATGTTTTCAGGCTTACAACTGATTAGCAAAAAATGCATTTCTTCAAACGGATTTACTCATCGCTGGACAGGTTTGAAGGTGTGAGCGTGAAAGATTTGAGGATGAGAACAGACTATCGAAAGTACAATAAAACATTAAATAAAGGTTATCGGGAACGGAAATCATGTACTCTGTTTGAGGAAGAACTTCGTTCTCACAGTCATTACGTTAGAGAGGCCACCAAAGCAGGTATTAAATCTACTTTATATACGTATTTCAGTATAGTAAATTAACCAAAGATCAGAAAATTCATGTATTTTTTCTGGAATCTGGACATCGGTAAGTAAACGTAGGAACAGATTTTAGAACTGTCCTGTTTCTTTGGGGCCTCTTTGGGCTCGTAAGGACTGATCAGTATTGCCAAGTGTCCCGATCTGGGAGGAATGTCCTGTTTTCTAAGGCTGCCATGCGTTCTGGAGTAAGCCCGACGCGGTACGCAAAATCTGCCGACGTTTGGGCACACCTGACGATTCGAAATGAAGTGCCTATTCATTTCAGACGTGGTCGAGTACGTTAAAGTTCTGAAATGAGCTTCCGAAAGCGTCGATGGCGTTTCGAAAACACTCAGCCACGTGGATTCCACTGTTGTATTATTACCGCAACACAGTTTTCCAAACGGAGTGACAACTTCTTCACAGCTCTCGCGCAATGCCTGGCCACGACTTCTCTTGGTTCGCCTGTTAGTACTATACCTTCATTTCATGGCGGTGACTGCCCTTCGTGTCACACGTCATTTCGTACTTCCGTTTGCCATGAGAAACTAAATGCATAAGGAACGTGACTTTTAGGTATGTGTAGAACACAAGTCAGCGAAAATACGACCGGTAAGCAAGTTAGGCCTATGCTTGATACTAGTAGGCTTCTCTTGTGGATTCCTGGCCAAGAGAAGTCTACTAATATCAAACATAGGCCTTAATTTGAGGAAGATATTTCTGAGATTGTACGTTCGGAGCAAAATATTATGCTGTAGTTAAATATGGACTGCGGGCAAATCGGAAGAGAAGAGAATCGAAGCATTTGAGATGTGACGCTACAGTTATGTGGACTGATAAGATAAGGAATGAGGAGATTCCCCGCAGAATCGGCGAGGAAAGGAATATGTGGAAAACACTGATGAGGAGAAGGGACAGGACGTCTGGAAATCCGCCAAGACACCGGGGATTAACTTCCATGGTACTAGAGAGAGATGTAGAGAATAAAAACTGTAGAGGAAGACACAGCTTGGAATATGTCCAGGAAATAATGGAGTACGTAGGTTTCAATTGTTACTTTGAGATGGAAAGGTCGGTAGTCCTGCTGTAAGTATCGTGTCGCTCTGGCTTGCCTTTTTCTTTGAACATTTATAGATACACGCCCACATTGTCCAGTGCAGCTGAACACTGTCGCCACCATTTCTTATTTTTCATTTTTTTAGCTAATTGGGTGCCAGAGGACTGGGTCACAGTGAGCTGGTATACATGAAGTGTGGATGGGCGGCCGAAGCGTATGGCTTGGCATAACTATAGTGCTAAGTACGATTTCATTGTGGTGTTACTATTATAAGTCTCTTATTTTTGTTGAACAGCGCGCTCTAATGATCTAATGAAATCTGGTGTATAGAGAGATACTTTTTGTAGGAGAAATATATACGCACTCATGTGACACTCATAGTCCAACAACAAGAAGAACTCTTAAATCAGATAAACAAATAAAAACGTATGTTCAACAGCATCCGCACTAAACTAAATACGTATGGGACATCGAATAACTGCCGCAGAACATATAGGGCTTATAATTCCGATAGTCTCCTTCTAGTTCTTCTTTACCTTGTCCACTTTCTCTGCAGCGGCATGAAGAGAACTGAAGCTAGGTTGGTGACTGGATGCTCTTCCTGCCTCTGCCAATCACCCACTCCCCTCCGCCCCTTCCCCCTTCCCCCCTCCCCCCCGGACGGAATCCGTGTACCCCAACTGCATGCGTCTTGGAAATCCCATGTTCAAGTATGTGAACGTTTTCTAAATGTTCGCTTAGCGGGTATTTAAGGCACGACACGGGTACAAGCCCGGCATTTACCTACATGGATGCGGAAAACCAAGTAAAAGCAGATCCAGGCTGGCTGGCTTACCAGTCCCCGTCGTTAACCCGCTAGGTGGACTCGATACGAGACAGGCTAGCCTTCCCGAATCCCGGATGCGGTGCGCTAACGCGCCTGTGAGTCTATAATTCAAATAAGCCGTCCGTCAGTAAGCTTCCCTAACAACTAGTAAGTCAAATTATATAGAATTGTCTAAAGCGTGACTTTGGACTTTCAGGATATACGCAATTGTTAACGTAAGTCGTGGAACGTTATTTAGCACACCTTCCACTGGTGTAGCGTAGTGAAATTACACCTGATGTCCGGAGAAGGAGTAGGCGTGTGGCTGAAATGTGAAAGAACACAAGGGTAAATGACTTTGATCTACTGTGTTAAAGTGACATTCTCACTCTTTCCAAACTGTGTAGGCCTACGCGCTTTATTTGTAATGCGCCCCGCGTGACATTTAGGGGCGTAGTCGAGAACATTTCAGTAACGCATCAGCAGGGGTAGGAAGCCGCCAACCGCGGGCGATTTTCAGAAGTTAGGAGACCTGCGACTTTCTTGCGTTGCGGTTTCTGCTTGAGGGCACTGTCAATGAAGGTAGAACAATAAACATTGTTCTGCATATCTTGGTCGAAATGTTAATCTGAACTTAAAACTGATGGAGCAATACTTAAATGCAACATGTATATGTATTTCTGACATTGGATGCATAGATGTAGTTGATATATAGCTGGTACAAATTGTAAAACTAATGACGGCGATATCCACTCTTGTATTGTAAACCAGCCTCTCTCGTGCTGTTAATTAGTAATGGCACACCGTCAATGGATGGGAAACTGTTATCGCCACATCAGAATGTGATTGCTTGGATTAAAATACCTGTTAGGTTAGCAATGACATTTCTATAAGAATTAATTCATTCGTGATTTTACGTGCGTTGCGAGGGCGGATGAGAGATAACGCATCAGTATAGACTTATTGTACGAGTACAAATCTCTTGCTGAAGAAATTGAAACCTGTTTGAGGTTCCTTAAGAATGTGGATACTGCAGTAAAAATAACACAGTAGGCGACCCACATCGCGAAGTGTGGACATTTCTAAAAGCCCAATCAGAGATGTTCGATCGTCAGACATAGGTACCGTGCAAGGAAAGTGAAATATTGGACAACAGAAGAAATACACTCCTGGAAATTGAAATAAGAACACCGTGAATTCATTGTCCCAGGAAGGGGAAACTTTATTGACACATTCCTGGGGTCAGATACATCACATGATCACACTGACAGAACCACAGGCACATAGACACAGGCAACAGAGCATGCACAATGTCGGCACTAGTACAGTGTATATCCACCTTTCGCAGCAATGCAGGCTGCTATTCTCCCATGGAGACGATCGTAGAGATGCTGGATGTAGTCCTGTGGAACGGCTTGCCATGCCATTTCCACCTGGCGCCTCAGTTGGACCAGCGTTCGTGCTGGACGTGCAGACCGCGTGAGACGACGCTTCATCCAGTCCCAAACATGCTCAATGGGGGACAGATCCGGAGATCTTGCTGGCCAGGGTAGTTGACTTACACCTTCTAGAGCACGTTGGGTGGCACGGGATACATGCGGACGTGCATTGTCCTGTTGGAACAGCAAGTTCCCTTGCCGGTCTAGGAATGGTAGAACGATGGGTTCGATGACGGTTTGGATGTACCGTGCACTATTCAGTGTCCCCTCGACGATCACCAGTGGTGTACGGCCAGTGTAGGAGATCGCTCCCCACACCATGATGCCGGGTGTTGGCCCTGTGTGCCTCGGTCGTATGCAGTCCTGATTGTGGCGCTCACCTGCACGGCGCCAAACACGCATACGACCATCATTGGCACCAAGGCAAAAGCGACTCTCATCGCTGAAGACGACACGTCTCCATTCGTCCCTCCATTCACGCCTGTCGCGACACCACTGGAGGCGGGCTGCACGATGTTGGGACGTGAGTGGAAGACGGCCTAACGGTGTGCGGGACCGTAGCCCAGCTTCATGGAGACGGTTGCGAATGGTCCTCGCCGATACCCCAGGAGCAACAGTGTCCCTAATTTGCTGGGAAGTGGCGGTGCGGTCCCCTACGGCACTGCGTAGGATCCTACGGTCTTGGCGTGCATCCGTGCGTCGCTGCGGTCCGGTCCCAGGTCGACGGGCACGTGCACCTTCCGCCGACCACTGGCGACAACATCGATGTACTGTGGAGACCTCACGCCCCACGTGTTGAGCAATTCGGCGGTACGTCCACCCGGCCTCCCGCATGCCCACTATACGCCCTCGCTCAAAGTCCGTCAACTGCACATACGGTTCACGTCCAAGCTGTCGCGGCATGGTACCAGTGTTAAAGACTGCGATGGAGCTCCGTATGCCACGGCAAACTGGCTGACACTGACGGCGGCGGTGCACAAATGCTGCGCAGCTAGCGCCATTCGACGGCCAACACCGCGGTTCCTGGTGTGTCCGCTGTGCCGTGCGTGTGATCATTGCTTGTACAGCCCTCTCGCAGTGTCCGGAGCAAGTATGGTGGGTCTGACACACCGGTGTCAATGTGTTCTTTTTTCCATTTCCAGGAGTGTTCTTCAATGGTCGACGAAAGGAGGAAGTTCAAAAATGTTTAGGGAATGAAAGGAATACAGCAATACAAATTAGTTGGGGATGAAATACACTGAAGAACCAGAGAGGTTGGGACACATGCCTAATATCGTGTAGACCTGCCTATAAATCCGTAAGAGTACGAGGGGGCGGAGATCTCTTCTGAACAGCACGTTGCAAGGCATCCCAGGTATGCTCAATAATGTTCATGTCGGAGGAGTTTGGTGGCCAGCGGAAGTATTTAAATTCAGAATAATGTTCCCGGTGCCATTCTGTAGCAATTCGGCAAGTGTTGGGTATCGCATTGTCCTGCTGGAATTTCCCAAATCCGTCGGAATGCACAATGGACAAGAATGAATGCAGGTGATCAGACAGGACGCTTACGTACGTGTCACTCGTCAGAGTCGTAAGAGGACGTATCAGGGATCCCATATACAGGGTATTTAAAAAATGAGCGGTATATTTGAAACGGCAATAAAAACTAAACGAGCAGCGATAGAAATACACCGTTTGTTGTAATATGCTTGGGACAACAGTACATTTTCAGGAGGACAAACTTTCGAAATTACAGTAGTTACAATGGTCAACAACAGATGGCGCTGCGGTCTGGGAAACTCTATAGTACGATATTTTCCACATATCCACCATGCGTAGCAATAATATGGCGTAGTCTCTGAATGAAATTACCCGAAACCTTTGACAACGTGTCTGGCGGAATGTCTTCACATGCAGATGAGATGTACTGCTTCAGCTGTTCAATTGTTTCTGGATTCTGGCGGTACACCTGGTCTTTCAAGTGTCCCCACAGAAAGAAGTCACAGGGGTTCATGTCTGGCGAATAGGGAGGCCAATCCACGCCGCCTCCTGTATGTTTCGGATAGCCCAAAGCAATCACACGATCATCGAAATATTCATTCAGGAAATTAAAGACGTCGGCCGTGCGATGTGGCCGGGCACCATCTTGCATAAACCACGAGGTGTTCGCAGTGTCGTCTAGGGCAGTTTGTACCGCCACAAATTCACGAAGAATGTCCAGATAGCCTGATGCAGTAATCGTTTCGGATCTGAAAAATGGGCCAATGATTCCTTTGGAAGAAATGGCGGCCCAGGCCAGTACTTTTTGAGGATGCAGGGACGATGGGACTGCAACATGGGGCTTTTCGGTTCCCCATATGCGCCAGTTCTGTTTATTGACGAAGCCGTCCAGGTAAAAATAAGCTTCGTCAGTAAACCAAATGCTGCCCACATGCATATCGCCGTCATCAATCCTGTGCACTATATCGTTAGCGAATGTCTCTCGTGCAGCAATGGTAGCGGCGCTGAGGGGTTGCCGCGTTTGAATTTTGTATGGATAGAGGTGTAAACTCTGGCGCATGAGACGATACATGGACGTTGGCGTCATTTGGACCGCAGCTGCAACACGGCGAACGGAAACCCGAGGCCGCTGTCGGATCACCTGCTGCACTAGCTGCGCGTTGCCGTCTGTGGTTGCCGTACGCGGTCGCCCTACCTTTCCAGCACGTTCATCCGTCACGTTCCCAGTCCATTGAAATTTTTCAAACAGATCCTTTATTGTATCGCTTTTCTGTCCTTTGGTTACATTAAACCTCCGTTGAAAACTTCGTCTTGTTGCAACAACACTGTGTTCTAGGCGGTGGAATTCCAACACCAGAAAAATCCTCTGTTCTAAGGAATAAACCATGTTGTCTACAGCACACTTGCGCGTTGTGAACAGCACATGCTTACAGCAGAAAGACGACGTACAGAATGGCGCACCCACAGACTGCGTTCTCTTCTATATCTTTCACATCACTTGCAGCGCCATCTGTTGTTGAAAATTGTAACTACTGTAATTTCGAAAGTTTGTCCGCCTGAAAATGTACTGTTGTCCCAAGCATATTGCAGCAAACGATGTATTTCTATCGCTGCTCGTTTAGTTTTTATTGCCGTTTCAAATATACCGGTCATTTTTGAAACACCCTGTAAGTCCAAATGCACACGCCCCTCGCTATTACAGAGCCTCCACCAGGTTGAACACTCCCCTGCTGACATGCAGGGTCCATGGATTCATGAGATTGTCTCCATACCAGTACATGCCCATCCGCTCGATACAATTTATAACGAGACTCGTCCGACCAGGCAACATGTTTTCAGTCATCAACAGCCCAACGTCGGTGTTTACGGGCCCAGGCGAGGCGTAAAGCTTTGTGTCGTGCAGTCATCAAGGGTACAGGAGTGGGCCTTCGGTTGCTAAGGCGTATATCGACGATGTTTCGTTGAATGACTCGCTCGCTGACACTTGTTTATGACCCAAAATTGAAATCTGCAGCAATTAGCGGAAGGATTGCACTTCTGTCACGCTGAACGATTCTCTGCAGTCGTCGTTGGTCCAGTGCTTTTCATAGCGAACGTGTGCTCATTTGTATTGTTGTGGGCAGGCCGCTTAGTTAAGTCAGTTAGCCGTACGCTGACTTCTTCCAGCGGTCAAAACTCCTTCTTTGGCACCTCTCTGTCAGGGCAAAGGACATGTCAAACTTAGCACAGACAGCACTCGTACAACAGAAAATGCCATCTTGCCGAAAATTATCAACTTTTGAATTAACTGCCATTTTTTTGAGTCATCAGTCATCTGACCGGTTTGTTGCCGACGCCCACGAATTCTCCTCTTGCGTCAATCTCTTCATTTCAGATTACCTCTTGCACCCTACGTTCTACATTATTTGTTGTCTTCCGCTATGGTTTTTGCCCTCTACAGTTCACTCCAGGACATGATACCTTAACACGTGTCCTATCATACTGTACCTTCTTCTTGTCAGTTTTTCCATAACTTCTATTCTTTGCCGTTTCTGACGGGAACCTCCTCATTCCTTACCTCATCAGTCCACCTTATATTCAACTTTCTTCTGCAGCACCACATATCAAACATTCCGATTCTCTCCTGTTCCTGTTTCCCCGCTGTCCATGAGTCACTTACCATACACAGCTGTGCTCAGGAACTTCTTTCTCAAATTACGGCCTTTGTTTGTTACCAGGAGACTTCTCTTGGCCAGGAGACCCCTATTTGCATGTGCTAATCTGATTTTTAGGTCCTCCTGCTTCGTCCGTCATCTTGCTTTCGAGATAGAAGAATTCTTTAACTTCATCCACTTCGTAATCATCAATTTTGATGTTAAGTTTCTCGCTATTCTCATTTCGGCCACATATTTCGTCTGTTTTAAACAATCCCCACAGCAAGAGTTCTGCGTTACCGATTTTTTTTTTTCTTTGCCGTCAAGATGCATTCTCCCTGGCTGGAGACGCCTGTTGACAGAGTTTACCTGGGCACTGGAGGCAACAAAAGGTCGATAAAAGATTACCTGTAAGTCGGAGAAACAGCTAATAGTCTTGCTGCTCGCTATTCGAGACGAGCACTTCATCCGGAATTATGACGGCATCTCATAATTACTACTACATTCCGACGAACGACCTGACCACGCAGCCGGTAAGGTATTTTGCTCTTTGTACCGCCATCTATCATCATTGAATAACTCTCTCGGTCGCCCGCAATCACTTGTTTCATTTCTATATTTTGTTCGTGTCCTGTGATTACTTATGTGCTAGATCTTTCTTTGACCGAGCGTTGTCTTTCGGTGCGATAATATCTCGTATCCACTCACTTTTGTCACTTATTTCAGCGCATTTTAACTTGTCAGTCGTGCGAGCTTCATTATTAATGTATTACTGAAATAAACAACTTAAGATGTGTTTGTAACCCATCGCTATTACAGCAGAGTACAGCTACCCCTTTCAGTCCTCCTCATCGCACCCGGTCTATTCCATTGTGATTGTGAAGACACAGTCGAATCACGTAAAAAAGTAGGACATGAATTTATTACTTTATGCACGTTCAATATAGTGAGTAGGCAAGAGGAAGCTCGTTCCTGGACTATATATTCAAACAAAGTCAAAAATGTTCAAATGTGTGTGAAATCTTATGGGACTTAACTGCTCAGGTCATCAGTCCCTAAGCTTACACACTACTTAACCTAAATTATATTAAGGACAAACACACACACCCATGCCCGAGGGAGGACTCGAACCTCCGCTGGGACTAGCCGCACAGTCCATGACTGAAGCGCCTAGACCGCTCGGCTAATCCAGTGCGGCCAAACAATGTCTGTTCAACAGATTTCCATTATCTCAATTTAAGTAAATTTACGTATAGGAAGAACGCTAGTGGTAAATCAGTGACTGGACAGTAAACACCAGTCAGCACTTTTGTTAACGCGGCTAAATAACATTTTCACCAGCTGTCGCAGAACTGCCTGAACTGATTACTAAAGTAATTGCCCGGAGTACTCTTTCCTCGCTGAATGGAAGCTAGCCAGCCATTAAGGAAGCGTTATTGGGTCGAGCTGTTCCCAGTCGCTAAAGTGCAGTCACCCGTAATAACATTAGCTGCGCCTCTCCAGGTGTGGGCGGCACAAAGATGTGAACATAACACGACAAGCAAAAAATCGAATATAAAACACGTGCAGCTTTTAAGATGATACTTACCGCAAATACATTTATCGACCTAAAAGCGTCTGTAACCTGTGAAATTTCTGCAAATTTTTCCTCTTTTTCTATTAACTTTTACAAATCTCCATTATTATTTGCTCCATTAGATTATTTAGAGAACAATGCTATGCAATAATGAGCCTTAAACAGTTGTGACCACTGCCCAACACGAGACTGAATGACAACTGAGGCGCTGCGAGCATGTAACGCTCTAGGGGAAGTACTGGGTGGCTATAATTAAAGTGTAGCTACTCAGAGACGCTGTAGTTATTGTATGGCGGCGAAACTTGATAGATACTGTAATGATCTGTTTACTGAAATGATCTCAAATGGAGTGATCAGATTACACAAGTAACGGGTGAGGCGAACTGTAGATTGCGGTTTATTGGTGGAATCCTGAAGCGACGCAGTCCTTCAACAAAGGCAATAGCTTACAATACGTTAGTTCGACCAGTCTCGGAGTATTGTTCGTCTGTATGGGACCCTTACCAGTTGGGTCTGATTCAAGAGACTGAGAAGGTCCAAAGAAGAGCGGCAAGATTCGTGACTGGTGCATTTAACCATCGCAAGAGCGTTACAAATCTCATAGAAAGTATGAAGTGGGACACACTTGCAGATAGACGGCGCGCTAAACAGAAGGGGCTGCTCACTAAATTCCGAAATCCGATCTTCGCCGAGGATGTAGAGCATATAATATGCATATGGCAGTGATCGCCATCCAAAGATAAGGGAAATACTGAGGCGTTCAGACAGTCGTTTTTCCCTCGCGCGATCCGCAAGTGGGCGGGCCGCCACACACCGTTTGGTGGCTAGAGGAGTATGTATGTAGATGTAGAGTTAATGCGGAACCGATTTACGCTGGAAAAAAGTTTGTCCCAATTTTGGCCAACAGGTGCAAATCCAGCGCTGTGACTGCAAGAAGACGTATAGAAATAATTCCATGTGTAATGGATTACGAACGGAATTTGGCCAGGAACGGTCAAGCAAGTGGGAAAAGCATAATGGTGACATTGTTATTAACAGCCTCTTAAAAAATTTGTACGATACGAGCACCAGAAACGTCGACGAAATGCTGTATGCGTGAAACGAAGTGGCCAAAAGTTGCTCGTAGCAATTCCGATGGAATCTGAGCAACGTTTTGCTGTATACTGGCCTTCAGATCAGGTAGAGGGCGAACGTGTCCCCTATAAACGCGTTGTTTTAGATATCTCCCAGAGCTAAGGGTCAAATGGATTCAGATCAGGTGATTTGCAGGCCATGCTTCTGGACAATCTCTAGAGATAAAACGTTCGTGGAAAGTTGCTTTAAGCAGATCTTTCACTGTGCAAGCAGCATGTCGAGTTGCCTCATCTTGCATGAAAGGAGCGGTTTCCACACAGTTGAGCTCTTTCGAAGTATGAATCACGTGCTGTACATGGAGGTCTCGATAACATGCGGACAACACGGAACGCCTCACAGGCATATGATTGTAATGTTTCCAAAGAGCACTTGCCTGCGAAAGGCAAAGGTCCCGAGTTCGAGTCTCGGTCGGGCACACAGTTTTAATCTGCCTGGAAGTTTAATATCAGCGCACACTCCGCTGCAGAGTGAAAATCTCATTCTGGAAACATCCCCCAGGCTGTGGCTAAGCCATGTCTCCGCAATATCCTTTCTTTCAGGAGTGCTAGTTCTGCAAGTTTCGCAGGAGAGCTTCTGTAAAGTTTGGAAGGTAGGAGACGAGGTACTGGTACAAGTAAAGCTGTGAGTACCGGGCGTGAGTCGTGCTTCGGTAGCTCAGTTGGTAGAGCACTTGCCCACGAAAGGCAAAGGTCCCGAATTCGAGTCTCGGTCGGGCACACAGTTTTAATCTGCCAGGAAGTTTCATATCAGCGCGTACTCCGCTGCAGAGTGAAAATCTCATTCTGGAGACATATGATTGTAATGTTTCCAAAGAAGAACGGACTGAGAATAAAAGCGCTTGTCAATCCACACCACATAATCACATGCAGCGAGTGCAGTGGCTCTTGGTACACAATACGCAGTTTAAACGGTAACCCAAATTCGGCAGTTCAGTGTACTCACTACACCTGCCTCGTCAGTCCGTGGAATATTGCCTGGACGCATGTCACCAACTTCGATCCGTGCCAGGTACCGAAGAGGAAATTGCTGCGGATTATGAGGTTACAGCTGCTGCACCGTCTGGATCTTGTACGTGTACCTGTATAAAACAAACCGCAGAAAGTTCCATACTGTTGACCGTGGTATGGACAATTCTAGTGACACTGCACGAGCTCTAGCGCTACCATCTTCCAAGTGCCACACCAAGTTCGTCCGTGTTTTCGAATTTCACTGTCATCTTCTATAAAGCATTTAATGACATCGAGGTTCTCCTCAGACATTTCAGTTGGCGATACTCTCTCAATTCTGCACTGTAACTGCTGCTGTTCACATAAAACAGCTTCACTAATAGCGCACAGTCCACTTGTCGCTAGCCACACCGTTAACTCACGTCAAGACTCGTCAAGCGACAACGTGGATGTCACACCGTCATACAAACAGTATACAGCGCCAGATTTGCACTTTTTGTCGACCATTCGAACTAATTTGTGTTCCAGCGTAAATCGGAGGCGCATTAAAGCGTTAACATATCTGCTAAGCTTCGCCGCCATGAGACAAATATAGCCCATACTGGACCTTCGCGTGTGGCTACACTTTAATTATAACCACCCGTTATGTAAGTGCTTTTTTTTCTTTTTTTGAGTCATCAGTCTTCTGGCTGGTTTCATGCAGCCCGCCACGAATTCCTCTCCTGTGCCAACCTCTTCATGTCAAAGTAGCATTTCCTCAATTATTTGCTGGATGTATTCCAATCTATGTCTTCCTCTACAGTTTTTGCCCTCTACAGCTCCTTCTAGTACCATGTAAGTCAGTCTCTGATATCTTAACAGATGTCCTATCGTCCGGTCCCTTCTCCTTGTCAGTGTTTCCCACATACACTACTGGCCATTAAAACTCCTACACCACGACGATGACGTGCTACAGACGCGAAATTTAACCGACAGGGAGAAGATGCTGTGATATGCAAATGATCAGCTTTTCAGAGCATTCACACATGGTTGGCGCAGGTGGCGACACCTACAACGTGCTGACATGAGGAAAGTTTCCAACCAATTTCTCATACACAAACAGCAGTTGACCGGCGTTGCCTGGTGAAACGTTGTTGTGATGCCTCGTGTAAGGAGGAGAAATGCGTACCATCACGTTTCCGACTTTGATAAAGGTCGGATTGTAGCCTATCGCGATTGCGGTTCATAGTATCGTGACACTGCTGCTCGTGTTGCTCGAGATCCAATGACTGTTAGCAGAATATGGAATCGGTGAGTTCAGGAGGGTAATACGGAACGTCGTGCTGGATCCCAACGGCCTCGTGTGATTAGCAGTCGATATGACAGGTATCTTATCCGCATGGCTGTAACGGATCGTGCAGCCACGTCTCGATCCCAGAGTCAACAGATGGGGACACTTGCAAGACATCAACAATCTTCACTAACAGTTCGACGACGTTTGCAGCAGCATGGACTATCAGCTCGGAGACCGTGGCTGCGGTTACCCTTGACGCTGCATCACAGACAGGAGCGCCTGCGATGGTGTACTCAACATCGAACCTGGGTGCGCAATGGCAAGACGTCATTTTTTCGGATGAATCCAGGTTCTGTTTACAGCATCGTGATGGTCGCATCCGTGTTTGGCGACATCGCGGTGAACGCACATTGGAAGCGTGTATTCGTCATCGCCATACTGGCGTATCACCCGGCGTGATGGTATGGGATGCCATTGGTTACCCGTCTCGGTCACCTCTTGTTCGCATTGACGGCACTTTGAAAAGTGGATGTTACATTTCAGATGTGTTACTACCCGTGGCTCTACCCTTCATTCGATCCCTGCGAAACCCTACATTTCAGCAGGTTAATGCACGACCGCATGTTTCAGGTCCTGTACGGGCCTTTCTGGATACAGAATATGTTCGACTGCTGCCCTAGCCAGCACCTTCTCCAGATCTCTGGCCAATTGAAAACGTCTGGTCAATGGTGACCGAGCAACTGGCTCGTCACAATACGCCAGTCACTACTCTTGATGAACTGTGGTGTCGTGTTGAAGCTGCATGGGCAGCTGTACCTGCATACGCCATCCAAGCTCTGTTTGACTCAATGCCCAGGCGTATCAAGGTCGTTATTACGGCCAGAGGTGACTGTTCTGGGTACTGATTTCTCAGGATCTATGCACCCAAACTGCGTGAACATGTAATCACATGTCAGTTCTAGTATAATATATTTGTCCAATGAATACCCATTTATCATGTGCATTTCTTATTGGTGTAGCAATTTTAATGGCCAGTAGTGTATTCTTCTCCTCTCCGATTCTGCGCAGAACCTCCTCATTTCTTTCCTTGTCAGTCTACATAATTTTCAACATTCGTTTATGTCACCACATCTCCAATGCTTCGATTCTCTTCTGTTCCAATTTTCCCACAGTCTATGCTTCACTACCAAACAATGCTGCGCTCCAAACGTATATTCTCAGAAATTTCTTCCTCAAATTAAGGATTATGTTTGATTCTAGTAGACTTCTCTTGGCCAGGAGTGCCCTTTTTGCCAGTGTTAGTTTGCTTTTGCTCTCCTCCTTACTACGTCCGTCGTTGATTATTTTGCTGCCTAGCTAGCAGAATTCCTTAACATCATCTACTTCGTGACCATCAGTCCTGGTGTTAAGTTTCTCGCTCTTCTCGTTTCTGCTGCTTCTCATTACTTCTGTCTTTCTTCGATTTACTCTCAATCCAAATTTTGTATTCATTAGACTGTGCATTCCATTCAGTAGATCGTGTAAGTCTTCTTCACTTTGACTCAGGATAGCAATGTTATCAGCGACTCGTATTATTGATACCGTTTCACCTTGACTTTTAATTCCACTCCTGAACCTCATTTTATTTCCATCATCGCTTCTTCGACATGCAGACTGCACAGTAGGGGTGAGGCCTTACATTATTTTAAATTCGAACATTTTCATGGTCGTCCACTCTTATTATTTCCTGTTGGTTCTTGTACGTATAGTATTTTACCCTTCTCTTTCTATGGTGTACCCCTATTTTTCTTAGAATTTCGATCGTCTAACACCATTTTACGTTGTGGAACTCTTTTTCTAGGTCGGCAAATCCTATGAACGTGTCTTGATATTTCTTTACTCTTGATTCCATTATCAACCACTACGTCAGAATTGCCTTTACCTTTCCTAAAGCCAAACTGATCGTCATCTAACCCATCCTTAATTTTCTTTTCAATTCTTCTGTATGTTATTCTTCTCAAAAACTGGATGCATGAGCTGTTAAGCTGATTCTGCGATAATGCTCACACTTGTCAGCTCTTCCAGTCTTCGGAATTGTGTGGATGATATTTTTCCGAAAGTCAGATGGTATCCTGCAAGACTCATACATTCTACACACCACAGTGAATAGTCGTTTTGTTGCCACTTCCCCTAATGATTTTAGAAATTCTGATGGAATGTTAACGATCCCTTCTGCCTTATTTGATCTTAAGTCCGCCGGCCGTTGTGGCCGAGCGGTTCTAGGCGCTTCAGTCGTGAACCGCGCGACTGCTACGGTCGCAGGTTCGAATCCTGCCTCGGCCATGGCTGTGTGTGATGTCCTTAGGTTTGTTTAAGTTTAAGTAGTTCTAAGTTCTAGGGGACTGATGACCTCAGATTCTAAGTCCCATAGTGATCAGAGCCATTTGAACCATTTTGTACTTTTTCCACCTATTCGCACTCTCCTCTGCATTTAGCAATGGAATTCCAGTTGCCCTGTTAATGTCACCACCATTGACTTTTATTTTACCGAAGGTTGCTTTGACTTTGCTATATGCTGAGTCAGTCGTTCAGACTATCATTTCTTTTTCGATTTCTTCACATATAAGTGATACAGAGACTAATGGGGAAGCATTCAAGTGACGATACCGATCGCAAATATGGAACACATAAGTGTTTTATAACGAGGGACGGATTATTATTATGGGAACGAGCATAGAAACGACGGAGGTGGTCAGCTGTTTTCATGCTGCTGTCGTGAGCGTCTATGCAAAGAGGTTGAATGACGGTGAAAACGTAAGTATGCGACAAGATGCTGATCGTACATGCCGTGTCCAAACCACGAAGAATGATATAAAGTGTAATATTCACTCTTTGATTTGTATTCATTACTGCCTATCGCTTTTAATTTTTACGCCAAGCTAGGGCAATTGCAGTTAATGTCAGTCATTTCTAAAGATACTTTGCATATGACTGTTCCATGGCGTACTAATCTTTTCATTCTTTGCAGAATATATGATATCTGTTGTCATTAGCTCATCGTTTTCCTGGGTGAAAGGAGATTACTTTATTTTCAGTTGGGTGCAGGCTAGACTTTTTCTGTTTATTCTTAATCTTAATAGACAGCACTTTCTTCACTCACATCTGGATCAAAGGGACAAAGTTATTCATTACGCAGTTAGATTCGTTCTATCGTATAAGAGAAGGACCTTCACGCTGGCGACACTATCTGCCAGGTGCCTACTATAATTAAAACGATTTTTTTTTCGTTAAAAGTGAGTCTTAGTTCAAGAAAGTTGTGGCCTTTGACTCGTGCCGCAGTTTCGAGCTGCATAAGAGACGCAGGTAACTGTGGTCAACTAGATGACGGATGTCCAGTGCTCGAGTTCATATAATTATAGGCGGGCACGGGCGGAGCAAGAGTCACGTGTTCGGAACTGGCTGTATGCTCATAGGATTTCTCACACTGACTTGAAGTCGTGAGAGCTTTCGTGTTGTAATGCGGGATTTTGGGCTTTCAGCTGACTAGGAGTGGGCGTTACATTGCCTCCCCGTCTCATCGGAGCGAATCACTGACAACTAGAGCTGCGCTTTACAAAACAGTTCAGCAATTTTGTTACAGTACGTAAATGACGTAGTAAATGGCGGGATTACCGTTGGCATTGGTATGGTAAGAAACATGAAGGAACGTGTGAGAGAAACTGGGAGCCGAGTAATTCTCTTTGTCTTTTGTTTGTTTTCTTTGGACACACTCAAAACCGAAAATGGTACAGTGGTTGTCCATTGTGTATTTTATATTCTAACAAAATATAAATTGCATTTTATAAGTAATAAAAATTAGCTGATCGCTTAACTTCTGCGCTTTTATGTAACCAAAGCAAGTACTTTTCAAAAATGGTTCAAATGGCTCTGAGCACTATGGGACTTAACATCTGAGTTCATCAGTCCCCTAGAACTTAGAACTACTTAAACCTAACTAACCTAAGGACATCACACACATCCATGCCCGAGGCAGGATTCGAACCTGCGACCGTAGCGGTTGCGCGGTTCCAGACTGAACCGCCTTTAACCGAAGTACTTTTCATGCACAAGTATAAAAAATATGTGTAACTGTTGTTGTTATTTAGCACACACTAGAACATGATTAAAGACAAGACTTTCCTGTTATCAGTGATAAGTGCGAAAGTTGTTCATGAACGATAGGTACGCTATGTGATAAAAAGTATCCGGACACGCCCAAAAACATACGTTTTTCATATTATGTGCATTTTGCTGACGTCTACTGCCAGGTATTCCATATCAGTGATCTCAGTAGTCATTAGACACCGTGAGAGAGCCGAAAGGGGCGCTCCGCGGAACTCACGGACTTCGAACGCGGTCTGGTGATTGGAGTCACTCGTGTCATACGTCTGTACGGGAGATTTCCACACACCTAAACACCCCTAGGTCGACTATTTCCGATGTGGTAGTGAAGTCCAAACGTGAAGCGACACGTACAGCACAAAAGTGTACGGGCCGACCTCATCTGTTGACTGACAGAGACCGCCAACAGTTGAAGAGGGTCGTAATGTGTAATACGCAGAATTCTATCCAGACCATCACACAGGAATCCCAGACTACATCAGGATCCACTGCAAGTACTATGACAGTTAGGCGGGAGGTGAGAAAACTTGGATTTCATGGTCGAGCGGCTGCTCATAAGCCACACATCACGCTGGTAAATGCCAAACGACGCGTTCGCTTGGTGTAAGGAGCGTAAACATTGGACGATTAAACAGTGGAAAAACATTGTGTGGAGTGACGAATCACGGTACGAAATGTGGCAATGCGACGATAGATTGTGGGTATGCCGAATGCCCGGTGAACGTGCCAGGCCTCACCAACCGACATCGATACCTCCTCGGTGCAGCACTCCGTGAAGAACGGGCTGCCATCCCCAAAGAAAGCTTCCAGCACCTGATTGAATGTATGCCTGCGAGAGTGGAAGCTGTCATCAAGGCTAACGGTAGGCCAACACCATACTGAATTCCAGCATTACCGATGGAGGGTGCCACGAACTTGTAAGTCATTTTCGGCCAGGTGTCCGGATACTTTTGATCACATAGTGTACTTCTTTATACAAGCCTTACGAAGTGTAGATGTGATGTTTGAAATTTTTTGGTTTTTCGGTCTTTTTTACATTTTACCTCTATTCTGGCGAAACTGCGTTTTCTAGCGCTAAATGATAAGTCTGCATTGTTTTTTGTGTTTTTCTAACACATCTCTCTGTTTCGTATTACAACAAAATGCAAGGCCTCCCCGAGAGGAGTTCACGAAACTTTATGAGACTGTTCTTCTTCATCCACACTACAGCACGGATGTCGCACCTTCCGACTTCCCTCTGTTTGGCGCAGCTAAGGATGGACTCCGTGAGCAGCAGTACGTGGATGATGGGGCGGTTACTGACGCAGCGAGACGTTGGCTCCGGCGTCGACTAGTACAGAGGTACCATGTGGGCATACAGGCCGTCTCAGTAAGCTTCCATAAGGACGTCGCACTGAACACAGATTATGTTGAAAAATAGGCTTTTGTAGCCAAAAGAATGGGGAATAATATGGCGAGTTGCAATCCTGAATAACATCAACCTTGTTTCAGAAAAAAATTTGTTGTTTTGCTTATTGAACACTCCTCGTAAATGTTCTAATAAAGTCTCACTATCTGCTCAGTTAGAACCTATTAGCAGAGAAATAACTCTTAACCACATAGAAATTGTTTTGGAAATAAATCACTGTGCGAGTAAACAAGGTCTTGTAAAATTTAATTAAGAAACGATGTTGAAAACTAGGCTGCCGCATTCGTATTGGAGGGCCGCAGTTACGATTTTTAGGCTTATTAAGTAATATTCCAATGAGATTCTTATTTTATGCCTGTGGCAGTAACGGATCAGTCGAGATGAACTCTAATTTTTTTTACCACACGCCTGGGAACTGAAGGCTGAAACACTTTCGATCAAGTTCAGTCATTCGTATGGAAAGGAACCGCCACATACTGAAGCTAAGTTGGTGGCAAAATGTCGTTTTTCCATGCCGGGGGCCACGAAGGCGGGGAAATTCGATCAGGTGTAATCGCGTTACGGGGGCGGCCGGCGGTCTTTGCCCACGCTTAACAGCTTCCGGCCAGCGGCCAGCAGGTCAGATCGCGTCTGAGCCCGATAGCCCTACCTGTCCAGGCGCTGCCCCAGCGGTCCGACGGCGACCACGCAAAGGGATCTACTTCCGCGCTACGTCGCTACTAACAAGGGAACCTCCCCATCGCACCCCCTTCAGATTTAATTATAAGGTGGCACAGTGGATAGGCCTTAAAAAACTGAACACAGAACAGTTGAGAAAACAGGAAGAAGTTGAGTGGAACTATGAAAAATAAGCAAACTATACAAACTGAGTAGTCCATGTCCACAATAGGCAACATCAAGGACTTTTAACAGCAGCAGTGCCGTGGTCCCGTGGTTAGCGTGAGTAGCTATGGAACGAAAGGTCCTTGGTTCAAGTCTTCCCTCAAGTGAAATATTTATTTTCGCAACGTTATGATCCGTCCGTTCGTTCATTGACGTCTATGTTCACTGTAATAAGTTTAGTGTTTGTGTTTTGCGACCGCACCGCAAAACCGTGCGATTAGTAGACGAAAGAACGTGCCTGTCCAATGGGAACCAAAAACATTTGATCACAAGGTCATAGGTCAACCGATTCCTCAAGGAAAACACGTCTGATTTATTCTATACGACACTGGTGACGGCATGTGCGTCACATGACAGGAATATGTTGTCAACCCACCTAACGTGTTCACCTGGCGAATGGGTAAAAAGATTCTTCTACCTTGCCCGATTTAGGTTTTCTTGTGGATGTGATAATCACTCCCAAAAAAGTGATGAAAACATAAGAGTCTGTCACATAAACTGCAACAAATGAATGCAACAGTTTCACAGTCGCACGGTTTCTCCTGTGCTGTGTCAAAACATATGTTTTTAACATTTTCAAATTTTTCCGTGTGTAGACCGTCAAATCCTGCATATGTTCAAGCAAATCTGAACATGTCCTGGAACTTTGGAGAGCGAAGTTGATTATACAAAAATTAAAGTTTTCACACAATGGAGGACTTGAACCAAGTACCTTTCACTTTGCAGTCGCTCACACCAACAACAGGACCACGGCGTTCCCGGACTCACACCTTCCTTGATGTTGCATATCTTGCCCATGAACTACTCAGTTTCTATATTTTGCTTAGTTTTTTCATAGTTCCACACAACTTCTTCCTGTTTTCTCGATTGATCTGTGTTCAGTTTCTCAAGGCCTATCCACTGTGCCAACTTATAACTAAATCTGAGGGGGGTGCGATGGGGGGGTTCCCTTGTAAGCCGCCAAAGCGAGCCGGAGACCTGACCATGGAGGCACCACCGTCGCGATACGGTCGTGACACAGGGATAGACGTAGTGACCACGTACACTCCGGCAGTATTCTTAGAAGCGGAAAGGTATCATCCGCTGCACTTCTGTACTTTGTACCTTGACGTCCAGAAGAGGATCGAATGCCGCCCAATGAACAGAATTCGAGGGTGCACAATATTATACCGGCTATGTGACTGGAGAAAAGAATTCCTACTAAAAATATACAGTATGTTATTCTTCACGCTGAGGAATCTTTAGTTGTAAGAGTAATTTCGGGCATACACTAAAGGAGTGTTATAGGACCATTGCTTTTCACAGTTAACACAAATTACCTAGCGGATAATGTTATGAGGTCGATGAGGGTATTAAGCAAAAATCCCGGGTTCGAGTCTCGGCCGCAGCACAGATTTTAATTCACTTCTTCAGGTTCCAACGTCACCGTAGATAAATGAGAGACTTAAACGTCTCAGGAAAAATTTAATTTAAGATCTATACGATCACATTTAGTACAGCACTTACCCATTACGTCCAATGCTGGGGAGCTATACCAATGTCGGAGAGCCCTCGTAATAATCACAATAAAAGGGGAGATGTGAATTGGAGTTTGTGTTGGGGAGGGCATTTGACTTGTGCAGTTCGTGCACAATAATGGTGGGAAGGAGTGGTTGGGAAGGGAGTGAGACAGGGTTGTAGCCTATCCCCGATGTTATTCAATCTGTATATTGAGCAAGCAGTAAAGGAAACAAAAGAAAAATTTGGAGTAGGTATTAAAATCCATGGAGAAGAAATAAAAATTTTGAGGTTCGCCGATGACATTGTAATTCTGTCAGAGACAGCAAAGGACTTGGAAGAGCAGTTGAACGGAATGGATGGTGTCTTGAAGGGAGGATATAAGATGAACATCAACAAAAGCAAAACGAGGATAATGGAATGTAGTCGAATTAAGTCGGGTGATGTTGAGGGTATTAGATTAGGAAATGAGACACTTAAAGTAGTAAAGGAATTTTGCTTTTTGGGGAGCAAAATAACTGATGATGGTCGAAGTAGAGAGGATATAAAATGTAGACTGGCAATGGCAAGGAAAGCGTTTCTGAAGAAGAGAAATTTGTTAACGTCGAGTATAGATTTAAGTGTCAGGAAGTCATTTCTGAAAGTATTTGTATGGAGTGTTGCCATGTATGGAAGTGAAACATGGACGGTAAATAGTTTGGACAAGAAGAGAATAGAAGCTTTTGAAATGTGGTGCTACAGAAGAATGCTGAAGATTAGATGGGTAGATCACATAACTAATGAGGAAGTATTGAATAGGATTGGGGAGAAGAGAAGTTTGTGGCACAACTTGACCAGAAGAAGGGATCGGTTGGTATGACATGTTCTGAGGCATCAAGGGATCACCAATTTAGTATTGGAGGGCAGCGTGGAGGGTAAAAATCGTAGGGGGAGACCAAGAGATGAATACACCAAGCAGATTCAGAAGGATGTAGGTTGCAGTAGGTACTGGGAGATGAAGAAGCTTGCACAGGATAGAGTAGCATGGAGAGCTGCATCAAACCAGTCTCAGGACTGAAGACCACAACAACAACAACAATGGTGTGGTGGTGAAATGGTCAGCATATTTGCCTAGAAAGCAAGAAAACCCGGGTTCAAGTACAGACTTCACTTCTTCAGCTTCCAACGTCACCGTAGATAAATTAGAGACTTAAATGTCTCAGGGAAAATTTGATTTAAGATCAAATAATTTCGTTTCCTCTTCCTCTGCCAGTGCACATCCTTTATTCTGTCTTAATTTTCAAAACTGACTCATTTCTACACGATGTGTTGGGCTAAATTTCAGACGTCTTTCCTGCTTCTCATGTAGTAAAACATTGTGACACTGTTGATGGCTATCGTTCTCTCAGATAGGGATGTTAACCACAGCCATCACCCTGTTGGCAACTAGACTGATAGGCAACATGCTCTGCTGGGCTGCTGGCTCTCGCTTTTCCCTCAGCACCATGTACAAGACAGCACTACTCTCTACACGTCGTTATCAGCCACTGCCGCTAAGTAGATACGGACCTGATGGGCAAACGATCAACATGGTACCCAGTACAAAGGCTTGCTCATGCAGTGACCCGTGTGGAACGCCAAGTGATTTGCATTCACTACAACATAATTCATATGTCCTCTCCACACTTGTTCACATTGGAATGGGACCATTTGTATCAGAACTGTCACAGCATAAAGTGCACTTCCAAAACTCAGACTGTATACAGGGTGTTACAGAAAGGTACGGCCAAACTTTCAGGAAACATTCCTCACACACAAGTAAAGAAAAGATGTTATGTGGACATGTGTCCGGAAACGCTTAATTTCCATGTTAGAGCTCATTTTAGTTTCGTCAATACGTACTGTACTTCCTCGATTCACCGCCAGTTGGCCCAATTGAAGGAAGGTAATGTTGACTTCGGTGCTTGTGTTGACATGCGACTCATTGCTCTACAGTACTAGCATCAAGCACATCAGTATGTAGCATCAACAGGTTAGTGTTCATCACGAACGTGGTTTTGCAGTCAGTGCAATGTTTACAAATGCGGAGTTGGCAGATGCCCGTTTGATGTACGGATTAGCACGGGGCAATAGCCGTGGCGCGGTACGTTTGTATCGAGACAGATTTGCTACGGAGAGTGCTACGGGAGAACCAGTTGTTTCTGTACCATGTACAGCGTGTGCAGACACTATCAGCAGCTGATTGGCCTCCGCGGGTACACTTCTGCGAATGGTTCATCCAACAATGTGTCAATCCTCATTTCAGTGCAAATGTTCTCTTTACGGATGAGGCTTCATTCCCACGTGATCAAATTGTAAATTTTCACAATCAACATGTGTGGGCTGACGAGAATACGCACGCAATTGTGCAATCACGTCATCAACACAGATTTTCTGTGAACGTTTGGGCAGGCATTATTGGTGATGTCTTGATTGGGCCCCATGTTCTTCCACCTACGCACAATGGAGCACGTTATCATGATTTCATACGGGATACTCTACCTGTGCTGCTAGAACATGTGGCTTTACAAGTACGACACAACATGTGGTTCGTGGGCGATGGAGCTCCTGCACATTTCAGTCGAAGTGTTCGTACGCTTCTCAACAACAGATTCGGTGACCGATGGATTGGTAGAGGCGGACCAATTCCATGGCGTCCACGCTCTCCTGACCTCAACCCTCTTGACTTTCATTTATGGGGGCATTTGAAAGCTCTTGTCTACGCAACCCCGGTACCAAATGTAGAGACTCTTCGTGCTCGTATTGTGAACGGCTGTGATACAATACGCCATTCTTCAGGGCTGCATCAGCGCATCAGGGATTCCATGCGAGCCGGCCGGAGTGGCCGTGCGGTTCTAGGCGCTACAGTCTGAAACCGAGCGACCGCTACGGTCGCAAGTTCGAATCCTGCCTCGGGCATGGATGTGTGTGATGTCCTTAGGTTAGTTAGGTTTAATTAGTTCTAAGTTCTAGGCGACTTATGACCTCAGAAGTTAAGTCCCATAGTGCTCAGAGCCATTTGAACCATTTTTGATTCCATGCGACGGAGGATGGATGCACGTATCCTCGATAACGGAGGACATTTTGAACATTTCCTGTAACAAAGTGTTTGAAGTCACGCTGGTACGTTCTGTTGCTGTGTGTTTCCATTCCATGATTAATGTGATTTGAAGTAATAAAATGAGCTCTAACATGGAAAGTAAGCGTTTCCGGACATATGTCGAGATAACATTTTTCTTTCTTTGTGTGTGAAGAATGTTTCCTGAAAGTTTGGCCGTACCTTTTTGTAACACCCTGTATGCAAAACCGTCCTGATGTACTTATCACATCGAGCGAAATGTCTGTTGGCAATCGACACACTAAAAGCATTAACCTCACGTTCAGAGGTGTAACGCTCGAGTCTATAGACAGCAATAGAACCGAGCAACGTGCAGTTTCCATAATGGTCGCATTGTTAATGAGGTGGTATTCACAGAGAGGAAAAAATAATAATCCGGTCCTCTGGAATCGATTGCTCGCAGTTAAAATCTCGGCAGCGGTCTCCGTCCATAGAAAAAAGGCCGCAATCAAAGTCACGGCGCCAGTAGAAGGGCGTCGTGGGCAGCTTCCACTGTCTGGGAACACCAGGGGCAGGACTGACGCAGAAGTACACAGAAACAGAAGGCAGAACTCAAAAAGAGCAGCTGTCGTGAACAAATGGTGTTTGGTTGACAGAAGGGGCATTAAACAGCACGAATGCCTTTCACATAACTTTTTTCGTTGTAAATATATGCACAGAATTACGTTTGTTTTAAATCACACCCTGTATTTCTTATTCACCTGTCCACTTCCTCTCCTCAAGACATGTTCAAAAACGTATCACAGTGTACCATTCATGTAAACATGGAGTTAATGATAACGTAAAGCAAAAATGACTTTGACTCTCCTGTACCGGCAGACAGTGCAGGTATACAGGGTACAGTAAGTAGTCTATTCGGTGGCGGTAACAAATGGAAACACAAAATATTGGATTTAAATGTTGCGGTATTCAGTCTCGCAACACCGACCTTGTGGTAGCTAATTCCTGTATCCATCACGACGCTGTTTCCTCAGCACCTTATGCTGCTAAGAGGCCTACTATGTCGTTGCTACCAATTATACTTTGTATGAGTTCCTGAACAGATTCCTCAAAATAATCCTCAGAGAATGCATTTAGTATAATTTTGGACGATATTTTATGTCTAACAACGACTTTAAACATCTGTTTTCACCAACATGACCTGCTTCTCTTTCTTCTGCCTTTGTCCCATATCTACGCATGGTTGGCAAGATTTCTGTTGGACTTGGCGCGGTTGATGTTAAGGGGTGGTCATGATGCCCTTACTGTCGCAAACCCATTACCCTTCAGGACGAATACGGGTACACGAATTGTGTGCGTGTGGTGTTATCCATGTGAAGGATTCCTAACGTGTGCTAAATGTTTCTGCATCGTGTAACTGGGGCAGTACTTGTGTACCATCCCAGTATTCACCTAGTGGGATGTGGAAACCCGCCTGGCCGACACACAGAGCCTCGTCGTTCATCACCAGACGGATTTGATACGGGGAAGGCACACATTTCCGTCCCGGTAGCGTCGCTTTAACACGCACGGTTATCCGTGAAGGTCGCAAATTGAAGTCTGCTCGAAACATAATTCAGCGAGTCGGATATCCTTACAACAAGAGACTTGTATTTTCTTCGAACAGTCAGGATTACATCAGCTGAGTCGAGGGGTCGGCAGAAAGAACCAATTACTAATTTATTTCGATTAGATACTACGTATACTAACTCAGAGCAACCATCACCTTCAATTTCTCTACAAGACAAACTACTTCTTGCGGCAACAAACACGCCAGCCCTAGCTGGATTTAATACACCCTTTTTTGTACACCGTTAGGCCCCTGGTAAAAGCTTCGGCTTTACCTACGGTTTTAGCCAGCTTTCAGTACTTATAGCGATTGCTACCTTCTATGAGCTCTTGGCTTTCTGCTTTTTTCCATGACTGCTACGGACGCAGGTTCGAATCCTGCCTCGGGCATGGATGTGTGTGATGTCCTTAGGTTAGTTAGGTTTAAGTAGATCTAAGTTCTAGGGGACTGATGACCATAGATGTTAAGTCCCATAGTGCTCAGAGCCATTTGAACCATTTTTTTTGCTTTTTTCCCAACACAGCAACGATTATTTATATTTACATTACCGATTGATACTATGTCTGCTATTGTCCTGTATTTGCCCTATACCTTTTGTGAATAAATCTCTTTCTGTACTTACTCGAGACAAGCTAGGCTAAAAAACAGCGCAGTCTATTACCTACGGCCCTCGCTACCCGCACAGCCGCCTCACGTATGTTGTCGACTCCTTACCTGTTAAGCGGAACCCGACACTTCTCCTCCATATGGGGCAAGTTATGGAATATGCAACCTACGCGATCGCAGAACAGTCTGATGATCTGTTTCAGAGGCTCCACTCGGCTCTGTACCAATGGTCCGCACTAGGTCTTGTCAGTGGCGTTCAGATGGTGAGCTCCACCTTCTTCTTGCTGGCATCTTTGATCCAAAACGACACACATCGTTAGTACCGTCATGACGCACCAACTGCAGTCCGCTAACACCTGTGCTCTTCATGGCACCGACTCATTTCACATCTGGAATGACTCCTTCTGGAATGGATACAGAGTGCGCACTGTATTTCGTTTTCTCACTGGTAGCCATATCCCTAAGGATCTCCACCACGCGCCTAACACTGTAGCTCCCAACCGCCAGTAACCTAACTATCTGTGAATGGCTAGCCACTGATGGCCGAAAGGCTGCCTCTGAAACAGGGAAACGACTGCAGCTGGCTCAGGACGTTTCTCAGCCACAGACAGCGCCAAAAAATCCGGGGAGGTCTTTCGATCCGTTCCCCGCAAAGTCCATTTTTGTTGTCTGTCGCACCTCGAAACGAACTACCACTCGATCACAGGGAACGAGTCAACCTCAGTGAGGCCAGTAACCGTACCAACCACAGCAGTGGACCGATCCAGGGACTCATGAGCCACGCTGGACGTACCTTGGAACCCTACGTCTGGCCTCAAGTGGATCCCGTGTCCCTTGACATTCTAAGTGCGTTTATACTGTTCTGCACGGTGACATAATGAAATAATACGAGCACATGGAATATCACATCAGATGTGTGACTGTATTCAAGAGTTTCTAGCAAACTGAACGTACCATGCCATTCTGAACGGAAAGAAGTCTTCAGACGTAAAAGAAACTTCCAGCGCGACTCAGGGGAGTGGTGTAGGACCTCTTATTTTCATGATATGTATAAATACCGGAAATTCCACGAGACTTTTCGCGAATAACGCTGTTGTACACGGAGAAGTAGCAACGCTAGAAAAATTGTAGTGAAATGCAGGAAGACCTGCAGAGGATAGATGTCATTAAGCGCCCGAAATGCCCAAAATCTACTGCGACAGTGGTTTTCAGAGGCTGGGTCCGTGGACACACGGAAGAGATTATTCGACATCATTGCACATATTGCAGCAGTGCATGTTTTACATCCTCTTCGGTCATGGATGCTCGTGCACTGACTTCGTTTTTTAATTTACCACAAGGAAAAAGGTCCAGTCGCATCAAACTAAGCGAGCATGCAGGTCAACTGGTAACGCCTTTACACCCTATCCAGCGTCTGGAAGGAGCTGCGCGATTCCATTCCTAGCCTCAAGCGAGTAGTGAGGAACGCACCACTGTGCTGTTACTCCATACATTTGGATATTTCAAGTGATACTTCCTCTAAAAGAGCCGGTAGCACTTTGGTTACAAACTGTGCGTATCTTTTACCCGTTAAGATTTGTTGAACGAAGTAAGAGCCAGTGACGTAGTCTCTAACAGTTACTCATCAAACTTACTCATTTCACTGTTTCTGATGTCCAAGATGCCTTAGCCAGTATAGATACTCAGCTACCGACAGTTCTTTTAAGAACGAACCTACTGTCCTGATGTTTCATGAGGACCATACGACATAATTCATGCGACTTCTGCAGTCCTGCTGGTTAAGCTGCTGGTGAAAAAATGCGTGATACGGTTGGAAGCAGCTGCGCGCAAAATGCAGACAACGCGTGGGTAACTTATTGTCTAGAGATAAGGCGGGCATTGTGAGCACCTGCCACCAGGACGTCTATTTTGTTCGCTCTTATCTGAGTTGTTATTTTTGTCAGACACCGTCGGTCGAGATACCTTTTGCGTACAATTCAACTGTTCACGTCGCGTTCCTTCTGCTTTCTTCGTAAAGAAATAGCATTTCTGGTTTCTCTTGTTTCGTGAAAGTCATTAAATTTTCGACATTCACCACGTACAGACACACGTGAACGACACAGACAGACTAAAAGCTATATTTCCTCTGTGCCCCTTTTGTATCTGTATCACTGCAGTACAACATTCCGTTTCCACTTTATTCCACGTGAAGTATTTCCTTATTTGTGTACGAAATCATGAAATTCCACGGAAGACAGCTGACGTCATATCCAAAACAGATAAATCCTAAACCTTCAATACACTATCTGACGAAACCAGTGAAATAAGCAAAGGGGATAGTAGGAAATGAAATGAAACTTCACGTGTTGAGAGGGTAAGTGATGTTATTTCAGTGATCTTAAAATCGAGACAAATTACGAGTAGAAACAACTTGGTAATTTAAGCTCACTTATCAGTACGGTGTTGCACCCTCTCTGCTCTAGATATACAGAGTGGTCCATTGATCGTGACCGGGCCAAATATCTCACGAAATTAGCGTCAAACGAAAAAACTACAAAGAACGAACCTTGTCTAGCTTGAAGGGGGAAACCAGATGGCGCTATGGTTGGCCCGCTAGAGGGCGCTGCCATAGGTCAAACGGATATCAACCGGATTTAAAAAAAATAGGAACCCCCATTTTTTATTACATATTCGTGTAGTACGTAAAGAAATATGAATGTTTTAGTTGGACCACATTTTTCGCTTTGTGATAGATGGCGCTGTAATAGTCACAAACATATGGCTCACAATTTTAGACGAATAGTTGGTAACAGGTAGGCTTTTCAAATTAAAGTACATAACGTAGGTACATTTGAACATTTTATTTCGGTTCTTCCAATGTGATACATGTGTCTTTGTGAACTTATCATTTCTGAGAAAGCATGCTGCTACAGCATGATTATCTGTAAATATCACATTAATGCAATAAATGCTCAAAATGATGTCCGTCAACCTCAATGCATTTCGCAATATGTGTAACAACATTCCTCTCAACAGCGAGTGGTTCGCCTTCCGTAATCTTCGCACATGCATTGACAATGCGCTGACGCATGTTGTCAGGCGTTGTCGGTGGATCACGATAGCAAATATCCTTCAACTTTCCCCACAGAAAGAAATCCGCGGACGTCAGATCCGGTGAACGTGCGGGCCATGGTATGGTGCTTCGACGACCAATCCACCTATTATCAAATATGCTATTCAATACCGCTTCAACCGCACGAGAGCTATGTGCCGGACATCCATCATGTTGGAAGTCCATCGCCATTTTGTCATGCAGTGAAACATCTTGTAGTAACATCGGTAGAACATTACTTAGGAAATCAGCATACATTGCACCATTTAAATTGCCATCGATAAAATGGGGGCCAATTATCCTTCCTCCCATAATGCCGCACCGTACATTAACTCGCCAAGGTCGCTGATGTTCCACGTGTAGCAGCCATCGTGGATTTTCCGTTGCGCAATAGTGCATTTTATGCCGGTTTACGTTACCGGTGTGAATACGCTTCGTCGCTAAATAGAACGCGTGCAAAAAATCTGTCATCGTTCCGTAATTTCTCTTGTGCTCAGTGGCAGAACTGTACACGAAGTTCAAAGTCGTCACTATGCAATTCCTGGTGCATGGAAATATGGTACGAGTTCAATCGATGTTGATGTAGCATTCTCAACACCGACGTTTCTGAGATTCCCGATTCTCGCGCAATTTGTCTGCTACTGATGTGCGGATTAGCCGCGACAGCAGCTAAAACACCTACTTGGGCATCATCATTTGTTGCAGGCCGTGGATGACGTTTCAGATGTGTCTGAACACCTCCGGTTTCCCTAAATAACGTAACTATGCGGCGAACGGTCCGGACACTTGGATGATGTCGTCCAGGATACCGAGCAGCGTACATAGCACACGGCCGTTTGGCATTTTGATCACAATAGCCACACATAAACACAATATCGTCCTTTTCCGCACTTGGTAAACGGTCCATTTTAACACGGGTAATGTATCACGAAGCAAATACCGTCCGCACTGTCGGAATGTTACGTGATACCACGTAATTATACGTTTGTGACTATTACAGCGCCATCTATCACAAATCGAAAACGTGGTCCAAGTAAAACATTCATATTTCTTTACGTACTACACGAATATGTAATAAAAATGAGGGTTCCTATTTAAAAAAAAAACGCAGTTAATATCCGTTTTACCTATGGCAGCGCCATCTAGTGGGCCAACCATAGCGCCATCTGGTTTCCCCCTTCGAGCTAGACGAGTTTTGTTCTTTGTAGTTTTTTTCGTTTGATGCTTATTTCGTGAGATATTTGGCCCGGTCACTATCAATGGACCACCCTGTATATGCTCCTCATTTGGGAAGTATGTCGTAAAGTTATTTAATCCTCTTGTGAGGAAAGGTGGCCACAATTGTTGCAACTGGTCTATGGTATCCTGATGCTGGCACTAGAACAGATCCCCGAGTCAGTCCCACAAAAGTTCAGTCCGGCACATATCTGGGAATCTTCCTGGCCAAGGCAATACGTCATTACAGAGACAAGTGCCATGTGTGGACGAGCAGCCGCGGTGGTCTCGCGGTTCTAGGCGCGCAGTCCGGAACCGTGCGACTGCTACGGTCGCAGGTTCGAATCCTGCCTCGGGCATGGATGTGTGTGCTGTCCTTAGGTTAGTTAGGTTTAAGTAGTTCTAAGTTCTAGGGGACTGATAACCACAGCAGTTGAGTCCCATAGTGCTCAGAGCCATTTGAACCATTTGATTTGTGGACGAGCATTGCCGTGTTGAAAACTGCAATAAAGATACTCCCGTCCGCCAGCTTAGCTGGCACTCGACGGTCGAACTTCCCCGGATTAGTCTCCCGGCCAACAATGCCATACGCTCATTTTATGACAGATAACACATGAGGAAGGAGGATGAACGGAACGTACCGCTGGGCCGTCAGATATCTATCAATTACTAGCAGCCGTAACCGGAAGTCATTAAGATCATCTGGATGAAAACTGCAAATCGAAATCTTAAACGATACCGTAACACGTGATGTAAACTGCTTACAAGGGAACCTCCCCATCGCACCCCCCTCAGATTCAGTTATAAGTTAGCACAGTGGATAGGCCTTGAAAAACTGAACACAGATCAATCGAGAAAACAGGAAGAAGTTGTGTGGAACTATGGAAAAAAAAGCAAAATATACAAACTGAGCAGTCCATGCCCAAGATAAGCAACACCAAGGACAGTGTGAGCTCAGGAGCGCCGTGGTCCCGTGGTTAGCGTGGGGAGCTCCCGAACGAGCGGTCCTTGGTTCAAGTCTTCCCTCGAGTGAAAAGTTTAATTTTTTATTTTCGGACAATTATTATCTGTCCGTCCATCCGTCCGATGCGAGGTAACTGCGCCGTAGTATGGGGACGCTACACCTAAACAAACATCGAAACACACTTTTTTGGGAGTGATTATCACATCCACAAGAAAACCTAAATCGGTCAAGGTAGTAGAATGTTTTTACCCATTCGCCAAGTGTACCAGTTAGGTGGGTCGACAACATATTCCTGCCATTTGACGCACATGCCGTCACCAGTGTCGTATAGAATATATCAGGCGTGTTTTCCTGTGGATGAATCGGTTGACCTATGACCTTGCGATCAAATGTTTTCGGTTCCCATTGGAGAGACACGTCCTTTCGTCTACTCATCGCACGGTTTTGCGCTGCGGTCGCAAAACACAGACACTAAACTTATTACAGTGAACAGAGACGGCAAAGAACGAACGGACAGATCATATCTTTGCGAAAACAGAGATAGTAAATTTTTCACTCGAGAAAACATGAACCAAGGACCTATCGTTCCGCACCTGCTCACGCTAACCACGGGACCACGGTGCTCGTGAGCTCACACTCTCCTTGATGTTGCATATCTTGCGCATGGACTTTGTATATTTTGCTTATTTTTTTCATAGTTCCACACAACTTCTTCCTGTTTTCTCGATTGATCTGTGTTCAGTTTTTCAAGGACTCTCCACTCTGCCAACTTCTAACTAAATCTGAGGGGGGTTCGATGGGGAGGTTCCCTTGTAAGTGGGCTGTGTCACATTTTACATATATTTTTTATATATCTTAAGATCGCATGTGATATATTTGTGTCTGTTTTTGATCATTTTCCATGTGGCTCACTGGGAGCAAAGATTAACAATTTTTTTTTTACTTTCATATATTACTAAATATTTTAT
The DNA here is from genome assembly GCF_023864275.1 of Schistocerca cancellata. Lineage (NCBI taxonomy): Eukaryota > Metazoa > Arthropoda > Insecta > Orthoptera > Acrididae > Schistocerca > Schistocerca cancellata. Next base: position 91,667,660 of record NC_064628.1, on the reverse strand, counting down.
TATGCTGTCATACTGAGAGCCATAACACAAAGTGCATTTGAAACAACACAACTAAAATATTTGCAGGAAAAAGTCATTTTGAAACGGTGTAATGGTCATTGTATACATACACATTATGCATAGTAAAACAAAAAAAAATTATTAAAGTAGTACTTTTCCAAATTTTAACCATTTGACACATTTGTCCTAGTCAGCTAATATCACTAACATTCTGTAAATGATATTACCCGAGGGGGGTATTGTAACGGAACATATTAAAGGCTTTACTTTACCGAAGTATGCGATACCCTCCAAATTCAACCAGTTTAACGAGTATTTATGATTATAGAAAAGTTATTGTGTATGTTAACAATGCTTGCATAACATGTCTCCATAAACAGTCAACCCATTAAATTATACTGAATAACTGACCCACACAAAAGTTAATATCACGTGATCACTGATACAGCAAATGTCATCATGTAAAAACACTAAGTTCATCTTAAATAATTAATATGAAGTACGAAAAATAGTGGACAACTTAGGTATTTTGGATCTCCTTAAAAAAATCACCCAGTGAAACCTATTTGTTCACTAGGAGCGTTTTCACTCAGTATTCATGTAATCAATCCTATTTTAGACGAAAACCAATGTAATTCTTAATAATTCATGTTATTTGCTTATTTATGCAAATTAGAGAAGTCAATTGACAAACTTCTAAAAAACGGCCTTTCTGTAACAAAGAATTATTCTGTCAAGTCAACAAATCTGTCTGTCATTTTAATAACATGTTAAATTATGTCACTCGATGCAAATTAATAACTTTTCTGCACAAATTATGATAACAGATGTACATGTGACTTATAAACTATATCTCTTTTTAGTAGTTCTTTGACAATGTTATAAATACCAGCAGCAAGAAGGGTCGGGGGCGCAGTCGGAATGGCACTTTGGTAAAGTGTGTTTGTGTGTTTTTGTTTGAGGTGGATAAACAACGCAAAGAACATCTAAAGGAAGTACTACTTTGTGTTGTGTCATGGTCTTTGGTGGACACTGGAATTAAGATGCCCACCAAAGTAATAAATATTTGAAGTTTACATATTTGTTGGTTTCGCTCGTTCTTTATCATCAAAAGCACATAAAAAACACGGGACCTCACGTTTTTAACCCTAGACAACCAGATTTAGAGCCAGCATCAGCATCGAGACACAGCAGCGATCCAGCAAGCAGCAGCGATTACCACAATGCATTTTAATGGTGCCAACCTAACATCAAGTGCTAACAAGCTCCGTAAATGGGAGTGAAATAGTGCGATTATAGCAATTAGGAATATCTACGACTAGGCGACCATTACAACTTCTAAAGAAATATATGTTAGAGGATTAAAGTTTTTGTGAAAATATCAGCACAGGAACCCAAAAGGCAGGGTTAAAAAAGAATTCCGTCTCCAACTACCAGAGCCGCTTTTTGGTCAGAAGTACGTTAGGAAATGATCGTGCTTCTATTGCGGTAATTAGCGCGGTAAGTTTGAAAGATAATGCAATTTGTGAAAAAATTCGAGTAAAGGGAAAAAAAAGATATGTGTAGACCATACAGTCTGCGTGAGCGAAGCAGCGAGCGCTAAGCTGGTGTTCTCTAAATTGAAACTATTGTCACTAATAGATAAAGTGACTTCAAATGTATCAATTACGACTTCCAGTTGACAAATATTTATGTAAAAAGAACATACGAAATTGCGAAAGGCACCCCCGACTTCACTCAGATCGAATACTGGAACACAATACGCCAGACATTACTGCTGTGGAGAAAAATAAAAGAGTGGACCACCGACGGTGCTATCCCAGATGATAGCAGAATGGGAGAAGAAACAAAAACTGGCTATATACAAGTACTTGAAAACCGAATTACAGCGACTCTCGAATAAACCGAAGAAACTGGTCAAAGTGGTTCTCTGGTCAGTGGGAGCCGTTCCAAAGGATCTTAGTGTGTGCTAGAAAATTATTGGCATAGATAAAGAGCCCCTCTGTCAACTACAAAAAGGCACTTGCATATCCAGGAATTATCGACCGATTCGTCACACAGACCTTCAAGGTGCTACATCTTTTTCCCAGGCACTGAGGGCTATACCTTAATTACAGTGAAATGAATACAGGCGTTGATATAAGTCAACGGGGACACTTGAAAATGTGTGCCCCGACTGAGATTCGAACCCGCGAACTCCTGCATACATGGCAGGCGCTCTATCTATCTGAGCCACCGAGGACACAGACGGTAGTGCCACTGCAGGGACTTATCTCTCGCACTCCCTCCGTGAGACACACATTCGCAACTTACCGTCCCGCACTATATTCATTGAGTCCCTGCCCATCATACTCGTTACTTGCGCATTTACTGCCGATTCCCGTAAGAGTCCGGGCACTGCTTGTGCGTCCGCACACAGGAAGATGGTCGAATCGCCATTGAGCCTTAACTATATGTATATGAAGAAGGTATCTGTTCATTCGGACATGTCCTAAAGAACAGATACCATCTTCACATCTATACATTAATGATCTGGCGGACAGCGTCAAAAGCTGTATGAGGCTCTTTGCAGGCATCGTTGTTTTCTATAGGAAGACTGTAGTGAAACGCAGAAGGATGTGTAGAGGATCACTAATGGGTTCAGGGACTGGAATTTGACTCTGAACGTAGATAATAGTACCAGGATTGGAACTTAAATAGTGGCAACTATTTATTCACAACCGATACAAAAGAGTTACATGTTTGCTCCCGTCATTGTCTTTCAAGGTAGTCACCAGCGTTGCGTAGAACCCGTTGCCAGTGATGTGGAAGGCGTAGTATACCGTTAGGAGAGTCTGTTCTGTTGATGATGCGGATGGTGCGGTCTACTGCCTATCGAATCACTGGAACAGTTCTGAAGCGAATGCCACGAAGTGGTTCCTTCATCTTCAGAATCAAATCAAAGAAACAAGGACTTAAGTCCGGGGAGAATGGTGGATGGTGCAGTACTTCCCAGTCCCAGCGACCGAACAGAGAAGCCACAGCTGTATGCGCCCGAGCATTTTCGTACAAAAGATGGGTGGGTTGCGGAGAAAGTGTCGCTGCGTCTTTCGCAAAGCCGTCGCAGGTGATGCTCCAAAAACGAATAGTAGTACGACTTAAGTCCTTGTGACTTTCATTTGATTCCGAAGATGAAGGAACCACTTCGTGGCATTCGCTTCAGAACTGTTCCAGAGATTCGACAGGCAGTAGACCGCACCATCAATAGAACAGGCTCTGCTAACGGTATGCTACCCCTTCCACATCGCTAACAACGGGTTCTACACAACGCTGGTGACTAATTTGAAGGACAGTAACAGGTACAAACATGTAACTCTTTTGTATCGGTTGTGAATAAATAGTTGCCACTATTTAAGTTCGAACCCTCGTAACATCTAGTGCTTAAATAGGAGAGGAGATCCATAACTGTTCGATTACGCTACAGAAAAAAAAAAAAACATTGAAAATGCTAACAATCGTAAAATACCCAGGAGTAACCATATAAAGTGAGTTGAATTGGAATGACCGCCGGCCGGTGTTGCCGTGCGGTTCTAGGCGCTTCAGTCTGGAACCGCGTGACCGCTACGGTCGCAGGTTCGAATCCTGCCTCAGGCATGGATGTGTGTGATGTCCTTAGGTTAGTTAGGTTTAAGTAGTTCTAAGTTTTAGGGAAGTGATGACCACAGATGTTAAGTCCCATAGTGTTCAGAGCCATTTTTGGAATGACCGCGTAAAACTAACTGTAGGAGATGCAGATAACAGGTTGAATTCTTTCGAAGAATCTTGAGGAAATGTTATTCATTCAGGAAAGAAGGACCTACAGAACACTTTTTCGACCAATTGCTGCGTATTGTACATCATTATGAGACCCTTACCATGTAAGATTAATACAAGAGATATGGATGATCCAACGAAGAACGGTACTTTCCGTCGCAGGTTCGTTTAGTAATCGTGAAGGCGTTACGGAGACACTCAACAAACTACAGTGGGTGTCGCTATAAGAGAAGCGTTGCGTGGTACGGAGAAGGTCAGCGTAGAAATTCCACTGGGGGACGTTCGAAGAAGAGGCGGGCAACATATTGCATCCTCCCACGTACGTCTCTCGAAATGACGACGAAGAAAAAATATCAGGGAAATTAGACTCCATGCTCAAGTCTATTTACAGTCGTCGTTCCCATGCACCATTCGCCACGCACTATAAAAAGGATTGCGGAGTATAAACGCAGATGTAAAATGGAACAGGACAGTGTGTCTATAGTAGAGGCACATATCGCCTATTTCAATCACTGTACGATGGCGTGAGTAGTATGGAGGGTGTTACAGAAAGATACCGAACAACTTTGAAGGTTTGTAGCGGGTCTCTTGAGGAACAAATTGTGTCCAACGACGCTACTGACTGTCGAGGTCATAGGTGGCGGTGCCCTCATCCAGGCCACCCGTTCTGCAGCAAACGTCAGATTGTATGCTGATGGACCGCAGGCAGAACGTGTCGCAGTGCTGTTTGTTCTTCAGTGATCGCGACTCATTGTCCCGATCACCAGAGGAGAAGATGGAGTTAGTTGCTGCGTTGTCAGGCCTTGTCTTCTATGAAGCCGCACGGGGTAGCCGAGCGGCCTGAGGGCGCGACTCCCCCCGTCGGAGGGTCGAGTCCTCCCTTCGGCATGGGTGTGTGTGTGTGTGTGTTCTTCTTAGCTTAGGTTAGTTTAAGTTAGATAAAGTATAAACGTCCTGCGGGAATATCGTAGGGAAAATGTATAAACTATTGATCACTATATGACACACTGCGACCTATCCCACTCCGCCAGGACGTGGCCTGGCCAATCGCCGTAACGGTAGGAATCCGCCACGTCTTGGAACAGGGCGAAGGTGCGCAAATATCTCGGACTTGACAACTGCACACCGATAACAGTAGGTAGGCAATTTTTAAGTGGAAAGTAGATTAGGATACTCTTAAACAGCACCTGCAGCGATTTTCTGTAAAGGCCAGCCCAGTGTCAGCGGCACGTCCACTGGGATTAGCTCGGTGGGTATGGCCAAAAAAGTGGGTTTATAAATTTACTGGCGCTCCTGTAAGGCTGCAGGAGGTAGCTTCTTAGAATAGTTAGATTAGAGTAAAGAGATTATAGTTCTTACCCACTGAATAACTAACACTCACATCCCATAGCATGTAAGAAGGTTAAAACTATAATTAGTAAATGCTGGTAAATATCACTGAATGTATTGTAGATCTTAAGACCCACTAATGTATGAAGTGGTGGGTTATTATGTGTGAAATTATTGGTTGAATAAAGAATTTTTTTTAAATAAGTAGTGTGTAAGTCTAGGGACGAATGACCTCAGCAGTTTGCTTCCATTGAACTTACCGCAAATTTCCAAAGTTTCTCCTATGAATGGAACGCATTGTTGCCTCGGTGAATGATGGTTCAGGACACAGGTTTCCATTCCGAGTTCATTTTTCTCTTGTAAACTAAGGCTCAATGGAGATTTTGTGGGGTTACAGGAGAAATACAAATTGTGGATTGAAGAACGTGCCAGAAACCGTCATCCACCGAGGTAACAGACCATCGCACTTGTAGAAGACAAGACACAACATTACGAGACGTTCCGCCTACAGTCCGTCAGCATACAGAGTCACATTAACCGCTGAAGGGGTTGCCTAGCGGCAGGCGCTAGCCCCTGTAACTTCGATTCCCTGTAGCGTCGTAGGCTGACATTTCCGGACACAGGTTCCCATCCTCAAGTTATTCCTCAAGACATCCTCTACAACCCACTACAATTTGTCGGTATCGTTTCGTATCACCATGAATATGTAGGTGTAGATTTATATGACAGGGAGGCGCGCTGATGACTCCTCGTGATGAAGCTTGTGAAGAGGTAGCGGCAGAGGAGCTCAGCAGCTGCAGTGGACATTAGTCATGCCTTGTGGCCATCAATAAATAACGTCAGACTCAAGATCGAACCTGGATAATTAGAGGCCGCTCTTTTGATGTGGCACGTTAAGTGAAACACTATCTTGTTAGTAATGAACGCCAAAAGAATGTTTTCCGCTGACAACAGGCGTCATATAATCAGGATTGGTGCAATAGTAACCGAAACGTCTTGTAGCCTTAACACATTACGCCTGAGACACACTCCCAGAAGAACCTTTTCATCACCCACGTTTTCTCGGCTTGACTGTTTTACCGTGTGCCTTCGTGTGTACATCAGAGTTGTTGTTTTCATTTTATGCACATTTCAGCGAGCGACCCACTCGTCCTCTGCAGTTATTTATAGCTGAGTTCGATTCGCAACACAAACTACCACGTTTGATGCTTTTTTTGTTTTTCAGAGCCCGCTCTCATATTCCGTGAAACACAAGTTCTTCCAGCGTTTGCCAGCACTGGTGTATCTGACGACCTGGAGGATCTTAATAAATCGAGTGCTGGACTCCAAGCCTTGTCCAAAATGAAACATCCATCCCTATTTATTAAGTTTTCCGACATCTTTACTTCAAGTGACTGCCTGTTTGCGCTGTCCCTGAAACTTGAAATTTGCACCACGGTATTACTTCGTTCGTGTCCGCCCCCGGTAGCTGAGTGGTCAGCGCGACAAAATGTCAATCCTAAGGGCCCAGGTTCGGTTCCCGGCTGGGTCGGAGATTTTCTCCGCTCAGGGACTGGGTGTTGTGTTGTCCTAATCATCATCATTTCATCCCCATTGACGCGTAAGTCGCCTAAGTGGAGTCAAACCGAAAGACTTGCACTCGGCGAACGGTCTACCCGATGGGAGGCCCTAGTCACACGACATGTATAAACCTCGTTCGTAATCATGAAGTGAAATATGATGAGAGCAGTATCGTTGTGCAAATGCAAAGTTTCTGGGACAGCGTAATTAAGGAGTCTTTCAAAAGAAAATTTTCTGATAAACTAATACCGCATACAAATCACGCTATTGGCAGAGGATGACACGGCAGTCAGTCGGTCCCAATTGACTCGTGTAGTCCACAGCGCGGAGCTTTTCTTACAGTAGTCTGTAATAAAGTACCGTCTAAAAAAGCTGCAGAAGTATCCTTGAGCTATGTGACTGTGGATTATATTAATATAAGAAATGCAGCAACCAGCCACTTTTTACATGTTTTTACTTATTCCAATACGCGTTCGGGCTTTCACCCATCATCAATTGGCGTAATACATGTTTAAATCTTCAATTAGCACATCATTAAAGACACCGACTGCAATTTGGATGCTGCAATTGCCCACCGCAAAAAAAATATTTTATTCAAGTACTACACATCGCGAGCTGCATTTTTACACCATGTTGCTCATTAGACGCACTCACAACAACAAACAAAATAGGACGTAAGTACATGTAACGACTAATACGAGACAGCTCACCAAATATAGTACTTCACATTGCTATTTTGCAGACGACGGCTAAGTGTCCTAATTGCAGACGATGTTTTTAACGATGTGCTAACTGCAGATTTAAATATGTATGATGCCAGCTGACGACGGGTGAAAGGTCGAAACGCTTGTTGGTATAAATAAAAAATATATATAAAAGTGGCTGACTGCTGTATTTTTAAAGTAATAGGTCTTGTTGAGTTTTCGACATGGTGCAAAGACTGAGAACTTATTTTGAATATTCAGAAATGTGGAACTGTACTTTTCACAAAACGAAAACTACATACTATTCCACGACTACATTGTCAGTGAAAGGCAAATGGAATCAGTCAACTCATACAAACATCCCAATAATATGGCAATTTGTAAAGACATGAATTAAGATATTTAATACGCGATCACGTAGACACATTCATGGGTAAAGCAGGTGGCAGACTTGATTTCATTGGTAGGGTACTGGGTTAGTAACTGTACAAAGGAGACTGCTTATAAAACACAGAAGCAACCCATCCTAGGCCCACAAAAATACTGTCGCGGGGATGTTGAAAAACCTTCATTTGCGGGCGCTTGAAGACAGAAGGCATCAGTCGGCGACAGCCTGCATACAAAGTGTATTAAATGAAGAATCTAGGAATATACTTCTAACCACCACGTGCCGCTCTCTTAGGACCAAGAAGGCAGTAATAGGATAATCAGTGCGCGCACAGAGGCATTAAAGCAATCAATCTACCAGTGTCACATACGTGAATGGAACAACAGCAAGAAGCCTTAACCCCTTTTGTGATTGATGGGACACTTATGTACCACTAAAGTACACTACTGGCCATTAAAATTGCTACACCAAGAAGAAATGCAGATGATAAGCGGCGATTCATTGCACAAATGTATTATACTAGAACTGACATGTGATTACATTTTCACGCAGTTTGGGTACATAGATCCTGAGAAATAAGTACCCAGAAGAACCACCTCTGGCCGTAATAGCGGCCTTGATACGCCTGGGCATTCAGTCAAACAGAGCTTGGATGGCGTGTACTGGTACAGCTGCCCATGCAACTTCAACACGATACCACAGTTCATCAAGAGTAGTGACAGGCGTATTGTGACTAACCAGTTACTCGGCCACCATTGACCAGACGTTTTCAATTGGGGAGAGACCTGGAAAATGTGCTGGCCAGGGCAGCAGTCGAACATTTTCTGTGCTCCCTCCTACGTATATCTCGTGAAAAGACCATGAGGATAAAATCAGAGAGATTAGAGCCCACACAGAAGCATACCGACAATCCTTCTTTCCACGAACAGTACGAGACTGGAATAGAAGGGAGATCCGATAGAGGTACTCAACTTCCCCTCCGCCACACACCGTCAGGTGGCTTGCGGAGTATGGATGTAGATGTAGATTTAGATGTATCCAGAAAGGCCCGTACAGGACCTGCAACATGCGGTCGTGCATTATCCTGCTGAAGTGTAGGGTTTCGCAGGGATCGAATGAAGGGTAGAGCCACGGGTCGTAACACATCTGAAATGTAACGTCCACTGTTCAAAGTGCCGTCAATGCGAACAAGAGGTCACCGAGACGTGTAACCAATGGCACCCCATACCATCACGCCGGCTGATGCGCCAGTATGGCGATGACGAATACACGCTTCCAACGTGCGTTCACCGCGATGTCGCCAAATACGGATGCGACCATCATGATGCTGTAAACAGAACCTGGATTCGACCGAAAAAATGACGTTTTCCATTCATGCACCCAGGTTCGTCTTTGAGTACACCATCGCAGGCGCTCCTGTCTGTGATGCAGCGTCAAGGGTAACCGCAGCCATGGTCTCCGAGCTGACAGTCCATGCTGCTGCAAACGTCGTCGAACTGTTCGTGCAGATGGTTGTTTTCTTGCAAACGTCCCCATCTGTTGACTCAGGGATCGAGACGTGGCAGCACGATCCGTTACAGCCATGCGGATAAGATGGCTGTCATCTCTACTGCTAGTGATACGAGGCCGTTGGTATCCAGCACGGCATTCCGTATTACCCTCCTGAACCCACCAATTCCATATTCTGGTAACAGTCCCACGTGATGGTACGCTTTTCTCCTCCTTACACGAGGCATCACAACAACGTTTCACCAGGCAACGCTGCTCAACTGCTGTTTGTGTATGAGAAATCGGTTGGAAACTTTCCTCATGTCAGCACGTTGTAGATGTCGCCACCGGCGCCAACCTTGTATGAATGCTCTGAAAAGCTAATCATTTGCATATCACAGGATCTTTTTCATGTCTGTTAAATTTCGCGTCTGAAGCACGTCATCTTCGTGGTGTATTAATTTTAATGGCCAGTAGTGCAGTATGTTGAAAACGTGTGTGGTATATTTTATGTTTTTTAACTGTCAGGATACTAGCCGTTTTTGATGGTGAATTCTTATCATTTTCCCACTATTGCCATCCTGATAAATGCATTCTAAAATTAAAAATTTAAATCTGAAAACCTAGGCTCACTTGAAAACATAGATCTAGTTAGGTTCATGGGACACATGAGTTCCACTTCACCGATTTTCAACATCGGTCAGCTTAAGATTTTGTTGGTAGTGAAAGTGTATTATTTATCACAAACGAAAACCTTTTTTACTTTGCATTTTTCAAATATATGCTAAATAAATTTTAAGCGTGATAGGATTGGTAGACGGTACAATGCGAAGTGCCCTCTACCAAGCTCTTCAGAGTGGTTTTTGCAGAGTATGGGTGTGGCTGCAGGAAGAATGGCTCTGAGCACTATGGGCCTTAACAGCTGAGGTCATCAGTCCCCTAGAACTTAGAACTACTTTAACCTAACTAACCTAAGGACATCACACACTTCCTTGCCCGAGGCAGGATTCGAACCTGCGACCGTAGCGGTCGTGCGGTTCCAGACTGAAGCGCCTAGAACCGCTCGGCCACAGCGGCCGGCTGCAGGAATAGGGACTGATTACTTTTCGCTAACGTAACCATAACGACTGTGATTTATTGTCAGTAGTTCCGACTCCTTGCGCTCACATAGATTAACATGACGAAAGCACCAAGCGATCAGTATTCTATTAATTTAGTTGTCAGACTGTCGCCAACTGCCATTTTTAATTTAACGGTTTTTTGTGAGCGTGTTGATTACATTGATTTCAAAACTGGAATGGACAGCTTCTTTAGCTTCAAGCTAGTATTTCTTTAAAAAAGTTATTGTGGCGCCGGCCGTTGTGGCCGATCGGTTCTAGGCGCTACAGTCTGGAACCGTGCGACCGCTACGGTCGCTGGTTCGAATCCTGCCTCGGGCACGGATGTGTGTGCTGTCCTTAGGTTAGTTAGGTTTAAGTAGTTTTAAGTTCTAGGGGACTGATGACCTCAGAAGTTAAGTCCCATAGTGCGCAGAGCCAAACTTATTGTGGTCAAAGAAAGCCATAGCTAATGGAGGACTGTATGACTGATTGGTGTTTGTATCCTGTTCAACTCAAATAAAATTATTCGTCACAATAAAAACACTCGTTTCATGTATTCATATGGACATAACAAGATGCACATCTCTGCAGTCATTTTTAATCGACAAGATCATCTCGTATTAGTTTTAGTTCATTGTTGCAGTCACTAGTTTCCAGCTCTTTATTGTATTCCACGCTCAGATAAATTAACAATGAACTTATGAACCTTAAATTGTAATACTTATATTTATATCAGTCTTTGATCGCGAGAGTGGTACATAAAAACTATAATCTAGAACATCGGCATTGCTCCACCTTCATTCTGACGGTTCTTCTTTTCAGAGCATTTGTGAACTGTTCACGAGATTCTGTGAATACCTGTCAAACTGAATGTCACACATCGCGTTTCGATGACCGATTTTGACAGTGCATCACATTCTGATGCAGACCGAAGGCAAGTGTCTCGCACTGACGGAAACCTGGCGCCGTGTGCTGCCGACGAAGCCGAGACTGGAATATAATCACCCTTCATTTTCCGTAAGAAGTTAACTTCCAAAGACGAGCTTCACGGGCTTCTCCCTCTTTCACGAGATTCATAGACCAGCGCAGCTTCGTCGGGAATACCTTCTATTAATCGAAACTTGGCTCCGTCAGAGAATGCCTTTTATTAATCGAAAATCGCCCTGGAGTGCTGAATATACTCTCCGCCTTAGTTTCCATTAACCTTTAACGAAACTCACACAAGAATGTGTACACCTTATTCTCATTAACCCGTATTAAAGACAGAATAATTTAATATCACAACCATTCCGTATTTGTCAGAAAGAAAAAATTAAAGAAAACATGAAAAGTAAGAGTAACGCTTTCTATATCAAATACGGAGGGGAAATTGTTAAAGTGACTCCAGTGAATCCACAGTTTGCACTATCAACTGCTATCACATTCAGTGTAAGGTAGTCCTACAATGGTGATCTATCAAATTTCTTACCTCCTGCATGAACTGCGTGTGTTCCTTTGTAATTTTTAATAAGATTAAAAAGCGTTGGACAATATGAAATGGTGCAAGCTGTTCGAGATTCTGAAAAAAGTAGGGGTAAGCTATAGGGAGAGACGGGTCATATACAATATGTACAACAACCAAGAGGGAATAATAAGAGTGGACGATCAAGAACGAAGTGCTCGTATTAAGAAGGGTGTAAGGCAAGGTTGTAGTCTTTCGCCCCTACTCTTCAATCTGTACATCGAGGAAGCAATGATGGAAATAAAAGAAAGGTTCAGGAGTGGAATTAAAATACAAGGTGAAAGGATATCAATGATACGATTCGCTGATGCATTGCTATCCTGAGTGAAAGTGAAGAAGAATTAAATGATCTGCCGAACGGAATGAACAGTCTAATGAGTACACAGTATGGTTTGAGAGTAAATCGGAGAAAGACGAAGGTAATGAGAAGTAGCAGAAATGAGAACAGCGAGAAACTTAACATCAGGATTGATGGTCACGAAGTCAATGAAGTTAAGGAATTCTCCTACCTAGGCAGTAAAATAACCAATGACGGACGGAGCAAGGAGGACATCAAAAGCAGACTCTCTATGGCAAAAAAGGCATTTCTGGCCAAGAGAAGTCTACTAATATCAAATACCGGCCTTAATTTGAGGAAGAAATTTCTGAGGATGTACGCCTGGAGTACAGCATTATATGGTACTGAAACATGGACTGTGGGAAAACCGGAACAGAAGAGAATCGAAGCATTTGAGATGTGGTGCTATAGACGAATGTTGGAAATTAGGTGGACTGATAAGGTAAGGAATGAGGAGGTTCTACGCAGAATCGGAGAGGAAAGGAATATGTGGAAAACACTAATAAGGAGAAGGGACAGGATGATAGGACATCTGGTAAGACATGAGGCAATGACTTCCATGGTACTAGAGGGAGCTGTAGAGAGCAAAAACTGTAGAGGAAGACAGAGATTGGAATACGTCAAGCAAATAATTGAGGACGTAGGTTGCAAGTGCTACTCTGAGATGAAGAGGTTAGCACAGGAAAGGAATTCGTGGCGGGCCACATCAAACCAGTCAGTAGACTGATGACCAAAAAAAAAAAAAAAATAAATAAATAAATAAGATTTCAAATGCAGTTGTCCTCGAATATCTCTAGTCGTCTGTCAATCTAGGTTTGTTCAGAAATCTGAATTCAAATATTTCTACGCGTTTCTATGTTTTATTTTCGTGATCACAGAACTTTCAGTTGTATACAACAATGTAGGTAAAGCTATAGTTATCTCAAGTTTCATATTTGTTTTTGTGTTCACTTAATTTTTGAATTTCTAAAGATTCTGGAAGACATTTTTCTGAATGTGAATCTGACTCGCAACACGTTTGTTGACAGCAGAATTCCGATACTATAATGTTGACAGGTCAGTTAGTTATGATAATAAAAGTATCAGTTGTCAGATCACTATTAGAATATGGATTATGTGTTAAGCACACTTACTGAAGTGGAGCCGCAGTACGTTACTCAATGAATTACAGAAATTAAGACTCTGCACCAAAGTTTGTTTTTGGGAGTAGCAAGCGGAAGCTGTGCTTGTAATCCATTGTAGTCCATTATTAAAACTTTATGTATAGTTTATATAATTATTTCTGAAGAAGAGGCAATCGAAAAGAAACAGTTACCATTAAATTATCACGAATGATACCGGTTGCTGCTCTCTAGCCGACTTCACAGTTATGCAATAATGACAAAGAAAATAAATAAATACCATGAAACGCGTTGTTCTGTATGGTAAATGGGAACAAAAACTGTCTTGTTGAAATACTTACTTTCTCAAACGCGCAGAAAATCGAGAATTGTGTCTGGTTTTAAGAACATGACTGTATGTTGAAACCTTACGACTCACATATACAGCATAAATGTACACATGCTGTAATACAGCCTTACGCAGTAGCTTAACCCTCCAATGCTTGAATATAACATATATTCCATTTATTAATTTTACCTTTCTTATCAATGTTACGTCTTACGGGCGAGTTTTATCACATCTGCACACATGGTTGTCAACAATGATATAAAATGCTTCTTTCAATTATGGTTACTCTGCAATTCTCATTCTATGTGAATCAGTGTTATGGACTTTCATTTATATCGTAAAACATATCATGTACTAAGAATGTCCATGAAGAATCTTCAACAAAGAAATATCTTAAATTTTGAAACTTCCTGGCAGATTAAAACTGTGTGCCCGACCGAGACTCGAACTCGGGACTTTTTTTTATCTCATTTTGTTCGATTTTGTTCGTTGCGTCTGCTCGGGGCGGACGTCGTAAGACATCCGTTTAAGTTTGTTGTTGATCGATTAACTCAGTTTTTTTTTATTACAGAGGGAGCTAGCCCTCTGACCGAACACGCTGAGCTACCGTGCCGGATAAATTTTTCACTCGAGGGAAGACTTGAACCTAGGACCTCTTGTTCCGCAGCTGCTCACGCTAACCACGGGACCACGGCGCTCCTACCATCTGAGCTACCGAAGCACGACTCACGCGCGGTACTCACAGCTTTACTTCTGCCAGTACCTCGTCTCCTACCTTCCAAACTTTACAGAAGCTCTCCTGCGAACCTTGCAGAACTAGCACTCCTGAAAGGAAGGATATTGCGGAGACATGGCTTAGCCACAGCCTGAGGTACTGGCAGAAGTAAAGCTGGGAGTACAGGGCGTGAGTCGTGCTTCGGTAGCTCAGATGGTAGAGCACTTGCCCGCGAAAGGCAAAGGTTCCGACTTCGAGTCTCGGTCGGGCGCACAGTTTTAATCTGCCATGAAGTTTCATATCAGCGCACACTCCGCTGCAAAGTGAAAATCTCATTCTGGATCTTAAATTTTACTTATGGATATGTTGGTTTGGATGCACGATGTGTATGGAACGACAAAACGTATGAACTTTTAAATACTATGAAGACTTTCTAGTAATAAAAGATAATTCACACTCGTGCGTTTTCAAATCGACTTTCTACTGGTACAATTACACATTCGTTACTGCTCCGATACGTACCACTGCCTCTCAAAACAAGAGTCCTCTAAAACCAATTCCACTGGCAGTATACTACACAGAGTGGCAAAATTGTCTGTTTATGAAAAAGATTTCATTATTCAATCCCAAGAAACATCTCTCTGTCTCGAGAACGTGAACTTCAGCAAACAGAAAATGATTTACCAATATCGGATTGTCGAAATGTGCTTTTACAGCGATCGGAAACACTGACCATTTATCATAATTTATGACTGGATGTTCTTTCCTGTATTTTTCTGACGTGCCATTAGTAATTTCTCACTGTTAGCAATAATCTTTTATTCATTTAAATAAATTTGTATTTTCCGAAGTATTACCACGAACTATCTCGATTAAACATAATATTAAGGTACTGTTTGGTGATTCGAATGCAGTTGACGTCAGTACACCTATAGATTTGCATGCGTAATTCCTAAGGAGTGCAAGATAATCCATTATCAGGCCTAGAAGATGAGAATTATTCGCAGTGGCTGTTATGTCTGGCTGTTAAATTACAAATTCGGTCTCTTCGTGGTGGTTCGTTGTTTGGTTGATTTGGGGGAACAGATCAAACAGCAAGGTCTTGGGTCCCATCCGATTAGGGAAGGATGCGGAAGGTAGTCGGTCGTGCCCCTTCAAAGGAACCACCCCGGCATTTGCCTGAAGCAGTTTAGGGAAATCACTCATCGTGGTGGTAATGCGGGTGGAGCAGAAATGCGTATAACGGACAAGTACCCAAGAGGACCGCTACTGAAGGTTGATCGAAAATTATCTACGCCTCTCTTTTTTCACTTAATAAGGTATATAGATAAATTCATATCTCAAGAGTTATCCCGAAACTAGACAAGAAGAAACCAAAGTTACTACTGGAATCTGTTCCGCTCCCCTTATCGAAATTTACTTTTGAGTTCTACATTTTAGTAACGTTAAAACAGTAAACAGTTGATTTTTTTTCTGATTTTGTCCAAGGCTGCGTTAAAACATTCACTATAAATGTAATACTGTCACTTTTCGCTGAAATCATGTCACTTTACCGATCAGACACAGCCATTCAGAATTCATTTTTATAAGCGAGGTTTCTGACTGTGGGAAAAATCAAAGGATGCTCGCTCGTCAGAAGCCCAACTTTTAGAACTTAAATTATGTATTGATATAAGTAGGTAAAATCGGTAATTACACAGTGGTTCAGTTCCCTGACCCTCATTCCAATGCTAAAATTGATGTACCATTTAGTTATTCTTAAAAATTACACTTTTCACAAAAGGGGGATAGCAGTTTTTTCAGTTATCTCTTCACAGCCTTTCCTTCTTTCCTCCGCTTTGTTAGTTACTTTCAGCAGAGTACACGATGTCGAACATTTACACATTACTAAGCGTAACCAGTGACTTAGCTGGCTATGTAGAACTTTCCTATAATGTCAAACTGATTGAGATATATTAGATCTACTGGTATTATATTAATATTTTTGCCTGTTCGACTTACTTTTATCGAAATTTATCTCTACATTATAAATTTTAATAATATTAAAACAGCAAACATTTTAAAATATTATTTCTCATTTTAACAGATACTCTAGATGCTTTTCTGGGTTATGGTCAAATATAACGCGATACAACGGGGTAATCTACGAAAATCCACATTTTAGCGTCTGTCAACTGTGTTCCTGAAAATTGAAAGAAAAAAATCTTATCTATTAATAAGCTTCAAGCCTAGCTAAATTTTCTTGCTCAATTTTCATTTTCTTTCAGTCCAACATTTCGTAAATCATTTTTAATTTGCAATACTGTGCTGTACGTGTTATAAACTTACTTAACATCTGTAACGCACAAACTTCCAAAGATATACAGTAACACCACCATACGAAACAGGAATTAAAATAGAAGCGATTGCCCCACAATTTGTAAAATTTTCCGATTCTGTACTAGAATTACCCATGAGACGCAGCGCGTTTTAATGTAGTCTTTGAGAGTTAGTTCCATAAATGAGAAACTATGGATTTGTTATGTCAGTGTTACGTGATTAGCTTGCAGCTTGGCGTAAGATTCCGTTATATCGATTAATTTTTGTAGAGAGGTATGTAAGGAATAGTAGCACGATTCACCATCTGGATGAATCCTGAGAATTTTCTGTTACAGAAGGCTTCGACAGTACGAAGGAGAACGAAATCAGATAACTATGACTGCACGAGAGCGTAGTTTTTCACGGCTACGTTCTTGGGTAGACCTTTCTCGTTTACCTTGCGCCATCACTTTTGTTTGTATCAAATTTACAGTGACCTTCTCTATCATCTTCATCATCAAAGGTTATCTGTCATACTAATAGGCGGTATGGTACTTACGGTATTTCGCTTGCAACTAACCAACCTATTCCACGGATATGTTGAGGAACTTCCACATCTCTTGTGAATGCGGTAGCAGGCCCATTGGTCACACCGTATTACGATTTCAAAACTCCACACAGAACGCCCACCCGCATTAAATGTTGTGATTTTGACAAATCTTCTGTTGCCAATCACAGCCTCCCATGTAACTGTATTGGGTGAAATGAGAATCTAATAGCATACATCTCCCTAGTGGGATTCAGTCACCAAAGAAGCAGATGGGATCAGAATTTGGAACAATTACTTTAACTGAAACAGCAGCTATACCTTCAGTAATGCATGAAAACTGGCGCTCTATGCCGAAGGGCTACAGAAAAATAATCTGAGTTATCTAACATAATCAGCATCGCTACTAATGTTCCTCCATCGGCATAGTCGCTGGCAGCGAATGGAAGTTACGTGACCAGCGCCACAGTTCCTCGTATAGAAGATCAAATCTTTGTCATCTCATCGTAATCGAAGCACAAGATCTCACTTACTGACTTATCTAGTTTACTAGCCGTGTCCATCCATCAAAAAGAGAAACATACTTAAACAACTCCTCTGTTTCTGCTTTCCGCTTCCATAACAGACTATTGTGTACTCTATGCGGAATTCCATACACTGTTGCGTTAGAGAAAAAGTTGAAACACTTTCTTCTGTCACCCTCAAAACACTTTACCGGAAGTGACGTATATGACGAGTTTTCCCCTGTCAAACAGTGAAGCAAATGCTCCCATCTTCTGCCAGCTACGCTTCTTTCCCTTTTCATTTCGCAGTCACGTCACTTTCTTCTTCCCTTTCTCCATTCCTCGTTTTTATTGTGTTTCTCTTTCCCTCCCTCACCCACCCACTCCTTGTCTCGCACCCACTACTGCTAGTACCCATAGCACAAATGTACCTGCGTTAACTTCTTTCGTATATTTGTCATGAACGAATATAAATTCTGATTTTTTCTGCATTATTTATATCATAGTAATTTCCAGTTGGAGTCTATACTGAATATAACTAATAACACATTTGTCGTGATGAATATAATGTAAAATATGTAGAACGCCAGCTACATGGGAGAGAGAGATGGTCCTAATATTTCCAGTTAATACATCAACTAGTGAAATAAAAATAATTTGAACTACTGAATTTCAAAGTGCTATACCACCTATTAGCACAATACTTAACTACTTACCATACCTTCGGAGAAAGTCGTCGAAAACTTGAAAATACAAATACATCATACATCAGAAAACGGAAAAAAATTTATCCAAAGTTCGAAGAATGTCACCGTTCCTACCACGCTGTTCTGTTAACATCGTACTCCATTAAGCATTACTAGTTAGTTTCAAAGTTTACTCATGCTCAGGTACTCAAAAGATACAGAAACGTCTTCTTCGTAAATTGTATATAACAAACGCCGCATTCTATGCACATTTCGTATATAGCATATACACGACACCACATAGATATACACAAATAGACAGACAGCTAGTTATAGTTTCGCCACTTCTGTAAAGCGTCATGCAAAAATTTGGAACTGTGTGAAGCTCAAAGCAGGCCAGGAGTAACGCTTTCTTCTCGAGAACAGTTTTGAGAAACATAGCTGTACTAGAATTATAAGGATTGTAATCTAAATATAGAATAGCAACAAGTCACAAGTATCGCTTAAACTCTAGCAAAGTCACATTTCTTAAAATGTCTCTTTTCGACAAGATAGAGTGACCACAGATTAGTTGCGAATTTCGCACAGTTCCGTTTCGAATTTCGCACAGTTCCAGATCATTCCAGTGTGGCCAGCAAATTTAGCACTAAACTAATCTGAAACCGCTCTAACGAATGAACATGTAAAATTCCGCTTTAAAGCTCAATTTGTTTGCAACGGGAAACAAGTCGACGGTGGTTGTCGCATAAATGACGTGATGAGCTGTATTTGTTCGGGATGACTCCAGCTACTCACAGCAAAAACGAAATTGCAGATATCCGCCGAAACACCAGAGAAAAAGCTCCCGACGACTCTTAGGAGAGACACGCTGTATACAAAATTGTTATTAGTTACAAATAGACACAGGTATATGCGCTAATATCTCCATAGCTTTGCAGATAGCTTGATAATGACAATAGAGGCGAAATAAGCCTATAGCTCCAAAAAATAGCATCGTAATAAAAAGTCTTTGACTACAGCAGTGTTTTTGATTACTAAACATATAATGTCCTTATATGTAAATTTCGATTTTAAAGCAATAGCCTGCTGGAAACGATATATATATTTTTTTAGAACTTATCGAGACTGCGGCGGCTATTCAGAATGAGTCAGTTATGTTTGTGTGCAGAGTTTTCGGAAACTCCCGTTACGAACTTCTGGTGTGAGTCCGTAGTATCCTGAATAGGAAATCTTGTCTGCAAACGCACCGTTTCCATTCTACGGCGGTTTCGGTTGAGATGTTTAACTTACTCACTTATGCTTGAGGGACTGAATTACACATGACGCAGCATAATTATTAAGCCGGCCGTTGTGGCCGAGCGGTTCTAGGCGCTACATTCTGGAACCGCGAGACCGCTACGGTAGCAGGTTCGAGTCCTGCCTCGGGCATGAATGTGTGTGATGTCCTTAGGTTAGTTAGTTTTAAGTAGTTCTAGGGGACTGATGACGTCAGAAGTGAAGTTCCATAGTGCTCAGAGCCATTTGAGCCATTTGAACAATTGTTAAGGAAGCGTAACGAAACATCCATTTATCATTTAAGCAAATCTGTTTGTATTAACACTTAAACATGAAGTGTCTACATTATTCCAAAACAAAGAAAAACCAGCATACTGTGCGCACCGAACAATACGGATGCATGACGACAGTGGCTTGATGTGGCAACCACTAACGTTGTTACAGACATTGTACCTACGGAGCATGTTCCGGTTGAAACAATCCATCTCAGCTGGTGTCTTCAGTTTCTAGTGCAGCGGCCAGAACTCGTGCCAGCAGATCTTCCTCTGTCTCTACAGCAGTCTCGCAGAAGGGGTTGGGTTGGGTTGTTTGGGGGAGGAGACCAAACTGCGAGGTCATCGGTCTCATGGGATAAGGGAGGGACGGGGAAGGAAGTCGGCCATGCCCTTTCAAAGGGAACCACCCCGGCATTTGCCTGGAGCGATTTATGGAAATCGCGGAAAACCTAAATCATAATGGCCGGACGCGGGATCGAACCGTCGTCCTCCCGAATGCGAGTCCAGTTTGCTAACAACTGCGCCACCTCACTCGATCGCAGCAAGGCAGACGTGAAGTGACATCAGGTAATCGTCTGTCTTTGTACACGCCACCCTGCCCATCCTTTGCATACCAGGACAAGCAACTTTTCCCTTTCCCTCAGCAGAAGTGGATGAGTTAAATATCTACATCTACATCTACATGGATACTCTGCAAATCACATCTAAGTGCCTGGCAGAGGGTTCATCGAACTAACTTCACAATTCTCTATTATTCCAATCTTGTATAGCGCGCGGAAAGAATGAACACCTATCTTTCCGTACTAGCTCTCAAATGGCTCAAATGGCTCTGAGCACTATGGGACTCAACATCTGAGATCATCAGTCCCCTAGAACTTAGAACTACTTAAACATAACTAACCTAAGGACATCACACACATCCATGCCCGAGGCAGGATTCGAACCGGCGACCGTAGCAGTCGCTCGGTTCCGGACTGAAGCGCCTGGAAGCGCTCGGCCACCGCCTTTATTAGTCGATAAACGACAGCGTCATCTACAAACAACTGAAGACGGCTGCTCAAATTGTCTCCCAAGCAAAGGGCCTATAACACTACCTTGGGGAACGCCTGAAATCACTTCTGTTTTACTCGATGTCTGAAGTGAAACCGTCGTAGAAGGTAAACCGTTTATTTACGAACAAGGCTTTCTACTGAAAATGTTACTGCCCTCTAAATGTCTCGTTAGGAGCGGGAATTTCCGGACGCTCTGTACGACATACATACTTAGAAAGTGATCTTGGTGAGTGCACGCCTAGGGTGACCTGATGATGTACTTGGTACCGAAACCGGTAGTTGGTTGGTTGGTTGGTTTGGTTGAAAGATTTAAGGGACCAAACTACAAAGGTCATCGGTCCCTTGTTGCATAAATGGACAAAGATTTAAACCATCCACCACTCAGGCTGAGTACTAAAATAAAAAAAAAAAGAGAGAGATTTCGGGGGAAGAAAAGCCCCAAGGTCAACGGTAAGGCAACATGGAAAATGGGGCACAGCGACAAAAACAGCATACAGAAGAGATGCAGAAAGAATTATAACTGTACAGCAAAGCACCTTGGCTGGCTAGTCACGAAAATAAAAGGATGAGCCAGCCACTCTGCAACACGTTAAAACCTCCACCCTAAAAGATTAGGGTGGAGTCGAATTACAACACAAAACTAAGTAAAATATACACCACAAAAGAGGGCGACGCCATAAAATTAGATGGATCTATAAAAGCCGCGTGCGCGAATAAAACTTAAAACCCGATCTACCATAGAGACATCTACATCTACATCTACATTTATACTCCGCAAGGCACCCAACGGTGTGTGGCGGAGGACACAATACGTGCCACTGTCATTACCTCCCTTTCCTGTTCCAGTCGCGTATGGTTCGCGGGAAAAACGACTGCCGAAAAGCCTCCGTACGCGCTCGAATCTCTCTAATTTTACGTTCGCGATCTCCTCGGGAGGTATAAGTAGGGGGAAGCAATATATTCGATACCTCATCCAGAAAGGCACCCTCTCGAAACCTGGACAGCAACCTACACCGCGATGCAGAGCGCCTCTCTTGCAGAGTCTCTCACTCGAGTTCGTTAAAGATCTCCATAACGCTATCACGGTTACCAAATAACCCTGTGACGAAACGCGCCGCTCTTCTTTGGATCTTCTCCGTCAACCCAGTCTGGTACGGATCCCACCCTGATGAGCAATACTCAAGTATAGGTCGAACGAGTGTTTTGTAAGCCACCTCCTTTGTTCATGGACTACATTTTCTAAGGACTCTCCCAATGAATCTCAACCTGGTACCCACCTTACCAACAATTAATTTTATATGATCATTCCACTTCAAATCGTTCCGCACGCATACTCCCAGATATTTTACAGAAGTAACTGCTACCGGTGTTTGTTCCGCTATCATATAATCATACAATGAAGGATCTTTCTTTCTATGTATTCGCAATACATTACATTTGTCCATTTCAATGGTCGGTTGCCACTCCCTGCACCAAGTGCTTATCCGCTGCAGATCTTCCTGCATTTCGCTACAATTTTCTAATGCTGCAACTTCTCTGTATACTACAGCATCATCCGCGAAAAGCCGCATGGAACTTCCGACACTATCTACTAGGTCATTTATAAAATGGTCCAAATGGCTCTGAGCATTATGGGAGTTAACATCTATGGTCATCAGTCCCGTAGAACTTAGAACTACTTAAACCTAACTAACCTAAGGACATCACACAATATCCAGTCATCACGAGGCAGAGAAAATCCCTCACCCTGCCGGGAATCGAACTCGGGAAACCGGGCGCCGGAAGCGAGAACGCTACCGCACTACGACATTTATATATATTGTGAATAGCAATGGTCCCATAACCCTCCCCTGTGGCACGCCAGAGGTTACTTTAACGTCTGTACACGTCTCTCCATTGAGAACAACATGCTGTGATCTGTTTGCTAGAAACTCTTCAATCCAGCCACACAGCTGCTCTGATATTCCGTAGGCTCTTACTTTATCAGGCGACAGTGCGGAACTGTATCGAACGCCTTCCGGAAGTCACCTAAAAGAGATGATAGATCACCTAAGAGATTAAAAGTACGCCTGAGGGCGGTTAAAAGAGGACATTTCAACAACATATGGGCCACTGTCATGTTTGCACCACAGCGACAATTAGGGGGGTCGTTGAAACTTCCTGGCAGATTGAAACTGTGTGCCGGACCGAGACTGGAACTCGGGACCTTTGTCTTTCACGGGCAAGGTTCGCAGGAGAGATTCGCTAAAGTTTGGAAGGTATCAGGCGAGGTACTGGCGGAAGTAAAGCTGTGAGGACGGGGCGTGAGTCGTGCTTGGGTAGCTCAGTTGGCCAGCGCCGGCACGGTATCTCAGCGTGTTCTGTCAGATGGTTAGCTACCCTCTGTAATAAAAAAAACTGAGTGAACGGATCAACGAACCACCTGAACGGGTGTCATGAGACGTCCGCCCCGAACATATACAACGAACAGAACAGAACAGAACAAAGTGAGATAAAAAGAAAAAAAACGTTGGTAGAGCGATAGCCCGCAAAAGGCGAAGGTCCCGAGTTCGAGTCTCGGTCCGGCACACAGTTTTAATCTGCCAGGAAGTTTCATATCAGCGCACACTTCGCTGCGAAGTGAAAATCTCATTCTATGGGGGGGGATCGTTATTTGACAAGATAAAGATTCCAGAAAATAATTTTTCAGAAATGAATTTAGGCAAAAATATGCGCCGTTAACCATGGCAGTGAATCAGCGCCAAAGACACAGGGAGGTGGCGAAATACTCACGGGGTACTCGTCGTATCGGACAGCGGACTGGTAGTCCTGGTAGTCGGGCGGCTGGGGGATGGGCGGCCGGATGGCCCTGGACTCGATGCTGATGGCGTCGACGGCGGGCGGTGCGGGCGCGGGGGCGGCGCCGGCCACGGACAGCAGCGCCGGCAGGGTCAGCATGAGCAGCAGGGGCAGCAGCGCGGCCGACTCTGACTGCGCGGGGGCGGAGGACCTGTGGCGGCGGGCCATGCTGTGCTGTGCTGTGCTGTGGACTGGAGGTCGCGCGCCGTGTAGCAGCGCGGCCGCCGCAGCAGCCCTTATAAACAGGCGGCGGCGCCGCGGCGCTGCCCCCGCCGGTGCTCGGCGACGCCTGCGCCGCGCGACGCCGGCGCCTCCGCAGCGCCGCCGCCGCGGACCCGTCCACAACCTGACACCACTCCGTGGCCGGCGGACGCTGCCAGGGCCCGTCAGACCAGCGCACTGTTCGTATTCAGTTTCCTGCGTAGTGTCGGGGGATATATTAATTTCCGCATTACAGTCGTAGCCATTATCACCACCATCATCATTCTCATCTTCATCACCAACCTCATGTTGTTGTTGTGGTCTTCAGTCCTGAGACTGGCTTGATGCAGCTCTCCATGCTACTCTATCCTGTGCAAGCTTCTTCATCTTCCAGTACCTACTGCAACCTATATCATTCTGAACCTGCTCTCTTGGTCTCCCTCTGCGATTTTTACCCTCCACGCTGCCCTCCGGTACTAAATTGGTGATCCCTTGATGCCTCAGAACATGTCCTACCAACCGATCCCTTCTTCTAGTCAAGTTGTGCCACAAACTCCTCTCCTCCCCAATCCTATTCAAAACTTCCTCATTAGTTATGTGATCTACCCATCTAATCTTCAGCATTCATCTGTACCACCACATTTCGAAAGCTTCTATTCTCTTCTTGTCCAAACTATTAATCGTCCATGTTTCACTTCCATACATGGCCACACTCCATACAAATACTTCCAGAAACGACTTCCTGACACAAATCTATACTCTATGTTAACAAATTTCTCTTCTTCAGAAACGTTTTCCTTGCCATTGCAAGTCTACATTTTATATCCTCTCCACTTCGACCATCATCAGTTATTTTGCTCCCCAGATAGCAAAACTCCTTTACTACTTTAAGTGTCTCATTTCCTAATCTAATACCCTCAACATCACCCGACTTAATTCGTCTACATTCCATTATCCTCGTTTTACTTTTGTTGATGTTCATCTTATATCTTCCTTACAAGACACTGTCCATTCCTTTCAGCTGCTCTTCCAAGTCCTTAGCTGTCTCTGACAGAGTTACAATGTCATCGACGAACCTCAAAGTTTTTATTTCTTCTCCATGTATTTTGATACCTATTCCGAATATTTCTTTAGTTTCCCTTACTGCTTGCTCAATATACGGATTGAATAAATTGGGGAGAGGCTACAACCCTGTCTCACTCCCTTCCCAACCGCTTCCTTTCATGCCATTCGAACTCCTATAACTGCAATCTGGTTTCTGTACAAATTGTAAATGGCCTTCCGCTCCCTGTATTATAGCCCTGCCACCTTTACAATTTGAAAGAGAGTATTCCAATCAACATTGTCAATAGGTTTCTCTAACTCTACAAATACTAGAAACGTAGGTTTCCTTTCCCTATTCTATTTTCTAAGCTAAGTCGTAGGGTCAGTATTGCCTCACGTGTTCCAACTTTTCTACGGAATCCAAACTGATCTTCTCCGACGTCGGCTTCTACCAGTTTTTTCATTCGTTTGTAAAGAATTCGTGTTAGTATTTTGCAGCCGTGGCTTATTAAACTGATAGTTCGGTAATTTTCACATCTGTCAACACCTGCTTTCTTTGGGATTGGAATTATTATACTCTTCTTGAAGTCTGAGGGTATTTCGCCTGTCTCATACATCTTGCTCACCAGGTGGTAGAGTTTTGTCAGGACTGGCTCTCCCAAGGCCGTCAGTAGTTGCAATGGAATGTTGTCTACTCCCGGGGCCTTGTTTCGACTCAGGTCTTTCAGTGCTCTGTCAAGCTCTTCACGAGGTATCGTATCTCCCATTTCATCTTCATCTACATCCTCTTCCATTTCCATAATATTGTCCTCAAGTACATCGCCCTTGTATAGACCCTCTATATTCTCCTTCCACCTTTCTGCTTTCCCTTCTTTGCTTAGAACTGGGTTTCCATCTGAGCTCTTGATATTCATACAAGTGGTTCTCTTTTCTCCACAGGTCTCTAATTTTCCTGTAGGCAGTATCCATCTCACGCCTAGTGAGATAAGCCTCTACATCCTTACATTTGTCTTCTAGCCATCCCTGCTTAGCCATTTTGCACTTCATGTCGATCTCATTTTTGAGACGTTTGTATCCATTTTTGCCTGCTTCATTTACTGCGTTTTTATATTTTCTCCTTTTATCAATTAAATTCAATATTTCTTCTGTTACCCAAGGATTTCTACTAGCCCTCGTCTTTTTACCTACTTGATCCTCTGCTGCCTTCACTACTTCATCCCTCAGAGCTACCCATTCTTCTTCTACTACATTTCTTTCCCCCATTCTTGTCAATTGTTCCCTTATGCTCTCCCTGACATTCTGTACAACCTCTGGTTTAGTCAGTTTATCCAGGTCCCATCTCCTTAAATTCCCATCTTTTTGCAGTTTCTTCAGTTTTAATCTAATCTCAAAAACATCATTTGGTGTTGGGAGTCCCTATATTGTTGGCGACACCCCTTTCGGCTTCCCGACCAGTGTTCGGTTTTTACTGCGGAGCTTTATGTTGTTCTGCAGTCTGTCCAATACATCCGTCGCCATCAGCGGATGCAGTATATTATCTGCTCAGATTCGTTCAGCTCTCTCCTCAGTCTCCAAACTCTCTACCCTGTCCACCCTCTGGTGCACCGGATTTAGGACTGCCTCCACTTGCTCCACTTCGGGGGCGTCTCTGTGGCGTTCCTCTGGATCCCAGAGGTTTGATCATCACGCGACTGTTACGGAAATGCTTCAGAAACTCGGGTGGGAGTCTGTAGAGGAAAGGACGCGTTCTTTTCGTGAATCGCTACTGAAGGAATTTAGAGCACCAGCATTTGATGCTGACTGCAGTACAATTTTACTGCCGCCAACTTACATTTCGCGGACAGACCACAAAGATAAGCTAAGAGAGATTAGGGCTCGTACAGAGTAATATAGGCAGACATTTTCCCCTCGTTCTGTTTGGGAGTGGAACAGGGAGAGAAGATGGTAGTTGTGGTACGAGGTACCCTCCGCCACGCACCGTATGGTGGATAGCGGAGTATGTATGTAGATGTAGATGTTGGTATCTGTGGAAACGAGGCGGCCGATATAGCGGCCAAGGCTGCAGTCTCTCTTCTTCAGCCTGCTGGTCGCATGGTTCCCTTCGCCGATCTGCGGAGTGTTTTATGTCGTCGTGTTGCTCTTTCATGTCACGCACATTGGTCGACACTTCCCAATAATAAATTGCGGGACGTGAAAGCTCTTCCCTGTGCTTGCACTTTTTCCTCCCGAACTCGTCGTCGGTAGGAGGTAAGTTCAACTACACTCCGTATAGGGCACTGTCTTTTTAGCCATCGACATCTTTTAAGTGGCGATCGTCCCCCACTTTGTCCCCACTGCTCTCAACTGTGGACGGTGAGACACCTTTTACTTGAGTGCCCCTATTTTACTCCGTTACGCGCCCGTCTACAGCTGTCGCCTGATATATCTTCCAATTGAGCAGATGACACACACTCAGCCGATCGCGTTCTCGAGTTTATTAATGTCAGTGAGATGACGTTAATCATTTGAAGCTCTTTTTGGGGACAAACAACCCCCTTCTATGGTGTTTTTTTAAGCTTTCCTTCTGTCTTTAGTTTCCCCACTTCTTTTTTTTTTTTTTTAAGTTTCGCTCTCATTGCTGCTGGTTTCCAGTTTGGTTTTTTACTATTTCCTAAGTCACAGACCGGGCCCTAATGACCGTAGCAGTTTTGCGCCTAAAACCATAACATCATCATCATCATCATCATCATCATCATCATCATTAACGTTATAATCGTTGTCGTCATCATCGTCATCGTCGTCGTCACCGTTATCGTAACTGCTATTATAGTCGTGATCGTCTTCATCATTGTCATCGTCTTCGTCATTTTTTTCTGCTGTAGGGCGAAAATAGCTGAGGTCATAAGCGTCCATATCGTGATTTGGTTCAAATGGCTCTGAGCACCATGGGACTCAACATCTGAGGTCATCAGTCCCCTAGAACTTAGAACTACTTAAACCTAACTAATCTAAGGGCATCGCACACATCCATGCCCGAGGCAGGATTCGAACCTACGAACGCAGCGGTCGCGCGGTTCCAGACTGAAGCACCTAGAACCGCTCGGCCACAGTGGCCGGCCATATCGTGATTTGACCGAGCGAGGTGTCAGTCCCATAGACTTAGGACTACTTAAATCTAACTAACCTAAGGGCATCGCACACATCCATGCCCGAGGCAGGATTCGAACCTACGACCGCAGTGGTCGCGTGGTTCCAGACTAAAGCACATAGAACAGCTCGGCCACAGCAGCCGGCGTGACCTTCGTCATTTTTTCCTGCAGTAGGTTGTAATTAGTTGAGGTCATAAGCGCCCGCATCTCGTGGTCGTGCGGTAGCGTTCTCGCTTCCCACGCCCGGGTTCCCGGGTTCGATTCCTGGCGGGGTCAGGGATTTTCTCTGCCTCGTGATGGCTGGGTGTTGTGTGCTGTTCTTAGGTTAGTTAGGTTTAAGTAGTTCTAAGTTCTAGGGGACTGATGACCATAGCTGCAAAGTCCCATAGTGCTCAGAGCTATTTTTTGAGGTCATAAGCGTCCACATCGTGGTTTGAACGAGCCGTTTGGCGCAGTGGTTAGCACACTGGACTCGCATTCGGGATGACGACAGTTCAAACCCACTTCCGGCAAGCCTGATTTAGGTTTCTCCGTGGTCTCCCTAAATCGCTTCAGGCAAATGCGGGGATGGTTCCTTTGCAAGGGCACTGCCGACTTCCTTCTCCATCCTTCCGTAATCCGATGGCACCGATGATCTGCCTGTTTGGTCGCCTCCGTCGAATCAACCAACCAACGCGACTTGAACTGGGCCTTTTTCTAGATAAAGCAGTTCATGGTTACTGAAGTTATTATGCTCATACAGGCCGAAATAGCGTTGAAGCGCCCGTTAAAATGCTATGAATGGAATCTTTTTTTTTTTTTTTTTTTTTTTTTTTTTTTTTTTTTTTTTTTTTTTTTTTTTTTTTTCCAGTCCAGGATTGAATCTTACGGCCTGTTCTACTCCATTCAAAAGTGCTACACCAGCGATTAGCACAATACTTAGCTTCCTTACTACGCACTTACGTCTATTAATCTTTACTTCTGCCTCCCATCGATCACCCAATCTTCTCCCTCCCCATCAGCACGACAATGAGCTCCTTCACTATTCCTTCATTACTCTCATACCGTATACAAATGTGTAACAACCCAATTAAATAGAATAACACATATAATTAACAACAAAAAAACGTAAATCGAAGACAAGCTCTTTGGCTGTGTTGACAACACTACAAAACACAATACACAATTATAAGTCTAAAAATAAACAGTAAACTATGGTGTATGAAAAAGTGTGCTATATAAAAAACAAAAACAACGCATAGTTCCGCAAAGCAGCGAAAAATTAGACTACAAAGATCAATGTCTAATGAAGGCATACACCAAAGAAGTGGTAGCAAACGGCATTTCCTTTCTGACGACGAAACGAAAGTACCCTCAGGAACCGTAAAGCATCTACGGATAAAATGGCCGCGTAAATGAAGAATTTAAATTACACTTGCATTGTAATACTGAACATGTTTTTTTCTTTAATTTCATGTTTTTTGACATTTAGGCTCCATATTTCTTCCACGGTTGGTACTTTTCAAAGTATTCACACGAATGGAGTTCTGGTTTTTATGGAACATGTGTTGAAGTAGTATACAGTTTTCTTTCTACCACCTCTTACCTTCCTGTTACTGAAAGCTCTTACTGCCACTCATTTCACTGAAGTAAACGAAGTGCGACTGCTTTGATAGTTTCTCCTCCCCGTCGATAGTAGATGTCCTTCCCTCCTTTCTTCCGTTTGTGTTCCATACGTTTCCAACAAGAGCTTTCCGTAATGACGCTGTGTATCTCTTGAGGTTCAAATTGAGCTTCTGCTTGGAATCAGCATCCAGATGGTATAGAATGAAGCCACTGACTGCTCTTACTATTTTGTTATTGCTGTCAGCGCTGAAATACTCGAACCACCCACACTTTCATGTAGCGTCTCCAATATTACTTTAGGATTATCTAGTAAATTCGCCATTTTTGTTTTTATATTTTCGAGTACCGGCCTCGGAATGAACTGGAAACGTGAAAACAAAACTATAGCGGTATTCGTTCGCAATATGCATTTTCTCGTAATCACATCGGTTGCCGATAGATAGCGGAACACTTCAGGACAATATAATTGGTGGTGCCAATCTCGACAAACGATTTATAGCGGAATGAAGTTGATGTCGTTCGACGTCACATTAGCGAGCCTATTGCGATATTTACGCGGTCGGAGCTTCCCGCCGGTAGAGAGCTAAGGTTTAATATTCCTTACGTTCTGGGGGTTGTGCAACGCATTTGTAAAGTTTCATTTAATATGCTTCTTATCATCCCACATACATGGTGACAGATGTTAATTTTCTTCTCCTAGATTATAGAAATGAGACACCCTTGCTGTGACTTACTGGTGACTTAGTCTTTATCGGGTTGTGCCTAAAAGGGCCATTGGTTTTTGTTGTTGATATCTTGTGATTATAATCCTGGCCTATACTGTTTAAACCACATATCGCCATTTGTATTTTGTCTTCACTGTCCTGTATAATTACCTTGTCGTCGCCAAAACCATCGTAATGTATTTTAAGAAGGTATTGCCTCACAGCTCGTAAATATTTGAAGAACATCATAATTTACCACCAAGAGATGCTGATAAAATGTCTTTACTGGACAACGAATTTTGGTCTACAGACCATTTTCGCAAAC
Source organism: Schistocerca cancellata (assembly GCF_023864275.1). Classification (NCBI taxonomy): domain Eukaryota; kingdom Metazoa; phylum Arthropoda; class Insecta; order Orthoptera; family Acrididae; genus Schistocerca; species Schistocerca cancellata. The sequence continues at coordinate 91,636,816 of NC_064628.1, read as the reverse complement.
TTTACCATTATATCAAGAGATAAAATTAATAATAAAATCCATGAATTAGTCACTATTAACAAATAACAATATATTAATTGCATTATAGTTTGTCAAAAGTGACGAATTCACGTGTTTTATTATTGGATGCGATTGACATCACCGCCTAAAATGACATTGTAAATGTTTATGAACTTCAAGATAGTCTGTGGGCCGAAACTTTTGTTCAGTAAAGAAATTTTATCAGCAGCTCTTGGCGGTAAATCATTACGTCCTTCAAAACGCTGGTGTTTAGAAATTGATCTGTCCTAGTTCTTATACCTTGAGGTATTCTGTCCTTCATCCATTCGCTGACTAGTTCGTCTATGTAGAGGTTGAACAGTGCTGGTGGTATACTATAGCCCTGCCTTACTCACTGATTTATTTCTGTTTCTGGTGCCTGTTCTTTACCAGTAATTATTCTTATTTTAGTGTTCTTACTCGTTATAGATCTTGGCGTATTTTTATCAGGTGCTTGGGGAAACATCTTTTCTCCGTTACTGACCAGTTTCCTTTTGATGCAGTACATGCTTTTACAAAGTCGATAAATGCTATGTGTATTTCCAATTTAAACCCTCTACCCTCCTCTTTTTGTACGATACGTTTCAGAATGAAAAAACAACAAACACACTAGAAAGGTAAGATAAACAATTACAATGACCCCCCTTTTCTTAAAGAGAAATTAAGTGCGAGTTTCAATGACAGCTGGTGTCAACAGTCGGAAATTAAACCACCTTCGCCGTATTTCTACGACAATTCAAGAGTACCACGGATTCTAAAAACTGTGGTGCATCTGCTTAAGCCCCGTATAATTCGAATGACAAACACACGTTAAAGTGTAAGGGGTTGAAAAACTGATGTTGGAGTAGAAAGTGACACGGCGTCAGTGATGCGTTACAGTGAGAGCAAAGAGATGCGGGATCGTCGTTTAACACGTGACGACGGCTGAAGAGCACAGTGCTCAATCTGTAGTTTAGTCAAAATTATCTCTTCGCGACGAGATGGACGAGAGGAAGTCACCAAAGCCATAAGGATGGGTTTTATCTCCTAGCTGGTTCCAACGGACAAGTGACCAGAGTTGGTGCAAGAGTGATAGAATGTTCCTACATTTATCAACCCTAGATTGTCTGAGGTTAAAGAATACCTAAAAGATCTGGGTAGCGGAATTGTAGCCTTGGAAGCAACATCAGCAGCCATCTTCATCCTCGTCATAATCAATATCATCAAGTGGAAAGGTCACTTGCAGTTAACCATTTACATACATCTGACACCTAACAGCCCAGTTCATTGACATCTTATTACTTTTATTTTGTTCATCTTCGAAATAAATTAGACAGTTCGAATATTGGATTGGTGCAGCTTTACGTTACTCTGACTTGTACAGGTCTATGCTAGCTCTACCCTATATCTGTTTGAATCTCCATACTGTATACACTACAATTTTGTCAGACACAGGAAAGAACTTGGAAGAGTAGTTGAAGGAAATGGATAACGTTTTGTAAAGATACTACAAGGTTAACAGCAACAAAAGTAAAACAAGGATAACTGAATGTGGTCGAACTAAATCAGCTGATGCTGAGTGAAATAGATTAGGAAATGAGACACTTAAGGTTGTAGATTAGGTCTGCTATTTGGGCAGCAGAATAACTAATATGGCGGAGGCAGAGAGGATGAAAAATGTAGACTGGCATTAACAATAAGGGAAGATTTTTCAGAAAGTATTTGTCAACATCGTAGAGAATAGAGCGCTTATGAAATGTGATGCTACAGAAGAATGCTGAACATTAGGTGAATAAATCAAGTAGCTAATTAAGAGGTACTGAATCAAAATGGGAAAAAAGACGTTTATACAATAACTAGACTAAAAGAAGGGATCGGTCGATACAAGTAAAGAGGCATCCTCAAGGATTCACAATTTAGTATTGGAGGAAGTGTGGGAAGTAAAATAAGTAGAAGGAGACGAAGACATGAATGTAGTAAGCAGGTTCGATTGACTGTAGGTTGCTATAGTTATGCAGTCATGGAGAGACTTGTGCAGGAAACAGAGGCAGAGGACTGAATATCACAACAGCCACTGCTACTACTGAATATTTTTTTATGGATCTGAGCACTATGGGACTTAACATCTGAGGTCATCAGTCCCCTAGAACTTAGAACTACTTAAACCTAACTAACCTAAGGACATCACACACATCCATGCCCGAGGCAGGATTCGAACCTGCGTCCGTAGCGGTCGTGCGGCTCCAGGCTGTAGCGCCTAGAACCGCTCGGCCACTCCGGCCGGCACTACTGAGTACAAACCTTAGCCTCACTCTCATTAGTATTCGGTCAGGCATCGTTGCGAATAACTTTTTCTGTATGATTAAGTATGAAATGCAAGCGTAAATGCTCTGAATAATTAGACTAAAATGGCTGCTAAATAAAAAAGCCTCATTGAATCACTGCAGAACGGTAATAAATATAAGAGAGCAAATTATTTAATAATCGAGCATTTGCGAGCATGACCTGAGCTGAAAAATGCGTCTTGTGCGCAACATATTGGGGTGCCTTCCTTCTGTCTACTGGTCTGTAATATTCTATTCTGCCACGTGATTTATAATGTCGCCATTGGATGCAAGGGGGCTAACTTTGCTTTCGTATAGTGACATCTTATCGTGTCTCAACGGCAAGTCATGAGGTATTGCAAGTTTTCTGAATGTGTACACAAGAGCGGATGGGTAAATGATAAGACGATTTGAGACAGGGGATTGCATATTACCTATCCTTCAAAAAAATGTGGCCAAGAAAGCCAAATGAACGCGAAAGTTGATCAGCCAAAATTTAAACCTAATTCTCAATTAAGTGCAGATAAAACTGGAGTCCAGCTAGTGCAAAAATGTGGTAATCAAACAAGCGAGTCAACTGTCGGTAAGATTATTTGAGGCTTAGGACCCAGGGAAAGATTGACAAGCAAATATCTATTCTTGGACAGAACCAAGCAAAAGACTCCTGTTCACAACGTACCACGTTTTACAAAGGGGCAGAGTCGTGGAATGGTCCTTTATATACTGAGAAGAACGAAGTCAAAGTTTTTCGACGAATGTAATAACTGCAGAGTGATGAAAGCCAAATGAACGAGATGTGGGCTAGATATTTGCAATCTAGTATAAAACATAGTGGGGGAAAGTTTGGCTGTATTGTAGAAAGAGAGTACTTCAATTGGCAACACGTTACACAAGGAGAGATAGCTCACCATTCTTCTGTAAAATTTGTGTAGGAGCACTGAAAAATTGGCGATGAGATCTACTTTCAGATTAATTAATCGTGTCATTATCTCGTTAATGACACGAATAATTAAGACAGTACCTCAGTTGCCTCCATAAATACATAAGGGGAAAGTAGAAGGCTTAGCAAAATTGCGATTAACTCAATAGAAGAGCTGAGAAAGACCGTGAAGAAAGAGTAAGGACTTTATTAGTAAGATATTAAAGTGTTTGAAAGCAAGCAAATAGAAGGGATATCTTAAGAAGTTCTTTTTTTCCAATACCATTCTTTTGTTCAAGAATAATTATGTTCTGACTGAATATTAAAGATGATATATAGATCAGCTGTGAAGTATTATTCAGGCAAAAACATTGCATTAAAATAATGAAGAAATTATATGCCATAGTGCACACTTCATTAAGAGAACACCTTTTTCATATACTGAAATTTCGTTTGTTTTTAAATTTATATATGAAAATAAAACACATACTATCAGAACCATCAGAACCCCCAAGGACCATGGACCTTGCCGTTGGTGGGGAGGCTTGAATGCCTCAGCGATACAGATAGTCGTACCGTAGGTGCAACCATAACGGAGGGGTATCTGTTGAGAGGCCAGACAAACGTGTGGTTCCTGAAGAGGGGCAGCAGCCTTTTCAGTAGTTGCAGGGGTAACAGTCTTGATGATTGACTGATCTGCCCTTGTAACACTAGCCAAAGCGGCCTTGCTGTGCTGGTACTGCGAACGGCTGAAAGCAAGGGGAGACTACAGCCGTAATTTTTCCCGAGGGCATGCAGCTTTACTGTATGGTTTAATGATGATGGCGTCCTCTTGGGTAAAATATTCCAGAGGTAAAATAGTCCCCCATTCGGATCTCCGGGCGGGGACTACTCAGGAGGACGTCGTTATCAGGAGAAAGAAAACTGGCGTTCTACGGATCGGAGCGTGGAATGTCAGATCCCTTAATCGAGCAGGTAGGTTAGAAAATTTAAAAAGGGAAATGGTTAGGTTAAAGTTAGGTATAGTAGGAATTAGTGAAGTTCGCTGGCAAGAGGAACAAGACTTTTGGTCAGGCGAATACAGGGTTATAAATACAAAATCAAATAGGGGTAATGCAGGAGTCGGTTTAATAATGAATAAAAAATAGGAGTGCGGATAAGGTACTACAAACAGCATAGTGAACGCATTATTTTGGCCAAGGTAGACACGAAGCCCACGCCCACTACAGTAGTACAAGTTTATATGCCAACCAGCTCTGCAGATGACGAAGGAATTAACAATTTGTCCATTTTATTTGGAATAAATTGAAGAAATGTATGATGAAATAAAAAAAAATTATTCAGATAGTGAAGGGAGACGAAAATTTAATAGTCATGAGTGACTGGAATTCGGTAGTAGGAAAAGGGAGAGAAGGAAACGTAGTAGGTGAATATGGATTGGGGCTAAGAAATGAAAGAGGAAGCCGCCTGGTAAAATTTTGCGTAGAGCATAACTTAATCATAGCTAACACTTGGTCCAAGAATCATAAAAGAAGGTTGTATACATGGAAGAACCTGGAGATACTAACAGGTTTCAGATAGATTATATAATGGTAAGACAGAGATTTAGGAACTAGGTTTCAAATTGTAAGGCATTTCCAGGGGCAGATGTGGACTTTGACCACGATCTATTGGTTATGAACTGTAGATTAAAACTGGAGAAACTGCAAAAAGGTGGGAATTTAAGGAGATGGGTTCTGGATAAAGTGACTAAACCAGAGGTAGTACGGTGTTTCAGGGAGAGCATAAGGAAACAAATGGCAGTAATGGGGGAAAGAAATACAGTAGAAGAAGAATGGGTAGCTTTGAGGGATGAAGTAGTGAAGGCAGCAGAGGGTCAAGTAGGTAAAAAGACGAGGGCTAGTAGAAATCCATGGGTAACAGAAGTATATTGAATTTAATTGATGAAAGGAGAAAATATAAAAATGCTGTAAATGAGGCAGCCAAAAAGGAATACATACGTCTCAAAAATGAGATCGACAGGAAGTGCAAAATGGCTAAGCAGGGATGGCTAGAGGACAAATATAAGGGTGTAGTGGCTTGTCTCACTAGGGTAAGATAGATACTGCCTACAGGAAAATTAAAGAGACCTATGGACAAAAGAGAACCACTTGTATAATTATCAAGAGCTCAGATGGAAACCCAGTTCTAAGCAAAGAAGGGAAAGCAGAAAGGTGGAAGGAGTATGTAGAGGGTCTATACAAGGGCGATGTAATTGAGGACAATATTATGGAAATGGAAGAGGATGTAGATGAAGATGAAATGGGAGATAGGATACTGCGTGAAGAGTTTGACAGAGCACTGAAATACCTGAGTCGCAACAAGGCCTCAGGAGTAGACAACATACCATCAGAACTACTGACGGCCTTGGGAGAGCCAGACCTGACAAAACTCTACCATCTGGTGAGAACGACGTATGAAACAGGCGAAATACCCTCAGACTTAAAGAATAACATAATAATTCCAATCCCAAAGAAAGCAGGTGCTGACAGATGTGAAAATTACCGAACAATCAGTCTGGATTCCGTAGAAATATAGGTACACGTTAGGCAATACTGACCCTACGACTTACCTTAGAAGCTAGATTAAAAAGGCAACTCTACGTTTCTAGCATTTGTAGACTTAGAGAAAGCTTTTGACAATGTTGACTGGAATACTCTCTTCCAAATTCTGAAGGTGGTAGGGGTAAAATACAGGGAGCGAAAGGCTATTTACAATTTTTACAGAAACCAGATGGCAGTTATAACAGTCGATGGACATGAAAGGGAAGCAGTGGTTGGGAAGGGAGTGAGACAGGGTTGTAGCCTCTGCCCGAAAAATTCGGAGTAGGTATTAAAATCCATGGAGAAGAAATAAAAACTTTGAGGTTCGCCGATGACATTGTAATTCTGTCAGAGACAGCAAAGGACTTTGAAGAGCAGTTGAACGGAATGGATAGTGTCTTGAAAGGAGGATATAAGATGAACATCAACAAAAGTAAAACGAGGATGATGGAAAGTAGTCGAATTAAGTCGGGTGATGCTGAGGGAATTAGATTAGGAAATGAGACACTTAAAGCAGTAAAGGAGTTTTGCTATTTGGGGAGCAAAATAACTGATGGGGTCGAAGTAGAGAGGATATAAAATGTAGACTGGCAATGGCAAGGAAAGCGTTTCTGAAGAAGAGAAATTTGTTAACATCGAGTATAGATTTAAGTGTCAGGAAGTCGTTTCTGAAAGTATTTGTATGTAGTGTAGCCATGTATGGAAGTGAAACATGGACGGTAACTAGTTTGGACAAGAAGAAAATAGAAGCTTTCGAAATGTGGTGCTACAGAAGAATGCTGAAGATTAGATGGGTAGATCATATAACTAATGAGGAGGTATTGAATAGGATTGGGGAGAAGAGAAGTTTGTGGCACAACTTGATTGGAAGAAGGGATCGGTTGGTAGAGCAGGTTCTGAGGCATAAAGGGATCGCCAATTTAGTATTTGAGGGCAGCGTGGAGGGTAAAAATTGTAGAGGGAGACCAAGAAATGAGTACGCTAAGCAGATTCGGAAGGATGTAGGTTGCAATAGGTACTGGGAGATGAAGAAGCTTGCACAGGATAGAGCAGCATGGAGAGCTGCATGAAACCAGTCTCAGAACTGAAGACCACAACAACATCTACATCAGAAATAGTGAAATTGCCGAATAGTAATGACAGGTTCAGCAATTTTGTAACACACCATACTTCTGTCGATTAAGAATTTACTGCTTAATGCCTAAGGATGTGTCCTATCAATCTATCCACTCGCTCAGCAAAGCCGTTTTCCCCCTTTTCATTTAATACCTCTTTACTAGTACAACTAAAAACGCACAAAACTGTACATTTTCTAAACTATTTATTTATTTTATTGATCAGTTTTCGGCTTAAAACACCGTCAGGCCGTAACAGACTATCTTCATCAGACAAGGTACAAATAGTGAACCTCACTGAAAAAGATATTACAATCAAGAGTCAGGCCCGAACATTGAGTACATGTCACCTTTGACAGTCCAGTGTCATACAATTAAAGTTTTAAACAATAAATGAGTATAAAGGCAAAAAACCAGAATGCTTCTAACACTAGACTCGAAAAAAAATTGTCCATTACGAATTTAAGCTAATAAACCCAATAAAATAAAGATAGTACGTCACAAAAGGACTAAAGAACAGCTTATAGAAAGCGTAACATATTGAAGGTGGCACAGAAACAGAATAGAAGATAATTTTGACGCTTGTAACAACGGAAAATATGAAATTCATAGATAGTCATAATATAATAAATAAATACTGGAAAAATCAAGGAATGGAATGGAATAGACTGTGTGGGAAGCAGTGGAAAATAGTGAGGCTTAATTGGGTCGTATTTTTACTATTGAAAATTCTCTGGACTGCGATGTTCTTCACATAGTAGGAAATCCTATAGTTAGAGGATTTCAACGTTTGGATTTCATTGGGATTGCCTGTGGACCTCATAGATGCTGTGAAAAACAAACCAGTCTCTGATGGGAAATATTCGTTTTACTCAACTGCCAGTTTCGATGTTCAGAATGATCTAAGAAAGAATGTGCATATTTACGACAATTCAGTGTCCTTGAGGTTAACAATAAGGCATATAAAGCTCATAGCCATGATTTGCATCATAACGTGGTATAAAAACATGATAACATTGTATTTAAAATCTCATGGCCGTATTGAGACCACTGAGATTACAGCTGCGGTACAAACAGTGTTGGGCCTTGCTCACAATGTGACGCCGACCGTAAGTACTGTTTACAATGGCGTGTTACAAAGCCAGAGATTTTATGTTTAACATTCTACATGCAATAAAGCAGGATAAGCTAAAATGTAACTAAAAAGAGCTGGAGCTCAAACACTGGTCCACAGTAAAATATCAGTTAAAATTAAACACGTTAGCTCTCAAACAGGTGGTTACGCCAAACCTAGAACAAAGCACAAACACCAAAGTCCACATTGTACAGGGAAACTTTTAGAATAAAAACGCTATTTCTACTAAATAAAGTTTTCGGGTGCTAACTCGTTTAAGCGTGATAGTTACCAGTATTGCAGATGACATTTAACTAATTCGCAGCAACCTGAAATTTACGATAAAGCGTGCACCGAAAAGCTCGAATATTCACGGCGGCATCGCAGGAAGAGAGTGACCAGAAAACTTTATAATCATTCGTCGTTATCATCGGAGTCTCCCTTTACCGGGTGGGGAATGGTGGGCTAAACGAAGACGCTAAAAATAGAGTTGCGTAGTGACTGAAAATCGGAAAACACTAGAAAGAGTGGAAGGGCCGTTGCTCTACACCACACCAGGTTAATACATGTTTGGACAGGACTCAAGTAAAATTTGCACCTCTTTACAAAAAAAGGAAAGAAACTTCTCTGATTTCTAACAGTATACATGAACACTCAATTCGTCACACATCCACACTCAACAAAGCACAAAAGCTGAGAGGTTGTGTAAGCGGGTTGTTTAGGTTTTTATGTTGGTAACGCCACGAATGAAAATCACTGACTGCGCTGTGTGCAGTCTGTGGCTGGTTGGACTCATTATTGGAATATTCGGTAGTGTAGTGTTGGGCAGTTGTATGTGAACAGCACGTAGCGATGGGCAGTTGGAGGTGAGCTGCCAGCAGTGGTGGATGTGGAGACAGAAATGCCAGAGTTTTGAAAGGTCACTAAAAGCGGGCGATCTGGAAGTGTTTCTGCCAGAAAAAGGAAATTTGTAGAGATGGAGGTCATCAATAGTGACTTTTGAACATTATTAAGGTAAATACGTTGTTTGTACGCTGTCAAAATCTTTCATTTGCTAACTGTGCCCATCAGTAGTTAGTGCCTTCAGTAGTTAGAATCTTTTATTTAGCTGGCAGTATTGGAGCTCGCTGTATTGCAGTAGTTCGAGTAACGAAGATATTTGTGAGGTAAGTGATTCATGAAAGGTATAGGTTGTTGTAAGTCAGGGCCATTTTTTGTAGGGATTTTTGAAAGTCAGACTGCGTTGCGCTAAAAATATTGTTTGTCAGTTTAGTGATGATCAGAATAAGTAAAGATGAAACTGTTTGAGTACGTTCAGTTTTGCTCAGCTGTTTGAAAATCAAATAACGTAGACGTTTACCAGCACAGTCATTCATAACTTTGCTAAGGGGACGTTTCAGCTGTTTCAAATGGTTCAAATGGCTCTAAGCACTATGGGGCTTAACATCTGAGGTCATCAGTCCCCCAGAACTTAGAATTGCTTAAAGCTAACTAACCTTAGGACATCACACACATTCACGCCCGAGGCAGGATTCGAACCTGCCGCATGGTGCCGGACTAAAGCGCCTAGAACCCCTCGGCCACAGCGGCCGGCCTGAGAGGTTGGTCATGTGAGTCACAAATAAACTAATTCATCACTACGAATTCTCTCTCCAAACGCGTAATGAAAAGCATAACTATGCTGCTAGACTGATTATAAAGCAATCAAAATATAGTTAAAGTTCGATAATGGCCTTGTAAAAATTGTGTACCAAGATAAATTAACGCTGTAGAACATACACAATTTTGTGATTTTCGTTTATTACTATGAAGTTGTTCTATTAAGAAGCGACGGAGAAATCAGATTATTAGTTATTCGATGTACCCATCTAATCTTCTTCGTGTTTATGTAGCATGACATTTGAGAAACGTCTATTCTCTTCCTATCTGTACTGCTAAACTTCTACGTTTCACTTATACACATGGCTACAATCCAAACAAATACAAAATACAATCAATATAAAATACATTCATATTCACGGATAATCTTTGATCAGATCGTACGATTTCATGCACCCTGGCTATGTTGACATCCATCCGTGCGGTTGATGGTCGTCCACTGCGGTCTTCATCTTCAGCATTCGTTCTGCCTTCCTAAACATTTTATGCCAACGAAAAACTTGAGCTCTTGACATTGCCTCCTCTCCAAAAGCCTTCTGAAGCTTACCGTAAGTTGTCGTCACATTTTCACACAGTTTAACGCAAAAAGAAATGGCATACCGTAGCGCAATATTATGCGGTTCCATTTCTGTGACGAGAGACACAAACACGTGTTAACTTATTACACCACAACTCACGACTGAAAAGTTGCATCGATGTGGCGCTTGGACTAGAAGCAGCTTATAGACCAAGGTCAAAGATATTGAGCCTGCGGAAGCCTGCAGGGTTTGCCACATCTTGCAAAGAATATGAGTCTCATTACTTTATTGTCGCACCTCGTACTTCCACAATGCTTTCTAACGCCCAAATTCATGTTATTACATTACGACGGCGTTAAATAATGAAAGCTACAATCTTTTTTCTTTCTCGGCCAATTTCGGCTGAAAAAGTGAGAATTTGAAAAAAAATTTCATGATTACAATAACAAAGATAGCAAATGCACACACGTATTGATACGCTGTTGGTCAAAAGCGAAGATTTTCTCACAGTCCATAAAGACAGTCCCGATCATTCATCACAATAGTAACTGCAGTGTTTTTTTTTCAAAGTCTGAGCAGTAAAAGAAAACTCCCACTGAAGTAGTGGATTTCCGTGCAGTCTTGAAGAAGTAGTGTTGTCCTTCCAACAGAAAGACAATGCTGACTCTTGACATTCAGACAGGTGATGGGCCACAACAGAGCAAACCCACTGCAGAGTCAGTCGAAGATTTGAAGAATAATGGTAGGTAGGTCATCACAGAGCAGACCCACTACAGTCCTGGTAGAGATTATGGCATTGGTGGGCCATCAAAGGTGCAGACCCAATGCAGTTCTTGTAGACACGGCCAGCAGCCATCTGTTGCGATTGTGCAGGTGCACAATCACCATCGAAGAGTCTTGTGGATAATACAGCAAGTCCATAAACCACCACTTGTGCACTCACAAAGTTTTTGGAATTGTCCTGAGAACCAGCAATGCTGTTAACCAGTCCCTTGCTGAATTAGTAACACACATGCAAACACTAACAGTCCTAACTTCTCACTTATTGTGCATATACTATGACCAACAGAAATGTGTGCACTGAAATGAATACTTACAAGCTACGTAATTTGATGAACTGGTGTCAATTACAATTTTATAACATGAGAATACAATTACAAAGGTACAGAAAACATCATTAAAACATAATAATACAGATAACATTTATAGTAATACAGGCTTTACAAAAGAATAGAAATAAATATATACATCACTGTTACAGGAATTATGACATAAGTAAATAAATAAAATAACTAGAATAGTTTTCGAAACATTAATTCCCCACATAAGCATTAAAACAGAACAGAATAAATAATGTCTAAACCTCTTTACAAAGAAAATACCATATTATTAGAAAAATTCTACAACACAACTCTTATCAGATAAACTCATAAAGACAGGAAGAACACAAATACACAAGGGTACACAAACACATAACGGGATAACACAAAAGGAAAGGACAGGGTTTGTTTTCAGTGTAACATTTGATACTGCAGTCCAATCCAAAACTTCATTCCATAGATCTTTCCTCTTATTTCAACATTTGTTCCCACAAAAAAAAAAAAATCCTATCCAAGCATGCTTTCTGTATTGATATGTTCACATATTTCTTACCTCATTATTTATTTTCCATTATCTTACCTCATCATTTATTTCCAAGAAAATCCTACCTAAACCTGTTGTCACTAAACCCTACTTTTTTGATCATATCCTCTTTCAAAATAACTATTTCTCATTGGACAATACTCATTTTGGCCCAAATATTATTCATATAATTTCTCAATACATTCTTTTCCTATTTTTCATAACTCATTCTCTTATATAGCCTATCCCCTCTTAAGTTAACTTGAATCTACTGAGCTCAGATGTATACACTAAGGGATGACCCAATTGAGCAGCAAAATACACTCCTGGAAATGGAAAAAAGAACACATTGACACCGGTGTGTCAGACCCACCATACTTGCTCCGGACACTGCGAGAGGGCTGTACAAGCAATGATCACACGCACGGCACAGCGGACACACCAGGAACCGCGGTGTTGGCCGTCGAATGGCGCTAGCTGCGCAGTATTTGTGCACCGCCGCCGTCAGTGTCAGCCAGTTTGCCGTGGCATACGGAGCTCCATCGCAGTCTTTAACACTGGTAGCATGCCGCGACAGCGTGGACGTGAACCGTATGTGCAGTTGACGGACTTTGAGCGAGGGCGTATAGTGGGCATGCGGGAGGCCGGGTGGACGTACCGCCGAATTGCTCAACACGTGGGGCGTGAGGTCTCCACAGTACATCGATGTTGTCGCCAGTGGTCGGCGGAAGGTGCACGTGCCCGTCGACCTGGGACCGGACCGCAGCGACGCACGGATGCACGCCAAGACCGTAGGATCCTACGCAGTGCCGTAGGGGACCGCACCGCCACTTCCCAGCAAATTAGGGACACTGTTGCTCCTGGGGTATCGGCGAGGACCATTCGCAACCGTCTCCATGAAGCTGGGCTACGGTCCCGCACACCGTTAGGCCGTCTTCCGCTCACGCCCCAACATCGTGCAGCCCGCCTCCAGTGGTGTTGCGACAGGCGTGAATGGAGGGACGAATGGAGACGTGTCGTCTTCAGCGATGAGAGTCGCTTCTGCCTTGGTGCCAATGATGGTCGTATGCGTGTTTGGCGCCGTGCAGGTGAGCGCCACAATCAGGACTGCATACGACCGAGGCACACAGGGCCAACATCCGGCATCATGGTGTGGGGAGCGATCTCCTACACTGGCCGTACACCACTGGTGATCGTCGAGGGGACACTGAATAGTGCACGGTACATCCAAACCGTCATCGAACCCATCGTTCTACCATTCCTAGACCGGCAAGGGAACTTGCTGTTCCAACAGGACAATGCACGTCCGCATGTATCCCGTGCCACCCAACGTGCTCTAGAAGGTGTAAGTCAACTACCCTGGCCAGCAAGATCTCCGGATCTGTCCCCCATTGAGCATGTTTGGAACTGGATGAAGCGTCGTCTCACGCGGTCTGCACGTCCAGCACGAACGCTGGTCCAACTGAGGCGCCAGGTGGAAATGGCATGGCAAGCCGTTCCACAGGACTACATCCAGCATCTCTACGATCGTCTCCATGGGAGAATAGCAGCCTGCATTGCTGCGAAAGGTGGATATACACTGTACTAGTGCCGACAATGTGCATGCTCTGTTGCCTGTGTCTATGTGCCTGTGGTTCTGTCAGTGTGATCATGTGATGTATCTGACCCCAGGAATGTGTCAATAAAGTTTCCCCTTCCTGGGACAATGAATTCACGGTGTTCTTATTTCAATTTCCAGGAGTGTAAATTAACACAAACAGCAATGACAAAAAATGCAAATTGGCAAAGCAAGCAGCAGTATATCTAAATTAGCAAATAAAATGCAATATTACAAGTAATGTAAGGCAATGTGGAGCAAACAACAAAAATAAATCAGTTGTAAAACTGGCTTAACAGAGTAATACAAAGTGAAATTCAGTAGCACTATGCCTGGCAGACAGCAGCAGCAAATGCAATAACTTATATCTAAAGATGACAAACCCACAAGCAGAAAAAATGGTGCACTGAAGACAACAATGCAGATAAGGGAAATGTCTATTCACATCTTAATGTCTATATCATTAAAGTGGTGCACCACAACAACTTATTCTACAAAAAATATTACCAAGTACTTGAAACGAAAATTATGTATGCAGTTACTGTTATTAGTCCATTCTTATTGTTCTTTCCTTTCCAAGTGCTCATTTTTTTGAAGAATGTGGATCAAAAAATTATTATTTAACATATCTGTTGACAGAAAGTGTTCATATTAGCCAATGCATGTAATTTTATTTTATAAAACCAATGCTGCAACACAGCTGGAAACGAGATATCAAATGAAATAAGCAACCGTGTACAAAGCAAAGCATAAAAACATCATTCAATAGTGAAAGGTGGCTACACTGAGCCACAGCGCCAAAAATCGCGCCAGAGAGAGTATTGTTCCGCCGCCTCCACTGGCAGTGCTCATTGAGAGGTAGCGGCAGGCAGTTCTTGCCGAGAAGTTGTGGTGGACACTGCTTGTATCGGAAGTTGGAATGAGATCGGGTAGTAGTGAGTGTTGTTCCATGTTATGCAGTGGTTTGATGGGAGAGATAGCAGATGTTGTTCCAATGGAGATATTGTAATGATCTGAGTGCTTTTCGTCAATATAAATTAAGGTAACTAACTACTGTTCTTTATCTTCTTATTATTTGTGTGTCCTGAATAATGCTTCATTACAGGTTCAGTCAACAAAGCATCTGGCGTGTGTTCTTGTATTAGAGTGTAATTCTGGGTTTCTTGCACAATTATAGTATTTCCAATTTTCTTTTATCACGTCAGTATAAATGATATTTAAAAATTCTTGTCTTGTTGAAGAAGAACCGTGCCAGATGTGCGTTGAGTCACACTCCCACACACAGAACAGTTATACTTGTGCTTTGGTTTCGTAGGTTTTATAGTTGCTGGGGACTTAATTAATTAATTGTGTTAACGAAAATTTTCATTTCATTCTTTGTTGTCATTCTATGCAGTCAGATAGCGTAACAATTAGTTGTCAGGGCCAGCCGTTTACGAGACTTGCGTAATCGGACATACAGCGACAGGAAATTAAAAAAGTATTTGCATTACATTTTATTAAGCCCCCATGCACGTGGCGACCGCTGCTTCGGATCGTCCCTTGGAATTCTTCTGATTGTAAAAATAGTAGACAGTAGTATTGTTGTAGTAATTTGTAGTTTAGTAATTGTAGTCTAGATTGCATGTGTAGATTTGGTAATTGTCATTTTTCCAATGGTATTTCATAATTTAATTTTGTTGTCTTGTATACGCGTTTGACAATCTAGTGCAATTATTTCAATTGTTCGTTAATCGTGTTTGAGGGAAACATTTCATGTAAATGGTATTGTTGGAGATAAAGAGTCATTGTGTGTAATTTTCATATAGTGACGAGTTTTGTATATTTTGTAAATGATTACGCGATCAATCAAAAAGGCAAAAATGATGAATAGTGAGAATAACGAAATTGTTGACGTGGCGAACTCGCCAACACAGGACAACAGTATGATGGATAATGAAGTGGAAAACAATGTAATAAGTCGGGAAAATAGTCCGGAACCAGTTCAAGGTTTTTCTCAATCAGAAAATTCACAGAATACGAGATTAACGACAGAACATTCTGGAATAGTATCGAACACAGATAGTCTTACAGCTATGACAAAGGAAGCTGGTTTTGCGGGAAACGTTATGGGCGAAAAGAATTTCGAACCAGTTACTATGGAGCGGTTGATGAGTGCTATATTAAATATGGGATCACAGGTACGATCTGAAATTAAAACTGATATGGCAACACGGTTAGACTCACAAAGGAAAACAATGGAAACACGGTTAGACTCACTTGGATCGCAGTTAGGATCCGAATTAAAAACAGAGATGGGAACTTTGGCAACACGATTAGAAACTGATATGGGAACAATGGAAACACGGCTAGACTCACGAATAGGGACATGTTTCAAAAATATGAAAGATGAATTAAAGAAAGAAATCAGAGAAGAAGTGCAACCGATTTTGAATTCTCACAATAATAGATTAGTTGCAGTAGAGATTAGACAAAGGGAACAGGATAGAGAACAGGAAGAAAGAGATCGCGTGATAGTACAGAAATTTTCAGAGTTAAATTTACAACGTGCAAAAGATAAGGAAGAAATATTTGAGAGAATCGAGGAATCCGTACCAAATGACAGACTAAATAACCTAACACAACAGTATGAACAGTTAACTACTAAATGCGTTAATACTGAAACGCGAGTCGCGACACTTACGGAAGACGTAAATAAACAGAAGGAACAAATTGGTGACTTATCGGAAAGAGTGGAGGAGATTTCAGATAAATTGACAAATCTTAGTTTAAATGGGGACAGAGATTCAGATGACACAGCTCCATTGCCATTTTCAGAAACCGAAGAGTACCAGAACATAAATAAACATGTTGAAAATCAGGGAAAATTTAATGAACGCGTTAAAAGGGAGGTTGAGGCATTAAAAAAGCAAGTCAAACAAATTGAAGGCGAAATCGTAGGAAAAGACGGCAAAAGAAATTTAGAATCACAGATACCAGAGCGGTTTGAAGAAAATAATTGGTTTCATTTACGGGATGCAACAAGAGAGCGCCAGGCGCGCGAACTTGACAATAATCGGCATTGGGACTGGGACAGACGCGGTAGGTCTTTGTCGCCACGAGGCGAAAACTTTGACTATAAACACTTTTTGACTGTTCGGAAATTTAAGATCTTCCGCAATTCTAAGAATGACATACATCCATGTTCATGGTTAGATCAATTTATGTACGCACTTCCACCAAATTGGCCACTAAGTCACAAACTGGAATTTATGTGTGGGTATTTAGAAAACGAACCGGCGACGCGGATGCGCGCAATCATTAGAGATTGTAATAGCCTAAATGATTTTTATCATGCATTTCTATCGGCATATTGGTCCGAAAACACGCAAGGCAGAGTCAAACATAGTCTTATCATGCAGCGTAATTTCAAACAGTCTGAATTCCGCACGCCAGCGGAATATTTTGAAGACATGATTCGAAAGAATCAGTTCCTTTCCAACCCTTATAGCCCGACTGAATTAATTCGCATTTGTTTAACCAAGCTGCCACAATCCATAAGACAAATTGCTTTAGCCGGAAGATGTAAAGACGACATTGAGACTTTTAAGACTTTGCTACAAGAACTCGAGTACGACAATGACGACGGGACTACCTGTAATTTTTTCAGTAACAGTAATTATGATAGATTTTCAGAGAAAAGGGATGGTGATCGGAACGGACGTTATAGCGGTAATTTTGAGAATGACAGACGAAACAGACAGGACAATAGATACCAGCCTTATGACAATAACAGACGTTCTAACAGAAATTACACAGACAATTATAATAACGGTAATTCGTACCGGAATGATCAATCATACGGAAACAGTAATCGGTATTATCAAGACAGAAATTATTCAAACAGTAATAGAAATTCTTACTACAGAAATAATCCGGGTAGTAGATACAACAATAATTTCAGAAGTGACAGTCGAAATTACACAAGAAGTAGTTATGCAGACAGACAGGAAAACAGAAATTTTAATAACAGACACAACCAAGAATTTGTATCTAACAGACAGGAGGGACCTAATTGGCATCCTCCACGTGACAGAACTTCAGAGAGACAAGTGCAAATCGTAGAAATGGATCCGCGAAATGACGTGAATAATCAAAGACGTGACGCAAACAATCGACAATGACTAGCAGCTTCGGCTTCTGGCAGCAATATAGACGGTTCAGAAAGTAATGACACTACGACTTTACACTACGTACGCCTGGAAGACATGAGAGACATTTTGTTAGACGAAAAGGAAAATAATGTAGACGCATTTTTACATCCTGTTATTGAAGTATGTGTGGGTAAGTATAAGTTCACTGCAGTTTTAGATTCTGGGAGCCCATTGAACGTCATTAGTGAATCAGTTTTTCGTATATGTGAAAGGACTATTGCCTGTCCTGTGTTACCTATTTCTAAAACTACAATTCGAGGAGCGATTTCTGGAAAAGGTGTAGAAGTTAAACAACAGACCAACCTAAATTTCAATTGTCAAGGATACGAATTTTCTGCTAATTTTATTATTGTTCCATTACTCAGTACACAAATTATATTAGGTATGGAGTTTCTTAACGCACATAAGGCAATTTTGAACTTTAAAGAGGGAAGTGTGAATTTGACTGTTGCCGGAATGCCGAAATGTTTGAAATTTTTCGAGTGTTTAACAAGATCTGAGTCAGATACAAAATGTTTAAGGTTTCTTACTTCTGATGTTTTCGTTGAGCATTACGACGACAATGTGTTTATTCATGACAATGACAATAGATACAGAGACGCGATGGATGATATAATTAATAGCGAAGAACTAATTAATGAAAAGGTTAAGAAAGCTGAAGTGCCAGATGACGTTGCAAGAGAAGAGCTGCACCAAATTTCGACTTCACTTGCTACAGTGTTTAGTCATCACACGGGAACTATACAAGGCTTACAATATTTATTTAAAGTAAAAGAACACACACCATTTCGCGGGAAAACGTACGCTATTCCTTTGGCTTACAGAGACAAGGTTAAGAATGAACTTCAGTACATGTTAGATCAGGGCATTATTGAGCCTGCAGTCAGTCCTTATACTAGCCCATTACACGTTGTTCTGAAAAAGGATGGGTCAATTCGTTTGGTTCTGGATTCCAGACAGATAAATAATATCATCATTCCTGAAACTGACCGCCCACAAAATTTAGATGAACTTCTTCAACATTTCCATGGAATTAAAGTTTTATCCACGATTGATATGCGCGCAAGTTTTTGGCAAATAGAACTCCACCCTGATTGTAGAAAATACACTGCCTTTTTAGCCTTTGGTAACTGTTACCAGTTTCGGAAATTACCGTTTGGACTTACTGTATCTTCAGCAGCATTCATTCGTAGCTTAAATGAAATTTTACCTGTTTATCTTCGTGACAATATTACTTCATATGTTGACGACATTCTTATTGCTAAACATTCTTGGAGTGAGCACATCAAAATTTTGGATTCATTATTACGTATTTTTGCAAGAGTTGGCATTACGGTGAACTTAGAAAAATCTGAATTTGGTCGTTCTCAGGTGAAATTTTTTCGGTCACATTATTTCTACAGAAGGTATTCTTCCTGATCCAGAAAAATTAGACGCTATTCGTAATTATGCTGTTCCTACCACCAAACGTGACGTTCGTAGTTTCCTTGGTGTCTGTAATTTTCTGAGACGCTTTGTTAGATTAGACAATTTGGCCACACCTCGTTTATGTGAACTATCCGGAAAGAAATCTAATTGGTGTTGGGATGAGGAAGCTCAGTCAGAATTTGAACAACTTCGTGATGCCTTAGTTGCTGCCCCATTTCTTTCACACCCGGATTTATCTAAAGATTTTTGTTTGGCGACGGACTCATCATACAAAGGACTAGGTGCACATTTATTTCAAGAGATAGAAGAAAACGGCGTTGTAGTCCAGAAAACTATTGCATTTGGAAGTCGTGTTCTCTCTAAATCAGAAAAGAATTATTCGATTACGGAACTTGAAGCTTTGGCTGTTGTTTGGGCTTTTACAAAATTTCGGACATTCTTGTTTGGCAGACATACTAAGGTTTACACCGATCATCGAGCTCTGGAATTTCTTATGTCAACAAAATTAACTCATGGCAGATTGTCACGATGGGCGTTGTACCTACAGGAATTTGATTTTAGTATTGTTTACATACAGGGTTCTTCAAATATTGTTGCTGATGCTTTATCACGTGCACCTATGGGCTTGAAACAAAGTGCTGAAGAGGACTGCAAGGAAAACAATTATTGTTTGATGTATATTCAAGGTGTTGCGTTTGAGAACTTTATTTCGTCTTCGCTCCAGGACATTGCTAAGGAGCAAAATAAGGATCCAATCTGGAAGGACATTAAGGATAAGTGGAGGAGAAAGGAAAGCGTAGCGATTAGACAGCATTATTTAGTTCGCAATGACATTCTTTTCAAACGAAAATCGGTCGACAACTCTGTTTGGTTAGTTTGTATTCCTGATGAGTGGGTTAATAAGCTGATTTGGTATACGCATTTCAGTTATGCACACTTTGGTCCCAGAAAATGCTTTCATAAATTACGAGAAAATTGCTACTTCAATAATATGGAAAAACGTATTCGATTTGTTCTTGCCAAATGCAAATTATGTCAAAAGGCTAAACCGCCGACAGTTTCTCACAGAGCACCGTTGTTTCCTATCATTCCAGCAAAATTAAAGGACATGGCTGCAGTTGATTTGTTCGGTCCAGTGGTTCGATCTACTAATGGTTTTGCGTACATTTTCGTAGCAGTGGAGTTGACATCAAAATATGTGTGTTTTACACCGTTACGCAAAGCAACAGCACGTTCAGTATCTAACGCTTTCATCAAACATTTTCTTAAAGAAGTTGGTCATGTTGATAAGGTTATATCAGATAATGGATCACAGTTTCGTTCTAAAATTTGGCTTCGTACTCTACAGCGTCGTAAAATTAAACCAATCTTCATTTCACTTTTTCACCCTCAATCTAACGCTTCAGAGAGATGGATGAAGGAAATCAATAAATTGTGTCGTCTTTACTGTCATCAGAATCACAGAACTTGGGATCAGTATCTTCATATTTTTCAAAACATTCTGAATGAACTTCCTAACGACTCAACTTCTTTACCACCTATACTAATACTAAAAAACAAAGCACCGACAAATCGCATTTCTGAAATCGTTCCTTTTCCGCCTACACGGAAACTGCGGCATTCTGAAGTTGTCAACCTGGCTCTACAAAATATTGCATCTGCGGCTGCTAGAAGAGTGAAATCAGCAAAGCGTCCTGGTCGTTTAAAAATCTTGTCAGTTGGTCAGAAGGTGTTAATTAAGTCTCATCGATTGTCTCACAAAGGAAAAGGCTTGTGTCGCAAATTTTTTCTGCTTTATAACGGTCCATATAGAATTCGCAAAATTATTCATGATAACACTGTCGAAGTAGAAACTCTTAAATCACGACGCTCTAAGGGAATACATCATATATCTAACGTTAAAATTTTTGTGGAATGATATACTTTTGAAAAATTTTTTGTAGAATGACATACTTTTGAGAAACTAACAGTTGTATGTAAACACACGGAGAGTACAAGGACACCGCGCTGTGTTTTGGCGGCGGCATATACTCAAAGCAACAGTCAAGTCTGCGCGCCGCACAGGGCAGTCGTTGACCGCAAACAATCACTTCCTACGTCACGCGCCTACAGCTGATCGAGCGCTCAGTGCGAATGCACTGACAGCCGTAAATAAATACAGTCTTTCTCCGAATAAAATCAGTATAAAGCTATAGTGACTTGATAAATTCTGTTATTAACATTCAGTATTTTTCAGGATATGGTTCTATAAGGTGTTTAAGAACTTCAGGTAAATTCTGTGCGTGTCCGACGTTAAGACGACTTGCTATCGAGAAAATTTCAGGAAAAATGTCATTTTGAAGAAGAAAGTAATAAACTAAAAAAGGTAATTATTAATTGAGTTTATTTTTCAGGTAACATATTTCCACTTAGGTATGTACCTTAGATTTAATTTGCTGCGCGATTACGTAATTCATACTTTGTGCTAATTACATGTTCTATGAATTTG
This sequence comes from Schistocerca cancellata, assembly GCF_023864275.1. Classification (NCBI taxonomy): domain Eukaryota; kingdom Metazoa; phylum Arthropoda; class Insecta; order Orthoptera; family Acrididae; genus Schistocerca; species Schistocerca cancellata. Next base: position 91,615,238 of record NC_064628.1, on the reverse strand, counting down.
CTTGTGAAGCGACGTGCTTGCGTACGTTAACTGATTTTGACAATGATTATCCATGAATTGAGTTGTAACTTGTGTATATTATGCATCGCTTGGCTGCAGCTTGCGCCTTCATGTTTACTTATTAAGATACGATCCTAATGACCTGTTTAGTACGTAAGATATATGTTTACTGCTATTTACACATTTCTGCTTGTTGTCATAACTATACTTTAATTTGGTATATAGCAATGCTGATGTACAGTGTACAAACATAGAGTTTAGGTTACACTATGGTACTATTTACAGATTGTTCGCTTGGCAGAGCCTCGTTGTAAGAATTGTGCTGCATCCACTTGTTGACATTCTGTTCACTACTGGTATATTTACTCGCTGTTGCTTGTTTTGCTTACGCTCAGTGCTTTATATTTTAACATAAGAAAATGAACTGCAGTAATTCGACGAGCGACTTTAGTACAAGAAACATCATAGAAGTCACATGAGCTGGAGGTTTTATGGAATCTGTATAAATTTGTGCTAATAGAAAGGAAGTTAATGACATGATATACCAACACAGTTATTACACTGCATTTTTCGTGAGCAATTGAAATAGGAAGTGACACTTGACACAAGAAATACTCCACATGTTTGCTTCTGTTTGCCATAATTCTTGAAGTGGTGTACACACTGTGAAATATTAGCATCATTCACACTCCGTAATCGTACTTAATTACTGAGAGTTATTCGAAATAAGTCTGTTAGAGGTCATGTATGCATTCTTTGTTTATAATTCATAATGAGTAGAAGATTTTGGTCAGATGGATTACACAGAGGTTGTGTGTTGACAGTGTGTCTTCGGATTGTATGGGATGAGGAGGTTTGCATTAGGATTTTATCTGTACTTGTTCGACGAAACTGACTTGAGGAAAGAGTTGTTATGGAAGTGAAATGATATTGGTGCTAAGGTTTATATGTCGACGTATTGAAGAGGTATTATTGAGGTATTGAGATTATATGAAGTTGATTGGAGCTTTGGTGGATAAGAGGTAAAGTAAGTGAGGTGCATATTTTTTTTGTTGTTGGTCTATATGGAACAAGGAGGATGAAGATAGCAGACTAGAACACTAAAATGGAAGGAAGATTGTCTACACACACTTTGTTAAATCACTAAGCAGTATGTATCTTTTTTTTGGAGAGAGGAAGCATTGCATATCTTGGCACACTGACAGTTGTTCAACAACCATACATTTTGATCTGGCTTGGCAAACATTGGTCTTGACATGATGACTATGACGTTGACTTAACAATTATTGACTGTTATACATTGCTGTCACTACTACTTGATACACATGATGAACATGAAATTTGACAGAAGTGGATTCAGACAGTTAACACTATACAATTACACAGTAGTACTTAATGTGGATGAAAGATGAGTGAGTGTGTTTTGTGTGTTTTCCTTTCCTAATCCTACCCACCTATCTCCTAAATATTATTTTATTTGTTTGTAGTGGCTTGCACTGACACCCATAAATATTATAGGTTTACTGATGTTTGTGTACTTGTAATAGTAATACGACAATTATCTGATATCATTTGTGTGTTTGTTATGATTTGTATGTTTAGTGTAAGAGCATTGTAAAATCATTTGTATGTGCATTCAAACTATTGTTCATGCTTGAACTGTCTAAATAGTGACTGATTATGGACTGTTACTTGTACTTTTTCTACATGATTGGTGCCACTAGGACATGTTTAATTTGTGATGAGGAACAGTGTGATCAGTGATAGTTGTTTAATGTCATTTGTCGGTGTCTGCACCTACTCAACATTGCTGGGTGCCATTGATGGACTGCTTCTACTGAAATGATGTTACTTCTTGCTGTCTGCACCTACTCAACATTGCTGGGTGCCACTGATGAACTGCTTCTACTGAAATGATGTTACTTCTTGCTGTCTGCACCTACTCAACATTGCTGGGTGCCACTGATGGACTGCTTCTACTGAAATGATGTCACCTGTTGGAGTCTGCACCTGTTCCACAATGCTGGGTGCCACTGATGGACTGCTTCTACTGAAATGGTGTCACTTGTTGCTGTAGCACCTGTTCAACATTGCTGGATGCCACTGATGGACTGCTTCTACTGAAATGATGTCACCTGCTGGAGTCTGAACCTACTCCACAATGCTGGGTGCCACTGATGGACTGCATCTTTTGAAATGATGTCACCTGTTGGAGTCTGAACCTACTCCACAATGCTGGGTGCCACTGATAAACTGCTTCTACTGAAATGATGTCACCCGTTGGAGTCTGCACCTGTTCCACAATGCTGGGTGCCACTGATGGACTACTTCTACTGAGATGATGTCACTTGTTGCTGTCAGCACCTATTCAACAGTGCTGGGTGCTACTGCTGGAACTGTGAACTACTTGTTGTGAATATTTGTATTAACTGATTTTTTGTGTATTACTGTTTGTGAAAAGTTATAAGACTCTTATCTGCTCATATTCGTCATTGCTGACGTTATCGATTGAATTGTTTAACCACATGATATTTCTGTAAACTATTATGTAAAGTCACATGTATGAAAGAATTTGTATTGCTTAGTGTATTTTATATATTAGGCTATTGAAAGGTCAGTGCAAAGCCAAAATTTTATCTAGTTATATGATATTTACATATTAATATGATCTTTTATTTTTGTCTGTATTTTTTTTGACGAATTTGGTGGTATTTTCACCACCAATGCTGGCAAAAATACCATCAAATTCTAGCCCGTGGAGGAAGGACATATGAAAGGTGGCTACACTGAGCCACAGCGCCAAAAATCGCGCCAGAGAGAGTATTGTTCCGCCGCCTCCACTGGCAGTGCTCATTGAGAGGTAGCGGCAGGCAGTTCTTGCCGAGAAGTTGTGGTGGACACTGCTTGTATCGGAAGTTGGAATGAGATCGGGTAGTAGTGAGTGTTGTTCCATGTTATGCAGTGGTTTGATGGGAGAGATAGCAGATGTTGTTCCAATGGAGATATTGTAATGATCTGAGTGCTTTTCGTCAATATAAATTAAGGTAACTAACTACTGTTCTTTATCTTCTTATTATTTGTGTGTCCTGAATAATGCTTCATTACAGGTTCAGTCAACAAAGCATCTGGCGTGTGTTCTTGTATTAGAGTGTAATTCTGGGTTTCTTGCACAATTATAGTATTTACAATTTTCTTTTATCACGTCAGTATAAATGATATTTAAAAATTCTTGTCTTGTTGAAGAAGAACCGTGCCAGATGTGCGTTGAGTCACACTCCCACACACAGAACAGTTATACTTGTGCTTTGGTTTCGTAGGTTTTATAGTTGCTGGGGACTTAATTAATTAATTGTGTTAACGAAAATTTTCATTTCATTCTTTGTTGTCATTCTATGCAGTCAGATAGCGTAACAATTAGTTGTCAGGGCCAGCCGTTTACGAGACTTGCGTAATCGGACATACAGCGACAGGAAATTAAAAATGTATTTGCATTACATTTTATTAAGCCCCCATGCAATAGCCATGTGGCGCGTGGTTGGCGGCGCCCGGCTGAGCGGCTGGCTCGACGGCGGACAGCAGGTGGCTCTGGGTTGGAGTCCAAGGCACTGTCGGCACGAGAAGCGTTCTCGTAGTGCGGAGTGTACTCTATCCCACCCCGTCTTCTTCCCTGCTCCTCCTGGTGGCTCGTCCGCGGTGTACGGGCGGAACGGGCTGCAGTCCCCCAGCGTCGTCGGCTCACCCGGTTGTGACGGCGGATGCACAGGGCCTAGGCCCCGCACGATCTCGACGACGGCTCACTGATGTGGTCAGCATTGGCGGCGAGCGAGTCTGCCGCGATGTCTGCTAATCCTGGGTTGATGATTGACAGAGGCAGCATAGAGGACCAGAGCTGGCACTGTCCCCTCACGTCTGCTGCTGGATGGGCCGCTGTTACTGCAACATCTCCTTAATAAAGATTAACATGTCGATCACCGAGCTGAGCGCTACGCAGTGACCCAGTACACATCTAACTGCAAGTCTAACTGCGAGTGCCTTGTTGCTATCAAAGCTGGCTTATTTAAAGAAAGCACGAGCGACGCTCTGACGTCATGCTCGTTTGTAATGAACGCATTCGTTCCACTTATACTGCTGATTCATCTGTCGTACTCGCCCCTTAGGTGTTCTTGTGACAGAGTTACGTGTTGTTACGGCAGCCTTAGGCGAAGTTGTGAAATGCAGTACAGCTGACGCTATACCTCTATCTTGCACTCTACGAAAGTCTCCGTCTAACACAAACCCGCGTGCTAAGCAATTCTCTCTCGCCTGTTGTGTGTAACCAGGCCATTGACCCTGCGTGACGACACATTCCGATACATGGGCAATCCTCCTACCTCTTGGCTAACTTACTGCCTCTGGCTCTCGGCATAGGCAACGAAACTTTGACAATATTCCGCGTTTCCAACTCTTTACTATTCTGCGACACTACACTAAGCAACTATGTACAAAGCAAAACATAAAAACATCATTCAATAGCCATGTGGCATTTCATAAGTCACTAGAAATTCTCTCAAAAAATGGTTCAAATGGCTCTGGCCACTATGGGACTTAACTTCTGAGGTAATCAGTCCCCTAGAACTTAGAACTACTTAAACCTAACTAACATAAGGACATCACACACGTCATTGCCTGAGGCAGGATTCGAACCTGCGACCGTGAAATTCTCTCAACTCTCGTAGAAAGACACTTTTCATAATCAGGTGTGCAGATGTACGAATATTTCCCATTAATTCATAAGCATTTCAGTAAGTAGCACAAAGTACGAGTTCCAAAGTGTAAGCATATGTTTCCAAGTAATGAGCGTATCGTATTTGCGATGCTTTCTACAAAGGAATGTCAACAGCGGGGTTAATGGCCTCTTTTTCTCCACCTAATGGCTTCTTCTCCAGGCAACTGGCTCAGCTTGGTGCCCACGACGCATTATGTCACTTAGCGTTCTTAGCGAAATATTTACGACAGCTGTTTGCACTACAGTGCCATTTTGATACCAATAAAATTTCACTGGTCGAAAAATTACCGTAGAAATGTGTAGAGACGAAATCTCATGAATAGCAGTTGTGTGATACATTCACGCATGTACGCACGTTTCACAACTCTTAAAGTACGATTCTTCATTTCCAACATCCTTTTTCATAAGTCAGAGTCCCTAACCACTACTCATTATTCCTTACCTTATTAAACATATACATATTCGTCGACACTTCTTCAATATTTCATCATAATAAATATGTAGCATAATCAAATTCCTCATACAGAATCAGCTTATTGATCATAAACATACCTCACCATTATAATACACATCGTCGTCGTAATAATAGCATCATAACACCTCAGTCAAATCTCAAAAACGTCATAGCTTTCTGAAATTACTTCAAAGCCTAAAAATAATTCTCTGCTCACTTCAGTAGTGTCACCTACCTCAAATGTACTTTAAAAATCATGATCTCATACCAAATACATCATATAAAGCTCTCATAGTATCCAATGGTTCCGAAAAAATATGAAGAGTTCACAAAGTACAGACAAAATACAATTTCATAAGTGTGAAGTTATCCAACTGTGTAATTGCATAAACATGTGTCACTGACATAGTAAAAAAATGTTTGTCTCTCTCAGTTAAATGATCAGATAGCTGTGTAATTCTGTGTTACAGAAATATGGCACCGATGTGTAAAGTTGTATAAGCAAATACCATATTAGCTAGGGCTCCTAGCGCTTGCCACGCTTAGTACCCAAAGTGGGCGTGTACCCCCTAAGAATTAATGTAATTATACCCTCAGGTGTTACAGATTACAGCAACGGAATTAAATGTATCACAGAAAACCTCTGTATCTCTATAATTCAAAAATCTTTAAAAATAGATGATTTAAGTACAAAATTAATCACTCAAATACGTGTACTGTAGCACTAAACTGTGCGTCTTCTTGTAAGATAATCTCTGTTATTGCTTAAGGGTAAAAAATGTGCCAAGTGTCTTAATTATCGCCGTCCATAAGCAAAGTTCTGTAGAAGTCAATTTACTTACCTCGTAATAAACAAAAGTGAAATGCTATGCGTATAGATATCATACTTATTATATACATTACCGTGATCAAGAAAGTATTATACTGTAATGTATTGTTGTGCTACGAAAAAGGCTGTCTCATTGTAGCTGTACCACAAAAGTTACTACTAAAACATGTTTTACTTTCCAGAAGAATTAAGACAAACTGTGCAGATATAATACAGATACAGCTTGAAAGCAATAATATTAATTGTATCACTTATTAGTAGCATCGTGATATAATCGTGTAGCTGTCAAATAAACTAACCACTGTGTCATCTGATATCTATCAGAAAGCACTTTAAATCCAGAATGTATTTTCAAGTCAACCAAAATGTTGTATTAAAATCTCGTTAGCAGTACCGGTATATGTTCTAAGTATGTGAGCCTTATAGTCGTCATGTAATCGTGCAACTAACAAGCAAGAATGTACACACACAATAACACTGTGTCATCTGTTCAGTAAAACAATGCACTCGTAATTACTGTCTAAATATGTTCCCTAGGTTCTAGACTGGATAGTTAACTTCAAAACATTGTTGCATTGTAACAGTTTCTAAGTGTGACAAAACGTACTAGTAACACGAAGTGAAAATTTTTATAGCAGAGACTAAGTTAAAAAGCAGATTATCTCTCAATAAACGGTTTTACATGTGAAATGTGGGGCAATCCTGTACTCTTCCTAGTACACAGAGTTTCAACTTCAACGCAATTACCATGTGGTATACATCGGTAAGGGATGCTAAAATTTTTCTCAAGGTTAGCGTCTATGTTATTTTTCTCTGAGCCAGCCAGCGCTGCCTGCGGTGCGAGTCCTTGTCTGTCTCTTTGTTGGCCCGCATCGTTATTAGGATTGGGAGACCTAACTTCTACAAATTCACCTTGTCGAGAGGGTCCAGCCCCATTTGAATCCCGCCAGTTCTGATTAAAATCAGGTCTGTTGCTAAGATTATATCGTCTGTCGTCACGTCGGTAGTTTCGGTAATTTCTTTCTTGCCGGTCACGTGGTAGAGAATTTCTCCCTGAATCGTAACTGCACGCTGAATAGTAGCGTCTGAAGTTATTCTGTCTCCCTTGATCATAATTGTTTTGGTTCCCATATTTTCTGTTTCTATGGGCATTTCTGTCATATTCATAACTATGGAAATGCGATCTTTGTCTGTAACTATTATTCTGCCAACGGTCGTCATACAGGTCGTGTCTGTTTTGGTCACGATTTGCGTTGTAAGAATAGCCTTATCGTGTCCAGTTATTATTTCTGTCATCGCGGAATTGTGACGGATGTGATCTGTAACTGTTGTGTTCTTGTTTTCGCATCCCACGATTGTCAGTGTCAATTTCCAATTCTTGTAACAGTCCCTGGAAAGCTTCAATGTCGTCTTTGCAACGTCCTGCCAAAATAATATGTCGTAAATGTTCAGGTAATTTGATTAAGCAAATGCGGATGAGTTCTGAGGGGTTGTAAGGGCTTGACAGGTACTGATTCTTGTGCAACATGTCTTCAAAATATTTCACAAGACTGGAAAATTCAGATTGTTCGAAATGTTTCATCATTATGATGCTATGTTTTACTCGGTCTTTTGTGGCTTGAGACCAACATGCTGAGAGGAAGGCATGGTAAAATTCTCCTTCACTGTGGCAATCGTGAATGACCGATCGCATTCTTACAGCTGGTTCATTCTTAAGTAGCCACACACAAATTCTAATCTGTGCTCTAATGACCAGTTGGGAGGAAAACAATGAGAGAATTGATGAAGCCACGCTTGTGGATGAATGTCGTTGCCGGAATTCTTAAATGTTTTGAATTGACGTGTAGTAATAGACAGCTTATAGTCAAAATCATCGTGTTGGCGAGTCGCATATCGGTCATTGTTAAGTCGTGTCGGCGATTCCATCTCAAAATTCGGTGTAACTTGATAATTTCTTTCATAATTTCCTAAATGCGCTGTGTTATTATTTTGTGGCTGTTCTGTATTTCTATGTGCCTCTTCCCCTATTGGAGCGCGAGTGTCCTCTGAAATATGTAATTCTTGTATTACTTGTGCCAATTGATCTTGTACTTCCCGGATTTCTCTTTTGTACCGTGTATTGATTTGATTTTGATTTTGTTTGAATTTTCTAATTTGTTCATACTCTTCTGTGTCAGTGAAGGCTACAGGTCTTGTGTCATTCATATCATCATCTACCTTTGTAGATAAGTTAGTGAACTGATCCGAAAGTTCGGCTGCTTTCTTCTATAGTGAACTTATTTCCTCGGTGTATTTTTCTGAACCAAGTTTCAGAGTGTCCATTTGTGTTGAATGCGTATCTATCATGTCGTTTAAGTTTCCCTGAGTTTTTGCAAGTTGCGTAACCGAATCGGTAGATGCAACAGAGTCAATTTTAGCTTGCAAGGTGTCGTGATTTTCATGAACAATAGTTTGCAGTTCTTTTATGGCTGCTTCGTGATTCTGTAATGCATTTTCATGACGCGAAAAAATAGGTTGGAAATGATCACAAATTTGTGTTTTTACGTCATTATAGACTTTTTGACATTTCGATTCGATTTTAAGTAACTCAGTAGTTAAACCTTCACGTGTTTGTTTAAGTGTGGTGTCTAACTTTTGAAGCTGTTGCTGTGTTTGCCTCTGGTGTTGTTCCGTTGTGTCTAACTTTTGAAGCTTTTGTCCCATTTGTTGCGTTAATTGTAATAACAATGCAGTGTTGTCTGAAACATGTTCCTCAGTGCTATTCAGCAGTGCATTTGAAGCGGGAATATTCGCATTTTGAAAAGCAGAAAATGTGTCTTGACTTATTTGAGTAAACGATGAGGACGCAAAACCTTAATCTACTGTATTTGCAAGATTGTGTCCTGTCATTTCGGAATCCTGAGGCGAGCTGTTGCCGACCGATCGATCGATTATGCTTCCCTGTTCACTAATTGTTTCACTGTCTACACTATTATTTGTCGCTCGCTCCATTTCCCTATGCACAATTACCAAATCACTACTCTGAATGTCTGTTAATTCATTACACGGTGGTGCTGATAAGCTACGCTCGTCGTCACTACCACTTCTCAATTTACTTTGGAGCATAGTGTTACGTTTTTCACACGCCATAATTATCACGTATTTCACACGATAACAAGAAAAGCACAATCTAAAGAGCAAAAATAAGAAAACACATTAAAATAGCACTGAAAATAATGTCTAATTAATTGCAAGCGCAGCTGCGAAATACTTGGTGCCTATCTACATGCATGCCACAACTGTTTTACTGTACAACAATGAAAATCTACAACTACAAAAGAGATTCTCTCTACTCAGCCGTGTATCGACTCGTGCTACACCTTGTGTTCAGATTGCATTGGTTTTCCTTTTCTTCCCCTGATATGTTTGTTTGATATGGTGTCTGTCATTATGTGGGTGCTTGGTTGTCTTTTTCCCTCTGCTATCGATATCTGCGTTTTTGCTTCCGGGAAACTGCTATGAAGGAAGTGAAATCTTTGACCGGTTGTAATCTTTGGCGCGGAAGTAGGGGGTTGCGCGCAGTGTGTGTGGTGGACACGGGAAGGTGTGTGGCTCTCCAGTTCGAAGCAGGCGTGGTCGGTTGTACCATGGAGGTAAGAATAGAGGGAGACGCCGTGACGTCACAGCTGCGAAGCTATGTGAAGCCGAGGGTAGCCATCTCAATCCGACCAAAACATTGCTCCTGTAAGCTTGTGTGCATAGGCTTTTCGCTCGATTTTGGAAGGATTTTGCGCTATTATGGTGACTTGGGTGGTTTTCGGCTGTACGAATCGTTCTGATTGTGATGCGATATCGAATGGAATAACATTTCATGTGTAAGTTGTCTCGTTAAGTGTGATTTTACAACTTCATTGTGAATGAACGTGTGCTGCGTCGGTACTTGTAATATAGCGTGTTTTTCTCCTATATGATTTTAGATTTCCTAAAAATGAAAGTCGGAAAGCTCTGTGGGAGAATGCCGTGAGGAGGAAGAATTGGCGTGCGTCTAAATGGAGCACTATATAATTATGTTCTCAGCATTTCCGAGAAGAGGACATAGACCGAACTTCCCTTTCAACAGTAAGGCTCCGAGAAAATGCTGTACCATCAGTTTTCCCTACACACCCAAAACATTTGCAAAAGGTATGTTAATTCAAAGAATTAAATTCTTAGTTTTCAAGTTCACGTTTCAGTATAATACGTACGTATCGTCGATAATCGAAGTGTTGAGTAACTCACTTTGTCTTCATCATGTACCAAATTAAAAGCTAACACTACATTAACTGGCGTAAAGTATAGGCCTAAACAGGACACTGTGTAGATTTGCCATTCTATGTACCGTATTTCAGTAGATATTGGTGGTAATGAACAGTGTTTCCCAGTAGTGTAACGTAACTGAAATGTCCCAGTACGTATTACAAACAAGATGTATTTATGGGGCTTTGGAGGGAGGGTATAGGTAACTTAGTTTTTAGTTTCTATTATTTAGTTTGTGATACGTTTATTACTGAATTAACAAAATTGCATCGTTTACACTGAAGACTAGCTATTCGTAATATTACAGTAAAAACTATTTTTAATCAGAAGAAACGCGGAATTTCGCCTTTACGAGATTTTATTTTAAACAAAAACTTTGAAACAACCAATCTGATGACGTTACATGCGTATATGGCGCAATTAGCGACTGTAATACACGCAGCGCTCTAGCACACTGGCAATGTTTTGGTCAGTGTCATGGCAGCGAGCCACGCCCCCATGGCTTCAAAACGTAGTACGGCTGGGATACGTAGCGCCATCTCCCCTTATTCTTACCTCCATGGGTTGTACCGAGTCACCACGCGATGTATATCGGTTGTGTGTAACGAGCGGGTCGAGTTGACGGAAGAGCTCCCCGCGTGTTGGTTGTATACAGAATCGCCCCACGAGTAGTTGATATTCATTTCGCCTTGGTGGGACGTTGCAACACTGGAGTTTAAAAGGAGACACCTAACATGGAGCGGTCACTACCCGTCAACGCTGCAGAGATGTGAACTCCGGTGACAGAGCGTGTTGTCGCGTGACCGTGGCGTGTTGGGGACGCTGGCGACGCGTGCGCGGTCGGGTGTGTGGATCCTTACCATTAGAGGTCGTGTACCGCCTGTTCAAGCATAATTGCAAGTTAAGTTCGTGGAAGGTTTCATCATTAAGTAATAATTTGGTGTAACCAGCGTCTCTTCTGCCTTGTGGCCTCCGGCGACCGGGTTTCCTGTCCCTGGCACCGGTGTAATTGAAGACAGTGATCTTTCTTCCTCCTCTCGTTACTGTCCGATGGGAGGTGTAGTTTTGGCAGTTTAATTGTTTCGCTATTCTGTCGTGGGTTATGAGTAAATTCTTCTTGTTGGTTGATCATGTGGTCGCTTATTCAGGACTGTGTGATGTAATGTTTCCTTGCACGAGGTTAGATCTAATTCTGTCAGCAAGTTAAGCCATCTTGTAACTAGTTGTCGCTGGCTAAAAGTCGGTGCAGTGACCAGCCTGAGAGTGGCAATTGTGTTTAGGGGCATATTTAAATTGGTCAGTATTGTCTAGCCTGAGCATCCCTGAGTGGGTGATTCGTAGCCGCCTTACACGGGTCCGTCATATCTGTTGTTCTAAAGATATTCCAGCACACTTTTGTTTAAATTTTTTTAAATTCTTCCAAGTTTGTAAATTCCTTTTATTGCCATTAATCGTGTGTTCGCTGAGACCTGTTTAATTTTTTAATGGCGGTGTTGGTAGCTTCACTACCTCACAGTACTTTATTAACAAAGTTCTATATTTACTCTATTACCCTGTTTACTAATGTTCTTTAAAAAAATTTTAACTGTTGTATTGCTATAGATTACTTGATTGCTGTTAGCGGCGTGTTTGAAGGCTGTTTATTGCCTTATTGATAGTTTCTATAAGATAAGAATACAACATCTGTGAAAATCTCAACTCGACAATAAAGTACTAGAAATTTGGCCCCGTTTCCCAACATGTGGTGTGGCTTGTAGTAACCATAACCACTGTGTGTCATCTACAATTACGCACTAGCAATAAGCAATAACTACACTAACTACACGAACAAGAAAAATCAGATTCCAGTGAGGTATCCTCGGCTAAGGGTCGACATATGAAACCTCCCCTTAGGTAAATTTATGAATTACTGTGCTGGTAAACCCCTTACGTTATTTGATTTTCAAAGAGATGAGAAAAAAGAAACGTACTCAGACTTTTCTCTTTACTTATTGATCTTCACTAAACTGACACGCAATGTTTTTAGCGCAACGCAATCCCTATAAAAGAATGGCCGTGAATAACAATAACCTATGCCTTTCATGAATCAGTTACGTCACAAATCTTCGTTACTCGAACTACTGCAATACAGCGAGCGCCAAAACTGCCAGCTAAATAAAGGATTCTAACTACTGGAAGGCACTAACTACTGGAAGGCACTAACTACTGGAAGGCACTAACTACTGGAAGGCACTAACTACTGGAAGGCACTAACTGCTGGAAGGCACTAACTGCTGGAAGGCACTAACTGCTGGAAGGCACTAACTGCTGGAAGGCACTAACTGCTGGAAGGCACTAACTGCTGGAAGGCACTAACTGCTGGAAGGCACTAACTGCTGGAAGGCACTAACTGCTGGAAGGCACTAACTGCTGGAAGGCACTAACTGCTGGAAGGCACTAACTGCTGGAAGGCACTAACTGCTGGAAGGCACTAACTGCTGGAAGGCACTAACTGCTGGAAGGCACTAACTGCTGGAAGGCACTAACTGCTGGAAGGCACTAACTGCTGGAAGGCACTAACTGCTGGAAGGCACTAACTGCTGGAAGGCACTAACTGCTGGAAGGCACTAACTGCTGGAAGGCACTAACTGCTGGAAGGCACTAACTGCTGGAAGGCACTAACTGCTGGAAGGCACTAACTGCTGGAAGGCACTAACTGCTGGAAGGCACTAACTGCTGGAAGGCACTAACTGCTGGAAGGCACTAACTGCTGGAAGGCACTAACTGCTGGAAGGCACTAACTGCTGGAAGGCACTAACTGCTGGAAGGCACTAACTGCTGGAAGGCACTAACTGCTGGAAGGCACTAACTGCTGGAAGGCACTAACTGCTGGAAGGCACTAACTGCTGGAAGGCACTAACTGCTGGAAGGCACTAACTGCTGGAAGGCACTAACTGCTGGAAGGCACTAACTGCTGGAAGGCACTAACTGCTGGAAGGCACTAACTGCTGGAAGGCACTAACTGCTGGAAGGCACTAACTGCTGGAAGGCACTAACTGCTGGAAGGCACTAACTGCTGGAAGGCACTAACTGCTGGAAGGCACTAACTGCTGGAAGGCACTAACTGCTGGAAGGCACTAACTGCTGGAAGGCACTAACTGCTGGAAGGCACTGTTACCAAGTGAAAGATTTTGATAGAGAACAATGTATTTTCGTTAATTGTGTTCAAAAGTCATAAAATATATCAGTTCATGACATCCAGTCTTGCAAATTTCGTTTTTGTGACGAACACACGTCCAGATCGTCCGCTCCCAAAACTCTGCCATCTCTCTCCCCACATCCACCACTGCTGGTGGCTCACCTCCAACTGTGCAACGCTGTTCACATCCAAATGCCCAACACTCCAATAGCAAAAATTCCAACAATGCAAACCAGCCACAGACTGCACACAGCAGTCAGTGATTTTCATACAGTGCTACGTGGCGTTACCAACATAAAAACCTAAACAGCCCACTTACATATTGGAATCCTGAATGATACCAGCCCGCTTCCAAATGGTTCAGATGGCTCTAACAAGGGAACCTCCCCATCGCACCTCGCCTCAGATTTAGTTATAAGTTGGCACAGAGGATACGCCTTGAAAAACTGAACACAGATCAATCGAGAAAACAGGAAGAAGTTGTGTGGAAGTATGAAAAAATAAGCAAAATATCCAAACTGAGTAGTCCATGCGCAAGATAGGCAACGTCAAGGATAGTAGGAGCTCAGGGGCGCTGTGGTCCCGTGGTTAGTGTGAGCAGCTGCGGAACGAGAGGTCCTTGGTTTAAGTCTTCCCTCGAGTGAAGTTTAATTTTTTATTTTCAGACAATTATTATTTGTCCGTTCGTTCATTGACGTCTCTGTTAACTGTAATAAGTTTAGTGTCTGTGTTTTGCGACCGCACCGCAAAACCGTGCGGTTAGTAGACGAAAGGATGTGCCTCTCCAATGGGAAACGAATACATTTCATCGCAAGATCATAGGTAAAGCGATTCCTGCACAGGAAAACACGTCTGATATATTCTATACGACACTGGTGACGGCAAGTGCGTCACATGATAGGAATATGTTGTCGACCCACCTAACTTGTACGCTTGGCGAATGGGTAAAAAGATTCTTCTACCTTGCCCGATTTAGGTTTTCTTGTGGATGTGATAATCAATCCCAAAAAAGTGATCGCATCGAGTGGACGGACGGACAGATAATAATAGTCTGAATATAAAAAATTAAACTTTTCACTGGAGGGAAGACTTGAACCATGAACCTCACGTGCCGCAGTTGCTCACGCTAACCACAGAACCACGGAGCTCCTAAACTTAAACTATCCTTGATGTTGCCTATCTCGCGCAAGGACTACTCAGTTTGTATATTTTGCTTATTTTTTTCATACTTCCGCACAACTTCTTCCTGTGTTCTCGATTGATCTGTGTTCAGTTTTTCAAGGCGTATCCACTGTACCAACTTATAACTAAATCTGAGGGGGGTGCGATGGGGAGGTTCCCTTGTGAGCACTATGGGACTTTGTGAGGTTCCATGCCCTCTTTTGCACGTCTCCTCTCATTTTCATCAATTTTATTAATGTTCTATGTCATTGCACGGTAGTAACAGACCGAATAAGCTTATTGTAATGAGAGTATTTGTACTGAGCTCAAAAAATACTTTTCATTTGATTCCTAAACATGTTTTACTTCCTTGGGTGCCCTGTGCGAAGCATCGGAGGACGTGGCACACTGCGTTTCCGGTTGGGGCTGCACTTCCCTGAATTTCTGAGGGGTTCGTACAATAGGCTTAAGCGCCTGGCGGAACGATTGACGTCGGTCGAGTTTCGTCTATTGTATGCAGGGCGAAATGACCTGCGAGACGTCTGATTGTTGCCGCAGTTTGTGTGTTTATCGTTCCGGCGCGTCTGGAACGAAGATTCCTGGCACCGACTGAGTGCATTGTCCTCTCGATTCTGGGAATACTTGTGGACTGTGCCCTGCTGGGGCGACTGTCTGGCGCCGGATGGACAGTGGTCTAGGCAGGTTGTTTTCGTAGCCGGTCAAACGGCAAGTTCATTGCCCTCAGCTGAATAGCAGAGGCATGATCGGTCAACTTAAACTGAGGCTAGTTGACGTCGTAAAGTCCTGATCGAAATTGTGGGGAACGGTCGCTATTGGCGCGAATGATGCACTGAGACAGTGTGAGGGAATTTTGGAATCAGAAGTGAATGCTGATTCGCAGTTTTCGAGGAGAGTAGGGAGTGGGGCAATGCTGGCCTCGATGCTTGCATCGCATCACAGAGAGGGAATTCGGGATCTGATCTTAGTCGTAGTCGGACAGTCTTGCGACTTCGTCGCTCATTTTCGAAAGAACTTAGAATTCTCGGACAGCCTTCATGGCCAGGGGTTGACACAGTCGCTGCACGGCAAAAGTCGGCGCCTACATCATCAGGACGCTGCCTACCGACGAGGTGCT
Source organism: Schistocerca cancellata (assembly GCF_023864275.1). NCBI lineage: Eukaryota > Metazoa > Arthropoda > Insecta > Orthoptera > Acrididae > Schistocerca > Schistocerca cancellata. The sequence goes on along the minus strand of NC_064628.1, from coordinate 91,599,441 downwards.
GCAGATTCCAGTACTGGTACAGTATTTTGCGGCTCTGGCATTGTAGGACCTTATCAGTTTTGTACTGAATCCCTCAGCGCCAAGCGTGCTCGCTTTGCTGCAAGTCCACCTTGCTTGTTACTCCGTGTGATCCCATTTGAGCTCTCACCACTAATTGCGATACTGCTATATAGCTTGATGATTAATATTTGATTCATTAGGACCTCCAGTCATTATCGTCGATATATTTTCATCAGAGAGCAGGAGCATCTTTTTCTCGAGCCAACTCTTATTCTTATAATATTTCAGTATACCCTATCCTTTAACCTACGCCGGCCGGGGTGGCCGAGCGGTTCTAGGCGCTAGTCTGGAACCGCGTGACCGCTACGGTCGCAGGTTCGAATCCTGCATCGGGCATGGATGTGTGTGATGTCCTTAGGTTAGTTAGGTTTAAGTAGTTCTAAGTTCGAGGGGACTGATGACCTCAGAAGTCCCATAGAGCTGAGCCATTTGAGCCTTTAACCTACTGTGTGTGTCGCCAATCATGTGCGTTTATGTTCTGATACATAATAAATCTCAATGTGACATTTAATCCGCATACCATTTCGTGGATATAGACAGAATCCCATTTCCTGTTATGATTAAGTTCTCTTTTTTGAGTAGATTACGATTTTTATTAAATTGAGTGTGCATTCCTTATTTTACCAACTAGCAGGGTCCACCATCATTTCCTTCCGTTGTGCGCATAATTAATTAGCTGGTAGATAAGGAGGGGGTCGATTGCATGTCTCGTTCTCATGCAAGATTCGTCTGAATTAAAGAGGTACAAACTCTTCTCCACCCCGGCATCTCGCAACTTAACATCTGAGTTCGTCAGTACCCTAGACTTAGAACTACGTAAACCTAACTAACCTAAGGACATCACACACATCCATGCCCGAGAAAGGCGACCCTAACAGCCGTGTCATACGCGCTTCCAGAAAACAAATGTTACATTACTTACTGAACGCCACAAGTACTTACAAATAATAACATACAGGTATTCTAGACAAAATCACTGGCTAAAGCATTTCTCGTCTTGATGCCGGTGTGTTACATCAAGATAGTCCATGGTTACTATTAGCATATTGATATTAGCACCACTCAAACATTTCGAAGCGAATGAGGCACGAAATCTCTAACCCAGTGATATGATATGTAAAAAATCTTCTGCAGTGTTCCTGAAGTATGTTAGCGGCAAGAAATCAATGCCTTCTCTGCGCGATAACAATGGAGATACTATTGAAGACAGTGCTGCCAAAGCAGAGTTACTAAACACAGCCTTCCGAAATGCCTTCACAAAAGAGGAAGTAAATATTCCAGAATTCGAATCGAGAGCAGCTGCCAACATGAGTAACGTAGAAGTAAATATCCTCGGAGTAGTGAAGCAACTCAAATCACTTAATAAAAGCAGGTCTTCTTGTCCAGACTATATACCATTTGGGTTCCTTTCGAAGTATGCTGATGCATTAGCTCCATACTTAGCAATCATATACAACCGTTCGCTTGACGAAAGATCCGTACCCAACGACTGGAAAGTTGCACAGGTCACACCAATATTCAAGAAAGGTAGTAGGAGTAACCCACTAAATTACAGGTCCATATCGTTAACGTCGATATGTAGCAGGATTTTAAAATATATCTGTTCGAACATTATGAATTACGTCGAACGAAACGGTCTATTGACACACAGTCAACATGGGTTTGAAAAACATCATTTCTGTGAAACACAACTAGTTCTTCATTCGCATGAAGTGCTGAGTGCTGTTGACAAGGGATTTCAGATCGATTCCGTATTCCTGGATTTCCGGAAGGCTTTTGACACTGTACCACAAAAGCGACTCGTAGTAAAATTGCGTGCTTATGAAATACCTTCTCAGTTATGTGACTGGATTTGCGATTTCCTGACGGGGAGGTCACAGTTCGTAGTAATTGACGGAAAGTCATCGAGTAAAACAGAAGTGAATTCAGGCGTTCCACAAGGCCCTTTGCTGTTCCTTATCTATATAAACGATTTGGGAGACAATCTGAGCAGCCGTCTTCTTTTGTTTGCAGATTACGCTTGTAAGTAGGCTGTTTATGTTTTCTTATTGGCAACGTTACGTAGCGCTCTGTATGAAAATCACTGCCTGTGCTGTGTGCAGTCTGTGGCTAGTTTGCTTTGTTGTCTGCCATTGTAGTGTTGGGCAGCTGGATGTTAACAGCGCACACCGTTGCGCAGTTGGAGGTGAGCCACCAGCAATGGTGGATGTGGGGAGAGAAATGGCGGAGTTTTGAAATTTGTAAAAATGGATGTCGTGAACTGCTGTATATATTATGATTTTTGATGACTATTAAGGTAAATACATTGTTTGTTCTATTAAAATCTTTCATTTGCTAACTATGCCTACTAGTTAGTGCCTTCCGTAGTTTGAATCTTTTATTTAGCTGGCAGTAGTGGCGCTCGCTGTATTGCAGTAGTTCTAGTAATGAAGATTTTTGTGAGGTAAGTGATTTGTGAAAGGTATAGGTTAAAGTTAGTCAGGGCCATTCTTTTGTAGGGATTTCTGAAAGTCAGATTGCGTTGCGCTAAAAATATTGTGTGTCAGTTTAAGCACAGTGGTATATAATTTTTCAAAAGGGGACGTTTCATATGGCGACCCTGCCAGGATACCTCACTGGAATCTTCTGATTTTTTTCTTGTAGTTTGTGTAATTAGTGTGGATTTTTATTGCTAGCATGTAATTGTAGAGAGAATCTCCTTTGTAGTTGCAGCCTTTCATTGTTGTACAGTAGTTGTACAGTAGTTGTACAGTTGTGGCATGCATGTAGATTTGCACCAAGTATTTCGCAGCTGCGCTTGCAATTAACGAGGTATTATTTTCAGTGCTAAGTTAATGTGTTCTCTTATTTTTGCTCTTCAAATTGTGTTTTTCTGTGTTGTTGTGTGACATATTGTGACAATGGCGTGTGAAAAACGTAATACTAGGCTCCAAAGTAAACTGAGAAATGACAGTGAAGACGAAAGTAGTGTGTTAGCGCCACAGTGTAATGAATTAACTAATATTCAACATAGTAATTTGGTAACTGTGCATAGGGAAATGGAGCGGGCGGCAAACAATGGCATAGGCAGTAAAACAATTAGTGAACAGGGAAGCATCATCGATCGATCGCTCGGCAACAGCTCGCCTCAAGAATCCGAAATGATAGGACACAATTTTGCAAATACTGTAGATTCAGGTTTTGCGTCCTCACCGTTTTCTCAAATAAGTCAAGACACATTGTCTGCTTGTCAAAATGTGAATGTTGCTGGTGCAACTGCACTGCCGAAAAGTGTAGAGGAACAGATCCCAGACACTAATGCATTGTTATTACAATTAATGCAACAAATGGGACAAAATCTTCAAAAGTTACACAATGGAACAGAATCTTCGGAAGTTACACCACACTTGAACAAACACGTGAAGATTTAACTACTGAGTTACATAACATTGAATCGAAATGTCAAAAAGTCTGTAATGACGTAAAAACACAAATTTGTGAGAATTTTCAACCTATTTTTTCGCGGCATGAAAATGCATTACAGAATCACGAAGCAGCCATAAAAGAACTGCAAACCATTGTTCATGAAAATCATGAGACCTTGTGGGCTAAAATTGACTCAGTTGCATCTACCGATTCGGTTACGCAACTTGGAAAAACTCAGGAAAACTTAAAGGACACAGTAGTTTCGATTTCAACACAAATGGACACTCTGAAACTTGGTTCAGAAAAACACACTGAGGAAATGTGTTAACTATCGGAGAAAGTAGCTGAACTTTCGGATCAGGTCACTAACTTATCTACAAAGGTAGATGATGATCTGAATGACACAAGACCCATAGCCTTCACTGACACAGAAGAGTATGAACAAATTAGAAAATTCAAACAAAATCAAAATCAAATCAATACACAGTACAAAAGAGAAATCCGGGAAGTACATGATCAGTTGACACAGGTAATTACATATTTCAGAGGACACTCGCACTCCAGTATGGGAAGAGGGACATAGAAATATCGAACAACCACAAAATAATAACACAGGACACTTCGGAAATTATGAAAGAAATTGGCAAGGCGCATTGGATTTTGAGATGGAACCGCCGAAACGACGTAACAATGATCGACATGTGACTCGCCGACATGATGATTTTGACTATAAGCTGTTCATTACTACACGTAAATTCAAAACATTTAAGAATTCTGTCAACGACATTCATCCACAAGCATGGCTCCATCAATTCTCTCATTGTTTTCCTCCCAACTGGTCATTGGAGCACAGGTTAGAATTTGTGTGGCTACTTGGAGAATGAACCAGCTGTAAGAATGCGATCGGTCACTCACGATTGTCACAGTGAAGGAGGAGAATTTTATCATGCCTTCCTCTCAGCGTATTGGTCTCAAGCTACACAAGACCGAGTAAAACATAGCATCATAATGATGAAACGTTTCGAACAATCTGAATTTTCCAGTCTTATGAAATATTTTGAAGACATGTTGCATAAGAATCAGTATCTTTCAAACCCATACAGCCCCTTAGAACTCATATGCATTTGCTTAATCAAACTGCCTGAACATTTACGACACATTATTTTAGCAGGACGTTGCAAATACGACACTGAAGCTTTTCAGGGACTGTTAAAAGAACTGGAAATTGACACTGACAATCGCGGAACGCGAAAACAGGTGCACAACAATTACAGGTCACATCTGACACAATTCCGCGATGACAGAAATAATTCACAAGGCTATTCTTATAACGTAAATCGTGACCAAAACAGACACCACCCGTATGACAACCGTTGGCAGAGTATTAATAATTACAGGGAAAGATCACCTCTCCGCGGTAATGACTATCACAGAGACAATCAGAGAAACAGACAATATGGGAACCAAAATAATTATTATCAAGGGAGACAGAATAACTTTAGACGCAACGGTCCAGTGCGCAGTTACGACTCAGGGAGAAATTATCCTCCATGTGACCGACAAGAAAGAAACTATGGAATCTACCGACATGACGACAGACGATATGATCGTAACGACAGACCTGAACTGCATCAGAACTGGCGGGATTTAAACAGGGCAGGGCCCTCTCGTCACGGTGAATTTGTAGAAGTTAGGTCTCCAAATCCCAATAACGACGTGCGCCAACAAAGAGACAATAGGCAATGGCTCACACTGCTGGCAGCCACAAAACGTACTTAAGAAACTGACGACGCACCTGCCGTAGCTAGTAATTACGTAAAAATGGAAGACATTAGGGACATCTTACTCCAGGAACACGACGTAAAACTTAACAACATTGCATATCCCCCCCTGCGGGTTCGGGGGTTAGAATAGGCCCGCGGTATTCCTGCCTGTCGTAAGAGGCGACTAAAAGGAGTCTCACATGTTTTGGCCTTATGTGATGGTCCCCTCTCGGGTTTGACCTCCATCTTTCTAAATTCTTCCGAAGAGCGAGCCAATTGGGGAAGGGCGCCTTACATGGTGCACTGTATCCGTCGTGCAATTAGACCTTTAGCCGGCTTTCACGTCGTTGCAATGGTGTCCCGCTCGTTTTCGATCTTTAGGGCGGGGATACGTCCCTGGGTGCGATTACCACGCTGCCCTCTGCAGTGTTTCTTTTAACTGCGACGACGACCTTGGACAGTTTTGCACCTAAGATCCAGCACGGTAGCCAGTCTGTTGTGGTGGGGCCGCCATGTACCCTCTTGGTTGTAGCCCCCTGACAACACAGGGATCGCTCTACTGATGCCTGCGCCGTTAACTCCCCACGTATGCCAAGGAGTAGATGCCTATCCTCCTGGGGTATCAGGACTCCCGGCAACGGCCATCCTGCCAGGTGGCCTTTGCTGTGGCTGGGTGGCGCCCGTGGGGAGGGCCCTTGGTCGGAGTAGGTGGCATCAGGGCGGATGACCCGCAATGAAGCGTGGTACATCATCTCTCGCTGGCGGCCAGCCGCCAGCAGTCTCTAAGCGTTCTCGGGCTCAATTTAATGCTCAGACGTACGATCCGAAAACGTTCCCCTCCCTGGCCACGCCGTGGGAAGAGCGTAAGTCCCAGGATGGAGATAACAGTTATTCGCCCCGATTCTTAGTTTGCACAAGAGCTGATGGGGAGTCTTTTCTCTCCACAAAGCCTCAGTTCTTCGTCGAGCATTTAGAGGACAAGTTTGGGGAGGTGGAGGGCTTGTCTAAAATGCGCTCTGGCTCAGTACTGATACACACGGCATCCTCCGCCCAGTCACGCAGGTTACTTGCTTGTGACAAGTTGGGGGATGTTAACGTTACTATTACTCCACATAAGAGTTTAAATATGGTCCAGGGTGTTATTTTCCATAGGGACCTCCTTTTGCAGTCTGATGACGAGCTGCGCGCCAACTTAGAACGTAGAGGTGTTCATTTCGTCCGGCGCGTTCATCGGGGTCCGAGGAACAATCAGGTTGCTACCGGTGCCTTCATCTTGGCCTTCGAGGGTGATATGTTACCGGAAAAGGTCAAGGTGATGGTCTACCGATGTGACGTCACGCCCTATATCCCTCCCCCGATGCGGTGCTTCAAGTGCTGGAAGTTCGGCCATATGTCTTCCCGCTGCACTTCCAGCTTCACATGTCGAGATTGCGGACGCCCATCTCATCCCGATACTCCATGTGCCCCGCCTCCCATCTGCGTCAACTGCGGGGAGCACCATTCACCTTGCTCGCCAGACTGCAGAATATTCCAGAAAGAGCGCAAAATCATGGAATATAAGACCCTGGACCGACTGACTTATACTGAGGCCAAACGGAAATACGACCGATTACATCCAGTGCGAATGACAACTTCCTACACCGCTGCTACAACACCTGTGCTAGCCCCATCAGTTTCGAGCCTTCCGGCCGGATCGACGAGTGGTACAACTCCTGCTGCCCCCTTGCCAGTGGGGGGCTCTACCCACCGGGTTGCTCCTGTGCCACCTACCTCAGGAGCAACACCATCCCCCCCATCGGGGACGTCGGTCCCCGCTTCTAAGCCGGAGAAGTGTCCAACTTCTTCGGCTTCTCACGCTCGCAAGGGGTCCCTTGGGTCCCTCCCTTCCCAGGTTTCCACCGGCGGGAAGGCTGACGATCGACAGTGGCGTAAGTGCCCACAAACTGCAGGTCGAAGGGCTTCCCGATCCTCCTCAGTCCCGGAGACTGAATCGGTGAAGCCCTCCCAGCCAGTTAAACCCAAGGAGCAGCGTGAGAAATCAAAGAAGAGCAGCTCTAAGCCCAAGGAACGCGCGGTGGTAGCCACCCCATCGCAACCTTCTAGCTCTGCGTCTGGGGACGAGGTGGAGATTCTGGCGTCCGCTGAGGACCTCGATCTCCCCGGTCCCTCAGACGCCGTGAATAGCAATAGCACTAGCACGGGTGCTCAATCGGAGGCAGCAGGTGACCCAGCGGCGTAATCTGCCGTCCCAGCCCCGGCACGCCTTTCTCAGCCATGGACAAAACCATCCTCCAGTGGAACTGCAGCGGTTTCTTCCACCATCTAGCTGAGCTCCGCCAACTTATCAGCCTTCACCCTTTCTTCTGCATTGCTCTGCAGGAAACTTGGTTTCCAGCAATGCGCACCCCCGCCCTCCGTGGCTATCGGGGTTATTATAAGAACCAAGCAGCTTATGAAAGGGTGTCTGGTGGCGTCTGCATCTATGTCCTTAACTCTCTTCACAGCGAGTCTGTCCCTCTCCAAACAGCTTTAGAGGCTGTCGCTGTTCGGGTGTGGACGCCGCAGGCTCTTACGGTCTGCAGTCTTTACCTTCCACCGGAGGGTGATGTCGCGCAGCATGTCCTGGCTGCACTGATAGCCCAATTGCCGCCACCTTTCTTCTTACTGGGCGACTTTAACGCCCATAACCCTCTGTGGGGTGGGTCAGTGGCAACAGGTCGAGCCGCCACCGTTGAGCATTTATTGTCGCAGCTCGATCTCTCGATTTTGAATGATGGTGCCTCCACACACTTCAGTGTGGCGCATGGCACCTACTCCGCCATTGACCTTTCAATCTGTAGCCCTAGCCTCTTACCATCTGTCCACTGGAGTGTGCATGACGACCTGTGTGGTAGTGCCCACTTTCCGATTTTTCTGTCACTACCACAGCGTCACTCTTCTGGGCGCCCTAGCAGATGGGCTATGAATAAGGCTGACTGGGACTTGTTCTCCTCCACTGCCGCTATTGAGCCTCTCTCAACTGATGCCATTGATGCGGTGGTTACATCGGTCACCGCCGGCATCGTCACTGCCGCCGAGTCTGCCATTCCCCGTTCTTCTGGGTCCCCTCAGCGGAGGGCTGTGCCTTGGTGGTCGCCTGAGATCGCTGAAGCGATTAAAGATCGCCGGCGGGCGCTCCAGCGTCACAAGCGACATCCCTCCATGGACCACCTTATCGCCTTCAAACGGCTGCGTGCGCGGGCCCGCCTCCTTATCCGCCAAGGCAAGAAGGAGTGCTGGGAGCGGTATGTGTCCACCATTGGACTCCATGTCACTCCATCGCAGGTGTGGGCCAAGATTCGACGGGTCTTCGGCTATCGGACCCCTGCCAGCGTCCCTGCGCTCTCACTGAATGGAGCAGTTTGTACTGACTCCGACGTCATTGCAAACCACTTAGCAGAGCATTTTGCTATGAGTTCCGCTTCTGCGAATTACCCCCAGGCCTTCCGCTCCATTAAAGAGCGGATGGAACGTCGGAGCCTTTCTTTTCGCACCAACGCTTCTGAACCCTACAACGCTCCATTCAGTGAGTGGGAATTTCAGAGTGCCCTTGCCGCTTGCCCTGATACCGCTCCCGGGCCAGATCACATCCACTGTCAGATGCTGAAACACCTTTCAGTGGACTGCAAGAGACGCCTCCTCGACCTTTACAACCGTCTCTGGGTCGAGGGTGAGTTTCCGTCGCAATGGCGGGAAAGTATTGTCATCCCCATTTTGAAACCTGGAAAGAACCCTCTGGAGGTGGACAGCTACCGTCCCATTAGTCTCACCAACGTTCTTTGCAAGTTGCTTGAACGGATGGTGAGCCGGCGCTTAAATTGGGTGCTGGAGTCTCGGGGCCTTCTGGCTCCGTCTCAGGATGGGTTCTGTAAAGGCCGCTCCGCCACCGACAATCTGGTGAGCCTTGAGTCGGCCATCCGTACAGCCTTTGCCCGCCGTCAGCACCTGGTCGCTGTCTTTTTCGACATGCGGAAGGCGTACGATACGACATGGCGTCATCACATCCTTTCTACGCTTCATGGATGGGGTCTTCGGGGCCCTCTGCCGATCTTTATTAGAAATTTTCTGTCGTATCGTACCTTCCGCGTGCAAGTCGCGGCCTCGTATAGTTCCTCCCTCGTCCAGGAGAACGGGGTACCCCAGGGCTCTGTCCTCAGTGTCTGCCTGTTTTTAATTGCAATAAACAGTCTCGCTGCGGCAGTAGGAAATTCAGTCTCCGCTTCCCTGTATGCTGACGACTTCTGTCTTTACTATAGTTCTATTAGCATTGCAGCAGCTGAACGTCAGCTACAGGGCGCAATCCGCAAGGCGCAGTCTTGGGCTGTAGCGCGTGGTTTTCAGTTTTCGGCTTCCAAGACCCGCGTTATGCATTTCTGCCGGCGCCGAACGGTCCATCCTGAGCCGCGGCTTTATCTTGCCGACGAACTTCTTGCTGTGGTGGAGACCCACAGGTTTTTGGGTGTCCTTTTTGATGCCCGGTTGACTTGGCTGCCTCATCTCTGGCAGCTTAAACAAGCGTGTTGGCGGCATCTCAACGCCCTGCGTTGTTTGAGCCACACCCGCTGGGGCGCCGACCGATCTACCCTGTTGCGGCTCTACCAGGCGTTAATCCAGTCTTGCCTGGATTATGGGTGCCTAGCTTATGGCTCAGCATCCCCATCTGCGTTGCGGGTGCTGGACCCAATTCTCCACAGCGGGATACGCCTTGCCACTGGTGCTTTCCGCACCAGCCCTGTGGACAGCGTCCTAGTGGAGGCAGGTGTACCTCCACTGCGGTTCCGACGCCAACGTTTGCTGGCCGCTTATGCTGCCCATGTTTTTAGCTTGCCCGGGCATCCAAATTATCGTGTCCTGTTCCTGCAGTCAGTCGTCCATCTGCCAGACCGTCGGCCCTGGTCGGGTTGTCCGATCGCCGTACGCATCAAGGAGCTTCTCTGCGGGCTTGGGTTTTTCCTAGTTCCACCTCCTTTCCGGGCGCCTCTGCGTACACCTCCGTGGTGTGTTCCTCGCCCTTGCCTTCGGCTCGACTTGGCACAGGGCTCGAAGGACTCGGTCCCTCCAGAGGCCTTCCGCCGCCGCTTTTATTCCATCCTGGCCACGTATCAGGGCTCTGGAATTGTTTACACCGACGGTTCGATGGTTGCTGGTCGTGTCGGGTATGCGCTAACTCTAGGGGACCATTCCGAACAACGGTCCTTGGCAGCTGGCTGCAGCGTTTACACTGCTGAGCTAGTCGCCATCTTTCGTGCCCTAGAGTATATCCGCTCCTGCTCAGGTGAGTCCTTCGTTATCTGTAGCGATTCCCTGAGCGGTTTACGAGCTCTCGACCAGTGTTTTCCTCGTTCTCGTCTGGTGATGGCTATCCATGAGTCCCTGCATACTCTTGCGCGTTGCGGCCGCTCTGTGGTCTTTGTGTGGACCCCCAGTCATGTCGGTATCCCGGGCAATGAACATGTTGACCGCCTGGCGAAAGAGGCCACGAGTAAACAGTCTCTGGACGTTGGCCTCCCAGAGACTGATTTGCGGGCAGTCCTCCGCCGAAAAGTTTTTGCGCTTTGGGACGCTGAATGGCGCAATCAGATCATGCCCAATAAACTCCGTGCCATCAAGGAGACGACGACTGTGTGGCGGTCATCCCTGCGAGCCAACCGCAGGGACTCTGTCGTCCTTTGTCGGCTCCGCATTGGCCACTCCCACCTGACACACAGTTATTTACTGCGTCGGGAGGACCCTCCTGTATGTCGCTGCGGGGCGGCTTTGACAGTGGCCCACATTTTGTTGGCCTGCCCCCTTTTAGCTGTGGTCAGGCAGACATTTGCGCTGCCTGATACGCTCCCTGCCCTCTTATGTGATGACCCTGGTATGGCTGACTTAGTTTTCCGTTTTATTCGGGCAGGGGGTTTTTATTATTTACTCTGAGTGTTTGTTCTGTTCTTTTGTGTTGATTCTGGCCATTGGCCTACGATTTTACGCTGAGTTTTTAATGTGTTCTCGGTGGTTGGCTTTTCCTTTTTATCTCTATGGTCGGCCAACCACTGTCACACTCTGTGTGATTTTAATTTGTTTCGTCTGATCTCTGTAGGAGTATTTCTTGTCCTGTGTCGTCTGACGTCTTTCCTGTTGTTCGTTTTTTATTCTCTTTGGGTGGTTTTACTTTTTTTGGAAAAAGGGACCGATGACCGTCGCAGTCTGGTCCCTTTAATCCCCCCCAAACCAACCAACCAACCAACCATTGCATATCCTGTTATTCACATTACTGTAAATGACGTAAAATTTACAGCAGTACTTGACTCTGGCCGTCCCATTTCAGCAATTAGTGAAACAGCTTTTAGCAAATGCAACAAATCGAATGATTGCCCCACACTTCCATTACGTAAGATTAAATTACAAGGTGCAATCATTGGAAAAAGTCTAGATGTACGCCAACAAACCAACTTAGAATTCTTTTGTCAAAGCCACAGCTTCTCTATGAACTTTCTTATTGTTCCATTATTGTCGACGGAAATTATTCTGGGAGTAGACGTTTTGAATGAATACAAAGCAATCTTAAACTTTCACAATGCTGAAATAAGTTTAGAGAAAGAAGGTAAGTCAATAGCTTTGAAATTTGAATGCTGGCTCTCAAACCATGACGAAGAAATTAATCGGCTTTACCTCCTGTTAGACAACAGTTCGGAATTTTCGACGGAACTTGACACTAACAATCACTCTGCAAGTACTGACAGGGATGATATCGACGGCATATTTGAAACTAACGAGTTAATTCAGAATAAAATTCAAACAATTGAGAATTGTAATGACACTGATAGGCAGGACCTTTTTGAGATTTTACAAGCACATTCCACAGTTTTTACCCACAAAACAGAAACAATCAAGGGATTTCAATACCAATTTCGTGTTCGTGAGCATACTAAATTTTGTGTTAGACCATACGTAATTCCAGCACATTATAGGGACCGTGTTAGAACAGAAATACAATCTATGCTTGACGAGGGCACTATTGAGCCTGCAGTAAGCTCATACAACAAACCATTACATGTTGTTGAGAAGAAAAATGGATCGATCAGGCTTGTCTTAGATTCGAGACAAATCAATACTATCATCATTCCTGAAACACAGGCCGCAAACGTTAGAAGAACTTCAAAATTTTAATGGTGTAAAAGTGTTGTCTTCTATTGATCTCAGATCCAGCTTTTATCAGATCGAACTTCATCCAGAATGTAGAAAATACACAGCTTTCCTTTGTTTCGGCGTTTATCAGTTTCGGAAACTTCCTTTTGGTTTGAACATTTCTTCAGCAGCATTCATTCGCGGGCTAAATTCCATATTACCTGAGTTCTTAAAACGTCACATCACCTTATATGTCGACGATATTCTAATAGCAGAAGCTTCATGGGAACAACATAATCGCATCCTTAACAGTTTGTTACGTATTTTTTGCAGAATCTGGAATTACAGTTAATTTGGAAAAGTCTGAATTCGGTAGGTCAAAGGTGAGGTTTTTGGGACATACTATTTCTTCTGAAGGCATTCAGCCGGATCCTGAAAAGTTAGAAGCAATCAGAGCCATTCCAGTTCCATCCACAAAAAGACAAGTCCGCAGTTTTCTAGGTCTCGTAAATTTTTACCGTCGTTTTCTGAATATGCAAATCCTTGTTACACCAAAACTTTGTTCTCTCACTGGAAAAAATACTATTTGAAACTGGGACGAACAAGCACAGTTGAAATTCAATTCTTTGAAAGAATCGCTACTTAACGCGCCAAAACTAGCTCATCCACATCTGTCACGAGATTTCTGCCTTAGCACGGATTCTTCAAAAGTCGGTCTTGGTGCCCATTTATTTCAGGAAGCCATAGAAAATGACACTACCGTTCAGAAAACCATTGCTTTTGCTAGCAGAGTGCTAACAAAATCTGAAAAAAATTATTCCGTTACTGAATTAGAAGCTTTAGCTATCGTTTGGGCATTTAGCAAATTCCGTTTCTTTCTTTCTGGTAAGCACGTAAAAGTATACAGTGATCATCGTGTATTACAATTTCTTATGTCTTCAAAATTAAATCATGATAGTGTAATCGCCCCACGGAAAATTACCCTCTACCACGCAATAATTAATAATGGTCAATCAAATCATCCACATTTATTTACGTTTGAAAAGTATCTGAGCAGATTTTCTAGTAATACACTCCTGGAAATGGAAAAAAGAACACATTGACACCGGTGTGTCAGACCCACCATACTTGCTCCGGACACTGCGAGAGGGCTGTACAAGCAATGATCACACGCACGGCACAGCGGACACACCAGGAACCGCGGTGTTGGCCGTCGAATGGCGCTAGCTGCGCAGCATTTGTGCACCGCCGCCGTCAGTGTCAGCCAGTTTGCCGTGGCATACGGAGCTCCATCGCAGTCTTTAACACTGGTAGCATGCCGCGACAGCGTGGACGTGAACCGTATGTGCAGTTGACGGACTTTGAGCGAGGGCGTATAGTGAGCATGCGGGAGGCCGGGTGGACGTACCGCCGAATTGCTCAACACGTGGGGCGTGAGGTCTCCACAGTACATCGATGTTGTCGCCAGTGGTCGGCGGAAGGTGCACGTGCCCGGCGACCTGGGACCGGACCGCAGCGACGCACGGATGCACGCCAAGACCGTAGGATCCTACGCAGTGCCGTAGGGGACCGCACTGCCACTTCCCAGCAAATTAGGGACACTGTTGCTCCTGGGGTATCGGCGAGGACCATTCGCAACCGTCTCCATGAAGCTGGGCTACGGTCCCGCACACCGTTAGGCCGTCTTCCACTCACGCCCCAACATCGTGCAGCCCGCCTCCAGTGGTGTCGCGACAGGCGTGAATGGAGGGACGAATGGAGACGTGTCGTCTTCAGCGATGAGAGTCGCTTCTGCCTTGGTGCCAATGATGGTCGTATGCGTGTTTGGCGCCGTGCAGGTGAGCGCCACAATCAGGACTGCATACGACCGAGGCACACAGGGCCAACACCCGGCATCATGGTGTGGGGAGCGATCTCCTACACTGGCCGTACACCACTGGTGATCATCGAGGGGACACTGAATAGTGCATGGCACATCCAAACCGTCATCGAACCCATCGTCCTACCATTCCTAGACCGGCAAAGGAACTTGCTGTTCCAACAGGACAATGCACGTCCGCATGTCTCCCGTGCCACCCAACGTGCTCTAGAAGGTGTAAGTCAACTACCCTGGCCAGCAAGATCTCCGGATCTGTCCCCCCATTGAGCATGTTTGGGACTGGATGAAGCGTCGTCTCACGCGGTCTGCACGTCCAGCACGAACGCTGGTCCAACTGAGGCGCCAGGTGGAAATGGCATGGCAAGCCGTTCCACAGGACTACATCCAGCATCTCTACGATCGTCTCCATGGGAGAATAGCGGCCTGCATTGCTGCGAAAGGTGGATATACACTGTACTAGTGCCGACATTGTGCATGCTCTGTTGCCTGTGTCTATGTGCCTATGGTTCTGTCAGTGTGATCATGTGATGTATCTGACCCCAGGAATGTGTCAATAAAGTTTCCCCTTCCTGGGACAATGAATTCACGGTGTTCTTATTTCAATTTCCAGGAGTGTATATGCGCCGACAGCTCGTCGACGACAAGGTATTTTTCTAGTACGTTTATTCTTTGGAACAACAGAGGTACAGAGATGTATGCTCCATGGTCATTATATAGAGGGACAGAGAAAGGAACAGCTTCGGAAAGTATCGGTTGGAAGATTTTCGGATTGCTAAAGGAGATTTATTTACTCTTATTCGCGCTAAAGCGAGACAGGGAAGTTTGTGCCGCTAGCGTGGTAGATAAAGAGAAAGAAGGACTTGTAAAAGTAAATTGCATGAGACTTAAAATCCACGGAAACGGAACATGTACGGAAATGGATTCAATATACAATTTTCCTCAGAAATAAGGTTTGTGACCATTTTATTTTAGAGTGAATGACGAATGCGTTCTCTGTCTGAATCGTTGATTGTCTGGGCTCTGTAATTAATTGGGAAGTTTCAGCTGTGACGAAGAGAGCCTGCAATCTCTGAGTTTTTTGAAATCGTCCAAAAAGGCTTCGTCCACATCTGAAATTTTAGATCTGTCGTAAACTGAACGAAGTGTTCAAACGACCGATTTTCCCAACTGAATGCAGCGCTTAATAATAATAACGTATGTAAAGATCTTTTCTAGCAAGCCAGCCGCTGAATATTAAGAAGGGCTCCACCAGAGATTCTACTAGGCTGATTTCATGTAACTTATATTTGAACTGTACACAGATAAAGGACAGAGAGAGAGAGAGAGAGCGAATGGAATTCTAGAAGTTACTCAGAATCCTCCCATTAGTATAATGTTTTGTCTGTCTTTGCACGGATAAGCCTGATAAGAAAACCTAAGCCCTTGACTTTATTGTACAGAATTGTGTGTGAGGGTGAGAGAGCGATAAAGGCGACAGATACACTTCTGTACAGACAAAACATTACACCAAGTTAGCGACTAGCTGCATTAACACACACACAGACTTTCATCAAAACCAAAGTAGTAAGAGAATTCATTAGAATGGCCAATCCGTGACAGGACACGTTTTTGGACGTTGTTAAAATAATTTTGTTCTTTGTTTCATGTGAACTACGACGAGACAACTTAACGTGGAAAAGAGAAGAAATACTCGCAGTCGTATTATTTGATCTACAAATAAAAGCAGCACGCTGGACGCAGAAAAAGGGCCAGATCTATACTTTTTTTATTAAACTTGCTAGTGTAGTTGCATTTACCTGTATAAGTACTTTAACAAAGTAGCCACAGAAGTATTCTTGTGATGGGAGATATATATACATCTTGACTGTAGAACATTTATATGGTTTTAACTAGGGCAATGTTTAAGATGAGTCAAGCAGACCAGAGCAACACCCAACAGCCTTCAGCTGTGAGCACTGATGATAATGATGTAGTAAGAAGTGTTGTAGAACCGATCGCTATAGATAGCGCAATAGAACGCCCGGTTGACACGGCTGGAGATGTATCAGCCAGTACGCAACATGGATTAGACCCATTGGTCATTATCATGAGGCAGATGCAGATGTTAACGGAGACCGTGAATAATATGAATACAAAATTAGCCTCAGTTACTGAGGGGCAAAACCATTTGAATACAAAATTAGCCTCAGTTACTGAAGGGCAAGAAAATTTGAAAACCGACATTAACGCGAAGTTCGCCGCAGTGAATGAAGGGCAAAATGATTTGAATGCGAAGTTAGCCTCAGTTACGGAAGGGCAGGAAAAGCTGAAAGCTGAGATTAAGCAGCAGTTACATGACATTTTTTCCGAATTAGAACAACGGATAGAGGCGAAGACAAAGGAACTTAAAGATCAGGCCGAAGAGACGGAACGAAAATTAACTGCACAAATCGAATTGGTTAAAGCTCAATGTGAGGAATCTACTCAACGCGTACGTGTAGAAATGAAGGAGTACGTGGCTATTAAGATAGATACCGTACGCGAACAGGTGGAAATGGTTCCGCAATTAGTACAAAAGCAAGATGCCATGTCATGTGCAATTGCGCAACTTCCTGAATTGGCACGTACGCAGACGAACCTAAAGGAAAGTGTGGAACATCTGACAGAACGTCAGACGTTATAGACCACCAGATTAATGTATTAACGGGTAAATTATCCGAAATCACATTAGAAAACAAAAGGCTAATGTGTGAAAACGTTGAGCAAAATGTTAAAGAAGCATTCCAGAGTCTGTGCGGCAAACAGGAAGAGAATTTGTTTGCGAAAGGACTAGAGGAAGTGCGACAGCAGTGGGGTGCTGATCTCGAGCATTGGAAACAAACGATAGCAGAGTCGATACGCGTTTCACAACAAGGCTCAGAACAAATGAATACAGGCCAGCAGCAGAAGTTGCCAGCGACTATAGAGCCAGTTACTGTACATTCGCACACAATACCGACTTGTGTGAGTAACTCAAATATTAAATTGCCACGAGCTAGTTGTTCGCGTGAAGTTTTATCTGACTGAGATTACGAAAGCCTTTGCCAAGCCGAAGAAAAAATGATAAAGCATCGGCAATTTCAGATTTTTAACACTGACAAAAGGGGGGTCCATCCGATTGTTTTTATTCGAAGTTTTAGAGGAGTTCTACCCAGAAATTGGTCGGAGTGGCAGAAGATCAGTTTCGTTACTGGGTATATACAAGGTTCGGGGGCGATCTGGGCCTCGGACATGACTTCTGTTTGCTCGACCTATGACGATTTTGAGAAAGCGTTTTTAGCAAAGTTCTGGTCAGAAGGAGTACAGGAACGCCTAAGGCAGGAGGTGCTCTACCCAGAGCCTTTCTCTTTTTCGAAAGGAAGCCTTAGGAAGTATTTTGAAAAATATATAAATAAAACTAGATATTGGGACAGACCTATGCCTTTGCCAGACATAATAAACATACTTAAGGCAAGATTACCAACTAGCATCCGGAATCTATTAATTTATGGCAACGATAAAGACCTGGAGTCGTTCCTAACGACGTTAGATCATACAGACATTATAGAAGAGAACAACCAGGAAGCCCGCAACAACAGATTCCAATATAGGGAGATAGAACCTCCGCCAAATGGTAGGCAAGGGAACGCACAGAGATCGATAAATAGTGGAGAAACCCCTCAAAATCTCAATAATAATACCGGCAATAGTCTTGCGAGGGGCTATCCAAGGAACAACAGGAATGGGAAACGATACAATCCCGTATGGGGGAACGAAAGGAATTTCAGACCACAAGCTTGGAACAATAACAGTAATAGAAAGTGGAACCAACCGGGGGGAATAAACTCAAATAACCAACATCAGTGGGGACGGACATCCGCGAATCAACCGGTAATTACCGAAGTGACGGATGAGGTCAACCACCAGGGGAATCAAAATCCAACAAACTTGTAAGGACCCCCTCGTGCCCCGGAGGAGCGGTCAACAATAGGTTGAGGGGCAACAGGATATGTGTACCCATGCTAACGTATAATGATGGACGATTACTGGCAGATGAATTGACCGAGGACTTAGAACCCCAAGATGAGAATAAGGAACAGGTGGCAGTAGCCGAAGTGCAAGTCATTTTGGAAACTGTACCTATAGTGGCGGTTTTAGACACAGCTGCAACCACAAATGTTATTTCGGAGGCTCTATTCAACAAGATCAGAAATATAAGACGAGTACCAATTTTTCCAGTTCAAAATTGCAAAATAATAGGCGCCGTTGGGGCTCGATCGGCGAATGTAAAAGTGCAGTCACTACTTAGTGTAGAAGTAGGAAAGGTAGCAATATTAAGCACATTCCTTGTTGTGAAAAATTTGGTGGTAGACTGCATTATCGGAGTCGACAGCCTACGTCAATACGGATGCAGAATAGATTTTAAAACAGGAAAAATTTGGTTAAATGTAGATAAACAAGAAATTGAGTTGGACTTGTTGAAAAAAGAAAGCCTTACCAGTAAATATAATAGTGGGATCAGTGTGCAAGTAATCAGGACTGCAGAAAATTCTAAACAGCACGTGAATAATGAGTTCAAAGTCAAAGGAGATGTCGGTCAATTAGTGGATGAGAAGTTAAATGAATCCGACTGCATCACTGAAGATCAGAAGACGCAGCTCAAAGAATTATTATCAGCGTATGAAAACGTGTTTGATGAAAGGCCAGGAGTGATTAAAGGATACATATGCCATCTCTACGTTAAGCCGCACGAAATGTATTGTAGAACTTTCTATCCTGTTCCCTGGAGGTTAAAGGCTCAAGTTCAAAAGGAAATAGATCGCTACCCGGGATCGAACAAAATAATAGGGTTATTTCCTCATAACGACTTAAAAAGATATAATGAAGATTAGAAGATAGGGAGGAATGGTGTTCCGAGTGACAGAGATGAACGCTCGTAAAAAATATAACAATAAACTGTGTGTGTGTAGTGTTAAAAGCCTTTAAATTGAAATAGTTAGTCAGTGACATAGAGTATAGAAATAGTGACTAATTAGTACTATTGAGTGTTGTAAAAAAGATAGTGGAGATAGGCTTCACCTGTGGTTTGGGTGAACATAGAACTTTAGCATTGCTAATGTTATCAAGATGTATAAAGGATCTTACTGACCTTCAAGAAGAATGAAATGTTTCCCCGCAAATGACGCTGAATAATCTAAACAGGTTCGAGTGAAGATTCATATATAATCTCATGTGAACGCTTAAATGTGTAAATATGTGAAGGGATGTGTTGTGGTAGTGAATCGTGAGTGACGGTTAACGCCGCAAAGATTATTTCTCGCGCAAAACAGTTGAAGTCAGCGCGAGAGTTAAAATCGATATAGACGATACAGATATCCTTTGTAAGAGACTCGCACCAAACGCGAGGATAAACTGATTCATGTTGAACTTTAAAAGGAATAGGTGGTATAATTCGAAGTTAAGAGTTTTAATTTATTAATGAATGATTAAAGAAAGTAGTATTCATAGATTCAGTAGTAATTTAATGGTTCGTGTTCGTTTGGGAATTTTGTGTGAAAAATCCATTTTCATATATGAGAATGGATGAACGCCGAATGAATCAGAGAGTAAATGAAAGAAGTGAATCCGCATTCCTCAGTGCTAATAACTTCTACATTTCAGCACTGAAGCGTAGAAATATATGTATTTAGAATAAAAAGCTTTTTTGAGTATAGCTAAATTATGACTCATCAAGGAAATATGGATGATGTCTTGGAATAAAATGAACTACACTTTCCATTATTCGATGATTTGAATCCAAAATCTATAGTCAGTTACATGAATCCTTTAAATTACGAAGAACAAATCAGTCATAGAAAATCTGTTAAAACTTTTGGACTTATAAGCACAAGTGGGGAGGCAAAGTCAAAAGGAGTATTCAAACGAGAGTAAATCGGATGATGCTTTTGGCAACATCATTAATTAAGAGTTGAATTCCTTGAAGTACGTCGTAACAAAAAGGATCCATGAAGCCACAAGGATTTTGCTTTCAAAAAGGAGAATCTTGGACGGTGCAACCTAATCAGTTCTCTTATAGGAAGAGTTTCCCTTTTGGTCATTGCTAATTCTTTTGGAATGAATGTTGCATTTGTATTCGAGTATCCCTGTCCCTTCTACTCTTCCCATTGTGGGCCGCGTAGAAGATCAACGACAGAGGGGGCCGCATAGAAGACCGACTACAAATGTGGACGTCGGGGACATGCAAGACCCGGGGGAGTTTAGCACCGCAAGATATTGTCCTAGGAAGAAGATTGTAAAACGAAAATTCACGCTATTTATTGTAATTTTTTTTTTTTTTTTTTTTTTTTTTTTTTTTTTTTTTTTTTTTGCTAGAGGCACAAACCACTCTTCTCCAAATCGTGACATAAATTGACCCCTGTCTTTCCTTTAGAGATAAATTTCAAAATTATTTTTGTTCTTCTATAGGCTTTCCTATCTTCTATGTACCGTAGGCTGGGGGTCTAAGCTTAAGAGGTTTTCCAAGGTTTCCCTGCTTAAGAAAGTTCCCGAATGGGTAGACCCTGACATAAGTTCATGAAAGATCATCTTCCTTGGTTGTGCACAGCAAACATAACACCTAGATGCACGTAAAAGTAATACAGCCGCGGTACCGGTCTCTTCATTTCTTCTGTCTTCAACATTTCTTTTCTTCGTCTAGTTCAAACATAATATTCTTTTTCAGTCGGAGGACTGACAATCATCACTTCCGGGTTATCCACACTAATAGATAGCTCGCGAAGTGTGTTCGGTGAATAAAAATTGACCTCACAAACTTCGCTCGCTGCGAGGGGCATTGTAATCGCCCCACGGAAAATTACCCTCTACCACGCAATAATTAATAATGGTCAATCAAATCATCCAATTTTTTTACGTTTGAAAAGTATCTGAGCAGATTTTCTAGTAATATATGCGCCGACAGCTCGTCGACGACAAGGTATTTTTCTAGTACGTTTATTCTTTGGAACAACAGAGGTACAGAGATGTATGCTCCATGGTCATTATATAGAGGGACAGAGAAAGGAACAGCTTCGGAAAGTATCGGTTGGAAGATTTTCGGATTGCTAAAGGAGATTTATTTACTCTTATTCGCGCTAAAGCGAGACAGGGAAGTTTGTGCCGCTAGCGTGGTAGATAAAGAGAAAGAAGGACTTGTAAAAGTAAATTGCATGAGACTTAAAATCCACGGAAACGGAACATGTACGGAAATGGATTCAATATACAATTTTCCTCAGAAATAAGGTTTGTGACCATTTTATTTTAGAGTGAATGACGAATGCGTTCTCTGTCTGAATCGTTGATTGTCTGGGCTCTGTAATTAATTGGGAAGTTTCAGCTGTGACGAAGAGAGCCTGCAATCTCTGAGTTTTTTGAAATCGTCCAAAAAGGCTTCGTCCACATCTGAAATTTTAGATCTGTCGTAAACTGAACGAAGTGTTCAAACGACCGATTTTCCCAACTGAATGCAGCGCTTAATAATAATAACGTATGTAAAGATCTTTTCTAGCAAGCCAGCCGCTGAATATTAAGAAGGGCTCCACCAGAGATTCTACTAGGCTGATTTCATGTAACTTATATTTGAACTGTACACAGATAAAGGACAGAGAGAGAGAGAGAGCGAATGGAATTCTAGAAGTTACTCAGAATCCTCCCATTAGTATAATGTTTTGTCTGTCTTTGCACGGATAAGCCTGATAAGAAAACCTAAGCCCTTGACTTTATTGTACAGAATTGTGTGTGAGGGTGAGAGAGCGATAAAGGCGACAGATACACTTCTGTACAGACAAAACATTACACCAAGTTAGCGACTAGCTGCATTAACACACACACAGACTTTCATCAAAACCAAAGTAGTAAGAGAATTCATTAGAATAGGTTAAAACGTTGGGCATTGTTTCTGCAAGAATTCCACTTCACAGTAGTCTACATTCCCGGCAAGGAGAACATTGTTGCGGACGCACTGTCACGCGCACCGGCTGGGCTTGAGAAAAGTAACACAGAAGGCAACCTCGGGAAAAATTTCAGTATTCTTTACATTCAGAAAGTCGCCTTTGAAAACTTCATCACCACATCTTTAAATGACATTGCTCACGAACAAGATAAAGATCCGATTTGGAAAGACATCAAAAGTAAATGGCATGAAAAGACACACACTCAGATTCGGCATTATTACCTGGTTAGAAACAACATACTCTTCAAACGCTGCACTGTTGATGACAAGCTATGGGTACTTTGCATTCCAGACAATTTTGTTAATAAGCTCATTTGGTACATTCATTTCAGCTACGCACATTTTGGTCCACGAAAATGTTATCATATTCTTCGAACGACTTGTTATTTTAACAATATGGAAAAAAGAATTCGAATAGTCTTGTCTATTTGTAAACTTTGTCAAAAGGCGAAACCATCTACTATTTCACACCGTGCTCCGTTGTTTCCTATTATTCCTTCTAAATTAAAAGAATTTGCTGCTGTTGATATCTTGGGACCCCTTGTCAGAACATCGAATGGATTTTCGTACGTTCTAGTCGCTGTTGAACTTACTTCAAACTTTCTTTCACTCCGTTACGTAAAGCCACTGGACGGTCTGTATCCAACGCCTTTGTTGAAAATTTCTTACGTGAAGTTGGCCACGTTGCTAAAGTCATTTCAGATAACGGACCGCAATTCAGATCTGCTGTTTGGTCACGCATGCTTCGGAATCATAAAATCAAACCTGTTTTTATTTCATTGTATTCACCACATTGTAACCCCTCCGAACGGATTATGAAAGAAATCAATAAGCTTTGCAGACTTTAATGTCACAGAAAGCATCAGCATTGTGACAGATATTTACACTTATTTCAAAACGTGTTGAATGAAATGCCTCATGACTCCACTGCTTTACCACCTACTCTTGTACTGAAGAATGAAGAACCACCGAAAAGAATCAGAGAGCTTGTACCTTTCCCGAATACACGTAAACTTCGACACAAAGACATAATTGATTTGGCCTTTGCAGCAGACAAAAGGAGAAAACTACACGGTAAAGCAAAGAAATTATATATTGGTCAGAAAGTTCTCATTAAAGCTCATTCATTGTCACATAAGAAGAAACACTTGAGTCACAAATTCTTTCTAGTTTACAATGGACCTTACAGAATCCGACGTATACCACATGATAATTTCGTTGAAGTTGAAACTCTGCGTACTAGGAAGAGTAAAGGTTTACACCACATTTCACATGTAAAACAGTTTATTGAAAGATAATCTGCTTTTTAACTTTGTCTTTGCCATAAAACGTTTCACTTCACATTTCTAGTATGCATTGTCAGACTTAGAAACTGTTACCATGCAACAATGTTTGAAGTTAAATATCCAGTCAAGAACCAAGAGAACTTATTTAAACAGAAATTACGAATGCATTGTTATTGTGAACTGACGACACAATGTTATTGTGTGTGTGCGTTTTGGTTGTTAGTTGCGCGATTACATAACGACTATAAGGCTCACATACTTAGAACATTTACCAGTACTGCTAATGAGATTTTAATGCAACATTTTGGTTTACTTGAAAATACATTCTGGATTTAAAGTACTTTCTGTGAGATACCAGATGACAGTGGTTAGTTTATGTGACAGCTACACGATTTTATCACGACGCTACTAATGAGTGACAATTTACAATGTTGCTTTTGCGGTGTTTTATATCTGCACAGTTTTTCTGTATTATTCTGGAAAGTAAAACATGTTTTAGTAGTAACTTTTGTGGTATAGCTACAATGACACAGTCTTTTCCGTAGCACAACAATACGTTACAGCACAGTACTTTCTTCATCGCAGCAATAAGCGTAATAACTAAGATATCTATACGCAAACCATTTCACTTTTGTTTATCATGAGGTAAGTACATTGACTTCTGCAGAACTTAGCTTTCGGAGGACAATAACTACGACACTTACAGAGATTATCTTACAGCAAGACGCACATTTAGCGCTACAGGACACGTATTTGAGTGATTAATTTTATACTTAAAACATTTATTTTTGAAGATATTTGAAGTACAATGATACAAAGGTTTTCCGTTATACATTTCATTCCATTGCTGTAATCTGTAACACCTGAGGGTATAATTACATTAATCCTCAGAGGGGGTACATGCTTACTTTGTGTACCATGTGTTTGGCAAGCACAAGGAACCCTAGCTAATATGGTATTTGCTTATACAGCTTTACACATCGGTACCATATTTCTCTAAAACATAAATTACACAGCTATCTGATCATTTAACTGAGAGATAAACATGTTTTTTACTACGTCAGTGACACATGTTTACGCAATTAAACAGTTGGATAACTTCACACTTATGATATTGTATTCTGTCTGTACTTTGTGAACTGTTGATATTTTTTCGGACCCATTGTGATACTATGAGAGCTTTGAATGATGTATTTGGTATGAGATCATGATTTTTAAAGTACGTTTGAGACAGATGACACTATTGAAATGAGCAGAGAATATTTTTTATGGTTTGAAATTATTGCAGAAAGCTACGACTTTTTTGAGATTTGACTGAGGTGTTATGTTATTTTTACGACGACGATGTGTATTATGCTGTTGAGGTATGTTTATGTCAATAAGATGATGCTACCATATATGAGGAATGTGATTACGTGTTTATATGTATATGAATAATGAATAGAAGTTAGGGACTCTTGACTTGCGAAAAAGGATGTTGGAAACCAAGAATCGTATTTTAAGAGTTATGAAATGTGTGTAAATGCGTGAATGTATCACAATGCCGGCGAAAATTTTTTTGGACACTGTTTATTCATAGGATTTTGTTTCTACACATTTGCAACGTAAATTCTCGACCTGTGAAATTTTTATATGAGACTGTCACTGTAGCGGAAACTGCTGTCGTAAATATTTCCGTATGAAAGTTAAGTGACCACCTGCACATAATGCGTCGTGGGCACACAGCTGTGTCAGACACCTGGAGAACAAGCCATTAGTGTGAGTGCCTTGTCAGAAGCACAGGTAGAAAAAAAAGAAAGGGGAGGCCATTGTCAGCGCTACTGACATTTCCTTGTTGAAAGCGTACTGTGGAGCTCGTAATTTATGATATTTACTGAAATGCCTAATGAAATAACGAGAAATATTTTTACATTTGCACACCTGATTACGACAAGCATCTTTCTACGAGAGTGAGAGAATTTCTACTAACTTATGAAATGTCACATGACTACTGAATGATATTTTTATGCTTTGCTTTTTGTAGTTGCTTATTTCACTTAATATCTGTTTTCCAGCTGTGTTGCAGCATTGCTTTTATAAAATAAAATGCATTTGCTAATGTGAACACTTTCTGTCAACAGATCTATTAAATAATAATTTTGTAATCCACATTCTTTAAAAAAGGAGCACTTGGAAAGGAAAGAACAATAAGAAGGGACTAGTAACAGTAACTGGACACATAATTTTCTTTTCAAGTACATGGTAATATTTTTTTTACAATAAGTTGTTGTTGTGCACCACTTTAATTACATAGACATTAAGATGTGAATATACATTTCCCTTATCTGCATTATTGTTTTTACTGTAATATTTTTTCTGCTTGAGCTATGTCATGTTTAGGTATAAGTTGCTGCTGTTTGCCAGGCATAGTGTTATTGAATTTAACTTTGTATTATTCTGTTAAGCCAGTTTTACTAATTATTTATTTTTATTGTTTGCTGCACATTGCCTTATATTAGTTGTAATATTGCAATTGCTTTGCTAATTTCTTAATGCTGCTTGCTTCGCAAATCTGCGTTTTTTTCATTTCTGTTTATATTAATTGTTTTATGTGATGCTGCATTGCCTCATCCCTTGGTATATATATCTGAGCTCAGTAGATTTAAGTTAGCTTAAGAGGGGTAGACTATATGAGTAACTATGATGACATGGAAGAAATGTATTGAGAAGCTATATGAAAATGGTTTGGAAAAAAAAAGGGATACTTTACAGTGGAGAAAAACTATTTTTGACAGAGGACGTGAACAGAATACAGAAGGCAGGCTTAGATAGGACTTTTGGGAATAATGATGAATGAAGGGAGATCTCCAAGAAGCAATGAAAGTTTTGTTTGCAAAATACTGCAATGAAACAAACCCTGTCCTTTCCTTTTGTGTTATCCCACTATGTGTTTGGGTACCCGTGTGTAATTATGTTCTTCCTGTCTTTATATGTTTATCTGATAAGACTTATGTTTCAGAATTTTTCTAATACTCAGCTACATTCACTATGATGAGGAATACTGTTATCCTCAAATATACTTTGCATTAATAATATGTTATTTACCTTGTAAATATGCTTAGACATTATTTATTCTGTTTTGTTTTAATGCTCATGTGTAAAGTTGATGTTTCAAAAGTTATTCTGATCTTTTATGTATTTACTTATAATTCCTGTAATACTGATGTATATGTCTATTTCTATTCTTTTTGTAATGCCTGTACTACAAATGTTATCTGTATTGTTATGTTCTTTAATGATGTATTTTGTACCTTTGTAATCGTATTCTTATGTTATAAAATTGTAGTTGACACCAGTTCATCAAATTAAGTAACTTGTAAGCATTCATTTCACTGCACACATTTCTGTTGGTCATAGTAATGCACAATATGTGAGAAGTTGGGACTGTTAGTGTTTGCACGTGTGTTACTAATTCAGCAAGGGACTGGATAACAGCATTGCTGGTTCTAAGGACACTTCCAAAAAACTTTGTGAGTGCACAAGTGGTGGTTATGGACTTGCTCTATTATCCGCAAGACTCTTCAATGGTGATTGTGCACCTGCACAGTCGCAACGGATGGCTGCTAGCCATCTCTACAAGGACTACAGTGGGTCTTCACCTTTGATGACTCACCAATACCATTATTTCTACAAGGACTGCAGTGGGTCTACACCTCTGGTGGCCCACCAATACCGTAATCTCTACCAGGACTACAGTGGGTCTGATCTGTGATGACCTACCTACCAATAATTTTCAAAACATCGAATGACTCTGCTGTGGGTTTGGTCTGTTGTGGCCCATTACCTGTCAGCATGTCAAGAGTCAGCACTGTCTTTCCGTTGGAAGGACAACACTACTTCTTCAAGACTGCATGGAAATCCACTACTTCTGTGTGCAATTTTTTTTACTAATGAGACTTTGTGAAAAAAAACTTTAATTACTATTATGATGAATGATCAGGACTGTCTTTATGGACTGTGAGAAAATTTTAGCTTTTGACCAACATTGTATAAATAAGTGTGTGCATTTGATATCTTTGTTATTGTAATTATGAAAAATTTTTTCAAATCATTATTGGCCACTGCCCAAAAATATTTTGTAAAATTTTTTGTGGGGAGCATGGGGGCTATGTAAGTAGGCTGTTTATGTTTTCTTATTGGCAACGTTACGTAGCGCTCTATATGAAAATCACTGGCTGTGCTGTGTGCAGTCTGTGGCTAGTTTGCATTGTTGTCTGCCATTGTAGTGTTAGGCAGCGGCAGCTGGCTGTGAACAGCGCGTAGCGTTGTGCAGTGGGAGGTGAGCCGTCAGCAGTGGTGGATGTGAGGGGAGAGATGGCGGAGTTTTGTAATTTGTCATGAACTGCTATATATATTATGACTATTAAGGTAAATACATTGTTTGTTCTCTATTAATATCTTTCATTTGCTAAATATCCCTATCAGTAGTTAGTGCCTTCCGTAGTTTGAATCTTTTATTTAGCTAGCAGTAGTGGCGCTCGCTGTATTGCAGTAGTTCGAGTAATGAAGATTTTTGTGAGGTAAGTGATTTCTGAAAGGTATAGTTTAATGTTACTCAGGGCCATTCTTTTGCAGGGATCTTTGATAGTCAGATTGCGTTGCGCTAAATAATATTGTGTGTCATGTTAAGCACAGTCATGTATAAATTGTTCTAAGGGGACGTTTCACATCGTAACAGTGGTCCCAGGTTATGTTCACGGACGAGTCCAGGTATAGTCTGAACAGTGATTCTCGCCGGGTTTTGATCTGGCGTGAACCAGGAACCAGATACCAAACCCTTAATGTCCTTGAAATGGACCTGTATGAAGGTCGTGGTTTGATGGTGTGGAGTGGGATTATGATTGGTGCACATATCTTTGACAGAGGAACTGTAACATGTCAGGTGTATCGGGACGTCATTTTGCACCAGTATGTCCGCCTTTTCAGGGGTGCAGTGGGTCCCACCTTCCTCCTGTTGGATGATAACGCAGGGCCCCACAGAGCTGTTATATGGAGGAGTACCTTGAACAGAAGATATCAGGCGAATGGAGTGGCCTGCCTGTTCTCCAGACCTAAACCCCAACGAGCACGTCAAGGATGCTCTCGGCCGACATATTGCTGAACCTCGTCAAACTCCTACGACACTTCAGGAGCTCTGACAGGCACTGGTGCAAGAATGGGAGGCGATACCCCAGCAACAGCTCGACCACCTGATCCAGAGTATGCCAAACCGTTGTGCGGCGTGTGTACGTCTGCATGGTGATCATATCCTATATTGCTGTCGGGGTACATGCGCCGGAAACAGTGGCGTTTTGTAGCACATATGTTTCGGGACGGTTTTCTCAACTTATCGCCAATACGGTGGACTTACATATCTGTGTCATGTGTGTTCCCTATGTTCCTATGCTATTAGCGCCAGTTTTGTGTAGTGCAACGTTGTGTGGCACCACATACTGCAATTTTCCTTAATTTATGAGCATGAGTATATTTAGGTACTCCGTTTCCACACCTTGTCTGCTCAGTGTCTCTATAACTGCAGTATGACTGACAAAATAGAATACTTCACAAGTCTACAAAAGCTATCCGTCGCGACATTTCATTTTTATTGTCCTGGCTAATTACTTCACGCATGCTGTTTATAAGGCCAATGTGCCATAACCACTACGGAATATATTTTGCACTATAGATAGTACGTTTTCCACAGCAGAACTGATGTGGTTTTTGAAGACTTCAGTGAAAACATTGCAGATAACACAGTAAACTAATGACGCAGTAATTAAAGTTGTGAATATTTCCGTTTTATGTGACTGGATTGATTATCTTTGCTTTGTTTCAGAATGTGAGGATGCTGCCTTTTTGTGTTCGAGCAGTAAAAGCTTTGCCCACATGCTTTTCTATTTCTTCACCAATAAGTTTAAATAGTTCACACATCACACCATTAGACCACCCTGCGACGCCATTCTGCATTTCATTTATAGCTTTTCTTATTTCCTTTGGGTGGAGTTCTGGGACTCATTTTCCTTTGCATAAGGCTTTCTTGGTGGTACATCAATACTTTCATAGAGTTTGCTGCAGAAATTCCATATACATTCTAGAATTTCTTCCGTATCCTTTATGCTCCCTTTATCAATGTCAGTTTCTATTATTTATTTTTTCGGTCGGGAACTTTTCTTTAACTTTTTGCAGCTCATTTTATTCTCTAGTGTTAATTTTATATCATTTTAGTTGTTTCTTTTTGATTCTGATTTTTTGTATTCTTTACGCTTGTACATAATTCTGAGTCAACAGTTGTTTTAATTTTCATCTCTCTTCAATCTGACACTAAGGCCCTGTTTTCAGCTGTCAACTTACCTGGTTTTTGAGCTAACTTTCATTGATCCGCCTACTTCTTATACCGTTTTCATCATTTTCCTCTTGTTTATCGTGTGTTGGCTGTTCTAACCTTATAGGAAGAATCTTCTGGAATTTTCTTTCTTTGCCACTTCATTTATTCATGTTGAAAGTTCCTTTTTTGCTTTTTTTCCCACTGATATTAGTTCCTCCTTTACTGTTGGTTTCAAAATCTTTGCATCAATGGTCTAGGGGTGATGATGACGTCATGAGGAACAATGATATGGAACGATTGCTGCATACATGCTAGCATTTCAGCGGATATGTTCGAGCAGGCCGCATTGATACGTCGTTGCATATCATTGGGTGTAGTTGGTATCTCCTTGAAAACAGTCTACAGGCCTCAAATCCGGGGAACAGGCCGGTCGAAGTACAGATTCTCCACGTCTAGTCCAACGATTTTGAAACAGTTCATAAAGACACGCTGTACGAGGTGCATTCAAGTTCTAAGGCCTCCGATTTTTTTTCTCCGGACTAGAAATAGATAGAAACATGCGCATTGTTTTAAAATGAGGCCACGTTAATTGTCAATACGTCCCAGAGATGGCAGCACCGTACGGCAGATGGAATTTTACCGACAGCGGCGAGAATGAGAACTGTTTTAAATACTTAAAATGGCGACGTTTTCCTTACTTGAACATTGTGCAATCATTCGTTTTCTGAATTTGCGTGGTGTGAAACCAATTGAAATTCGACAGTTGAAGGACACATGTGGTGATGGAGTTATGGATGTGTCGAAAGTGCGTTCGTGGGTGCGACAGTTTAATGAAGGCAGAACATAGTGTGACAACAAACCGAAACAACCTTGGGCTCACACAAGCTGGTCTGACGACACGATCGAGAAAGTGTAGATAATTGCTTTGGGGGATCGCCGAATGAATGTTGAACAGGTCGCCTCCAGAGTTGGCATTTCTGTTGGTTCTGTGCACACAATCCTGCATGACGATCTGAAAATGCGAAAAGTGTCATCCAGGTGGGTGCCACGAATGCTGACGGACGACCACACGGCTGCCCGTGTGGCATGTTGCCGAGCAATGTTGCCGAGCAACGACAGCATGAATGGGACTTTCTTTTCGTCGGTTGTGACAATGGATGAGATGTGGATGCCATTTTTCAATCCAGAAACAAAGCGCCAGTCAGCTCAATGGAGGCACACAGATTCACCGCCACCAAAAAAATTTCGGTTAACCGCCAGTGCTGAAAAAATGGTGTCCATGTTCTGGGACAGAGGGCGTAATCCTTACCCATTGCGTTCCAAAGGGCACTACGGTAACAGGTGCATCCTACGAAAATGTTTTGAACAAATTACTTCCTGCACTGCAACAAAAACGTCCAGGAAGGGCTGCGCGTGTGCTGTTTCACCAAGACAACGCACCCGCACATCGAGCTAACGTTACGCAACAGTTTCTTCGTGATAACGACTTTGAAGTGATTCCTCATGCTCCCTACTCATCTGACCTGGCTCCTAGTGACTTTTGGCTTTTTCCAACAATGAAAGACACTCTCTGTGGCCGCACATTCACCACCCGTGCTGCTATTGCCTCAGCGATTTTCCAGTGGTCAAAACAGACTCCTAAAGAAGCCTTCGCCGCTGCCATGGAATCATGGCGTCAGCGTTGTGAAAAACGTGTACGTCTGCAGGGCGATTACGTCGAGAAGTAACGCCAGTTTAATAGATTTCGGGTGAGTAGTTAATTAGAAAACAAATCGGAGGCCTTAGAACTTGAATGCATCTCGTACTACTTCCGGTACTATGCACTGGGTAGCCATCATGTTGGTAGGACAGGGTCCTCTTAGTCTGTAGAGGAGCATCTTCTAGCGTCCGTGGAATATGGTCTGTTATAGAGGCTGCGATACTTGTGCCCGCTCAGTTTTCCGTCTACGAAAAAAGCCTATGAGCTGATGGTTTACTATCCCACGCCACACGTTTACTCTCCGTGGACGATCACGTTCCACCTGACGAATCCAACGGTGACTGTCAAGAGACCAAAAACCCATGTTCCGTCTGTTTACCAGGCAGTAATTGGTAAATGTGGCTTCATCAGTGTACAACATAAATGTTAAAAATTGGGATATCCAGTGTTAATGCCCTTATACGCAAATTAACATGATTCTCATTATCGTCTCCAAGCCTCTCTTGACAGAGGTATGAAAGGAATGAAACCTATGTCGATGAAAAATTCATAGGATACTTGCCTGGTTCACGCCACTTCTTCGTGCGATTGGAAAGAAGCTAACGTGCAGATCAACTGCAACAGCGCAAGAGCATTAATTTCTCCATCTTCTGTCGTCAGTTGTTTCCTTGCATTACGCTGTCTACGTGTTACACTACCACTGTCACGTAACTGGTTCAAGAGGTTGATAAATAACTGCCGAGATGTTTGACGTCTCCTGGGATATCTTGCCGCATATACCATAAACTGCCTTCTTACTACGTTCTCCATACTACGTGAGCAAGCCGGCGCGACCGCTGTGGTCGCAGGTTCGAATCCTGCCTCGGGCATGGATGTGTGTGATGTTAGGTTAGTCAGGTTTAAGTAGTTCTAAGTTCTAGGGGACTGATGACCACAGCAGTTAAGTGCCATAGTGCTCAGAGCCATTTGAGCCATAGTGAGCATGTCGGCTTTTTTGGCATCAGTAAATCCCATCGTTGACTCACGTCCTGTTGCTTGGACTGTCACACACTGACTGAGTTGTAAGTCGCAATGCAGTCAAGGAACTTAGAAGCACACTGTAAGTAAACATAACATTGTACCTAGCAACTATGTGGGTTGAATGCCGTACACAAGTGTCGCTGTGGAAACTCTTCAAAATGCGAAGCGACTCGCATTAGAATCCTGCAACAAACACTACTGACATTCTAATTTACCCTACTTTTAGTTCCTTAATGGCAATAGATGCTGTTCCATTTAAAAAGTGTCTATTTGTACAAAAACTACACTTTGTGAGTATTATTACAATCTTTTTATTGGCTAACAATATGAGCCCCTGACTAACAATCCCTTCTGTGAAAACCACACATCAATAGCACTTTCCATTTCTGCAATATTTGCGGTGCAAGTTTTAGCTGATTCAATTTGTATATGAAAGTTAATGTTCTATCGACAGACGGTCGCAACGTATAACGTGCCCACACTCTTTAGTGTGTTAATGATTTAATCACTCGTGTTACCTAAAGTTCCTGACTTGATAGGAAAGGCATCAATTCTGAAGAATAACGTTAACCAGAAGAATGCAGCTACGATTATAGCCGAACGATACCGCACAGCTGTCTACCTTGTACAACAACATAAAAAAGGTAAATTTTTAAGAAGTTAAATGAATTACTGTAGCTAGCTATAATTTTGAATACATAACTGATTGTATGAAATTTCAATTGCAGATTAATTACGGTCGCCAGTCCATAAGAGTGCGTTAAGTTAAATTTATTACAGACTGAATTGAAACTGAAATTGCGTAATACTTCTAAGTGTGTAGGATGGCAGCAGCGGGACAAAAATGCGCGAGTTTGGACATAAAAGTGACAAATTTTTAGTTAATTAGAGATTAATTATGATTACTTACAATTAACAAAACCCAATAATGGTTACTTACTGGCAGCATGTCAAGCAAGATTTACTGAATGTAGTGTAGTGTTATCTGTCCTCAGGTTCTGTAAAGGAAATACCCACGACTAATCACTGTTTCCTCAGTCCATAAGAGAGAAATATTTATTAGAGACTGAATTGAAACTGACATACTGTTATCTCAGAAAAGTTTTTATTGACTTCGTTAACACTTTTACAGTGACAATGTTATGAAAGTTAAAACCACATGAAGTATTTGCAAACAAACAACAAAATTATAGAAATCAGTTCAGTATAAATATCATATGCTCTTCACATTACAGTTGCTGAAATAGTTACTGAATGAATGCAATAGCACTATTCTGCACAAAGAACTTTAAGTACTACTGCAACTCGTTTCATGAACTACTTGATTTAAGTTAACGGCAAATTCACTGAATTAGTCATTCCCTTTCCAGTTTTGATTCTCTCGGTAATAATTTTAAAACGACAGGACCCTGCTGATGGTTAATGAATTCTCTAACCGGTTGCACTTACAATATGTACAGTTCATCTAAAAACACTAGTGTTCAAAGTGCTGAAGCTGCTATGTTGGCAAGCCGTGTACATAACTAAAAGGTAACTGACTTAATCTTCCTTTGTGGCGAGTTGCATGTGACCGAGTAATTCATTTTGTAACTTTCGTTATTGGCTACAGGATCTTTTTTAACAACGATCAACTTTTAGCAATTTTGACCACACAGTACTCTTCATCAGTAACCGGTTCTTCTTATATTCTCTGTACAGTAGCCAGATACAATGCTCGTTCACACATTCACAGTGCCCTGTTGTGCTTAAAATACCATTTCGCGAGCACTCTCCATTGCGCTCTTGAGCACCGCCACTTCACGTCCCTACGTCACTAAAGAACAACACCAATCACAAGCACCTAAATATTAGACGCGCAAGGCCCATGTTACGATGCGGAAACTCAGGCCTATAGTAGCGCTTCGAGTGGGCTGGCAGTGAACTTCGAATATGGGAAAATATGCCGCGATGATCTGTAGTTTTGCTTTACGAAATTAGCGTACTAGATGACAATATTTGTTATTTATGCTTTATGGATGGCTCTGGTACTTAAGTGTATTTTAAAGCCTAATATTTGCAATATCGACGATGTGGCTGTCACAAAATGGAAATAATGTTCCTGATTACCATCTTCTCGCGTGTATTGCATTCTTTGAACTCTATTGTAAACATGTTGCTTGTATTCTGCTTAATTTTTGCTCTCATTCAGAATACTGGATTGGAGTAAATGATTCCGTATTTGTTTTTGTTCCATATGAAACAGAAGCTAGTTTCGTCCCATGGTACTCTGTGGATTCACATCTGTTAGTGCTTACGAAATCATGGTCGTACTGCTAGATTTATGTGCACTGTATTTGGATCGTATTCTAAGTTATTTTTGCCGCATCTGTTTTTTGTAGTCTCGCATTTAATGGAGGCCACCAAAAGTTTCATTGATTTCAGCACAAATCTACTGTTTGTAGAACCTGTTAATAACATATGAAAAAATTGGATAACTACTGCAGCATTCTTAGCATTTTCAAAAACGAATGTTCTAATCACCAAAACAACAAAGCGTACTCATCTATATCTACATCCATACTCTGCAAAATACAGAGAAATGTACGGCACTCAGTGGCAAGAAGCAAAACGTTTCAAAGTAGAATTACATACTCATTCCTTGACAAGATGTAATAAAGTTAAATACCGCAGTTGTTAAAACCTCTGTAAGAGGTCCGAGCAGATGATGTAATTTCGATGTATTGCTCATGCGCTGCCTGCGATATGCGAGGTCTCTGACCAGAGAGCAGTGTTGACTGCAGTAGGAACTGTGTAGCTGTAGCAGTAAGTTGTCGCTAGTCTGGAGTCTGCCCTGGTCTGGTCTGGTCTGGTGTAACGTGTTGGCTGGCCCGGTCGCAGTGCAGCGATGTCGGGGCCTGAGTATTAATGTATAAGGTAAAAAAAAAAGCAGCCTCGCGCATATGTAGTAATGTAGTCCCATGTAAATGTTTTAAAACTCTCGTAATAATAATCTTCCTCATAAAAAGTAACTTTTAACAACCATTCATTTCAATTTAAAGAATTTACTAATTTCTGCCATCCATGATCATCCCGATTATTGCAATAGAAAAATCAGTTGCTCCCTTTTATAAATGACAGATAGGTCGGCCAGCATTGCACAGAGCTGTGACGGAAAAATTTATTGTAAGAGAAGATACATCCGGCGACTTCATTGAGGTAAGAATTTTTCCTTTTTTTATTCGAAATGATCTTTCAGGGCCATGACGCAGCACTGCTGTCGTCCAAAATTTACCAGGTTAAATTCACAGTGAATTTAAAAGTCATGAGTGAGCGACAATTTAATTGAGAGGTTACATTGTTTTATTACCAGGTTACTGATTTTATTTATTTTTTATTGGGATGTTATACTCAAAGTGAACGACATAATTATAATTTTTACTGTTGAGAGGTTTAGGAATTTTTCTGTTTTGAGGTTATGCTAAATGTGAATGAATTTTGAGCTTAGATTAAATGAGAGAGAATTTTGTAGGGACGTTACAAATGAGAAAGAATTTTGTGGGGAGGTTACACTAAATTAGAATCATACTCATATTATTTATTATGTTTTTGTGGGGAGGTTACACCCGGTAACATGTATTTCTCCATTAAGTGAAAGAAAATAGGGAAAAAGGATGCAAAAAAGTAGACTAAAGGAACCATACTTACAATGCATTTAGATCGCGCAGTTCAGACAGATTCCTAAACAATAGCAAATGCACATAGTGTAAGTAGGCTGTTTAGGTTCTTATATTGGTAACGCCGCCGCCACGTAGCGCTCTCTGTATGAAAATCACTGGCTGTGCTGTGTGCAGTCTGTGGCTAGTTTGCATTGTTGTCTGCCATTGTAGTGTTGGGCAGCTGGACATGAACAGCGCGAAGCGTTGCGCAGTTGGAGGTGAGCCGCCAGCAGTGGTGGATGTGAGGAGAGAGATGGCGGAGTTTTGAAATTTGTAATACTGGATATTATGAACTGCTAAGTATATTATGAATTTTCAACACTACTAAGGTAAATACATTGTTTGTTCTCTATCAAAATCTTTCATTTGCTAACTATGCCTATCAGTAGTTAGTGCCTTCCGTAGTTTGAATCTTTTATTTAGCTGGCAGTAGTGGCGCTCGCTGTATTGCAGTAGTTCGAGTAACCAAGATTTTTGTGAGGTAAGCGATTTGTGAATCGCATAGGTTAATGTTAGTCAGGGCCATTCTTTAATAGGGATTTCTGAAAGTCAGATTGCGTTGCGCTAAAAAATATTGTGTGTCAGTTTAAGCACAGTCGTGCACAATTTTTCAAAGGGGACGTTTCAATAGGTCCTCAGAACACTATGCAACGAAAGCTGCTTCTCTTTTATATGAAACGAAAACAAATGTGAAATCATTTTACTTCACCCAATATTATGGATGTGAGCAGAAAGCAAGCAGAATACGAGCAACATTTTCACAATGTAACTCATAGAGCGCAGTATACACGAGAAGTCGTGATAAGGTGCACAATCTGATGAAACCCACTTCTGTTAACGAAAACAAACATTGCACACAAAAATTAGCCAATAAGAAAGCGAGATGATGGACTGACAAACTTGCAGTGCTCCAAGTGGCGTGGCAGCGAACCAAGGTGGTATTACAGGTCTTCATGTACGAGTTTCACCCCGTGATAGCAACTCCATCTCTGGCACTGACTATGCACGTGTTCGCGCTCAAAGATATTATCGTCAATTTTTAAACAAATTCTTTACACTCTATACAATACGAACTTCCCTGACTTTGCTATTTCTGCTACGTATTGTTTGCAATATAATTTTTCAGTAGTTTTTACATAATGTTACACTTTTAAAAGAGCGAATACTGAAGTAATTAATAAAGTACTATATAGTCAAGAAATTACTTTAAAATTGCAGAATTAACTAACGAAAAACTAAGAGACTCTGTTCTGTTGTGTTATAGCTTCTAGTATTGTAGTATTTTTCCGTTATGGGTACATGCTGGAGAAATTTGAAGCAAAATATGTTAAAATGTTACACAGAGCTTAATATATCGTGTAACTACCTCAAAAAATTGTGAAAAATGACGTGCGTGGGTCAGTTGACACTTCGAATACCTCGACAGCAACATTTACAACATAGCATGCGTCAATAAAAGGACTGTGGGTTTAATGAAAGAACAATTATCGGGGGAAATTATAAGTTTTGAAGAAATAAGAGCGAAATTGTATGCTCTCGAAACTGAAACAATGTGTAATGCATAGAGTGAAAGCTGTGAAACTCGTCAGCAAAGAAATCAAGCATCGATGATAGCGAAGAATGTGTATTAAATGATGGTGGTAAAACGACTGTTCAGTAATTGGGTCCAAGCTGCATGCAGTTTCCACTGCAAAACAATGTAAACTGACATCGGTTATATTCAGTGATAAAGTAAAAAGTGCTGTGTAGGACCATTTTCAAGAATAGATGACTGTCAGCAGCTGTATGCACAAGAGTTAATTTATGATCAATGAAGTAGTAAAACACTGGTTGTTAATGGAGTGTACTGAAATTAAACCTACATGTTGTAGTCATAGAAAAGATGTAAACTGAATTTGTAAACTGTGCATCATAGGTATAGAAAAGGGCTAATGATAGCAGCATCTGAAATTGTACCACACGTGATGTAGGGATATTATGACCAGCGGAAAAAAAAGAATGTGTTCGTTTTTAAAAGACTGTGACAGAGAAGTGGGCAACCAACTGCCTCAACCTTCATTCTGCCTTCCTTACCAATAATTATGGCTTGTGAACGTATTCGCGCTCAATTTGAGTTCCTCTCAGTAGTTAAGCCGTCATACTCAACATCTACATACACACACATACTCCGTAATCCACAGTACGGTGTTTGGAGGAGAGTACCTTGTACCACTACTAGTCCCTGTGTTCCTGTTCCACTCACAGATAGAGCGAATGAAACATGACTATCTATATGCCCCAGTACGAGCACTAATCTCTCGTATCTTATCTTCGTGGTCCTTACCCGGAATTTATGCTGGTGGCAGAAGGATCGTTCTGCAGACAGCTTCAGATTCCACTTATACCCCGTAAAGAACATCGCCATCCCTCCAGAAATTTCCATTAGAGTTCCCGAAGCTCTCCGTAATACTTACATATTGTTCCGTCGTACCGGTAACAGATCTAGCAGTCCGCGTCTGAATTTCTTCGATGCCTTACTTTGATGCGACCTGGGGTAGAAACCGAACACTCGAATGGTACCCATGAACAGTTCGCACTAGCTTCATATGTACGGTCTCCTTTACAGATGAACCAGACTTTCCAAAATTCCTCCCAATAAACCGAAGTCGAAATGAGGTGCAGTGAAATATTGGTCCAGAAAAAAACAAAATCGAATAAAATACAGAAATAAGCTGTGAAATAATTACCAACAGGCAAGGACTACAACATAGGGTGAGAGATGTATGGCACCACAACTAGGTCAATAGCATTTCTGAGGAAGTATGTGTAGAGCAGGTCATTTCGTTTTGCCACTTTATGCCCAGATATTTAAACGACCTGCCTGTGTTAAGCAGGACACTCCTACATACACGTCTACACATGCACTCCGCTAGTCACCAACCGGTGTGTGGCGGAGGGCACAATTCGCGCCAGTCATATTTCCCCCCTCTGTTTCACTCGCGGAAATCAGAGTGAAGGAAAAGGTGTCGACCTTCGCTGCTCGAAAATTATTTGCCAGTCGCCAGCCCACCGTGCCTCGGACAGGAAAATACAGCACTGTCCTTGCTTCTACTCGGCCAACAAAGGAGGCGGCCACGCAGACTTGCGACCTCACCTTTAGTGCCACGGTCGTCAGATCGGCCAGCGCAAAGATCGC
The DNA here is from genome assembly GCF_023864275.1 of Schistocerca cancellata. Taxonomy (NCBI): domain Eukaryota; kingdom Metazoa; phylum Arthropoda; class Insecta; order Orthoptera; family Acrididae; genus Schistocerca; species Schistocerca cancellata. The sequence continues at coordinate 91,559,983 of NC_064628.1, read as the reverse complement.
CCATTCAACCTCACCACTTTCGCCTGCCCACTCTATAGCTCACCCTTCATTGGGTTCTGCTAAATCTCGAGCCCAAAAGTCAGACACCAAGCCTTCCAAAAAAGAGCATACTCGTGAAGAGTTTTTACGTACCGCAACTTCACAACCATCGGTTCCTCCTTCATCTAAACATCATACTTCTAAGAAGGCTACAAAGAAACCCAGTTCCTCTCCTTCTCCGCCAAGGCGTGTCCCATCTACAGCACCACCTGGCAGAAATCGCCCTCGGCCGTCTTCTGTGTCGCCGAGGCGCACTGGTGGTGGCCGGTCAACCGGCCGATCGCTGGTGGCAGGAGCTGCTCCTGACCAACCTATGGATCAGGATCTTCTGCCTTCGGCTGAATGCCATTCCATGCTGTCGGTCGCTAGCTCCGAGCAGTCTTTGAGTTGACAGCAACTTTGGTCACATTCCTCCATTTTCTGTTCACCCCATGTCCATTATCCACTGGAATATCCGCGGCATTCGAGCCAATAGGGATGAATTGTCGATCCTCTTACGATCCTACTCGTCGGTCATCTTCTGTCTTCAGGAAACAAAGCTGCATCCCCATGACCGCTTTGTTCTCCCTCATTTTCAGTCTGTCCGATATGATCTCCCCTCTGTTGAAGGCACTCCAGCCCATGGAGGACTCATGATACTTCTCCATGATACTCTCCATTATCACCCAATCCCCTTAAACACTTCCTTCCAAGCTGTCGCCGTCCGTCTTTCCCTTTCCGGATACACGTTCTCTCTTTGTACTGTATACATTCCATCGTCCGCACCAATGGCACGAGCTGATCTCCTTCATCTTCTTGGTCAGCTTTCACCCCCCTATTTGCTGGTTGGGGACTTCAATGCCCACCACCCGCTTTGGGGATCTCCACATCCTTGTCCACGTGGCTCACTATTGCTAGACGTCTTCCACCAAGCGGATCTAGTTTGCCTCAACACTGGGATCCCTACATTTTTATCTGCCTCCAAGACAAATTTATCTCATTTGGACCTTGCGGTCGGTACTGTTCCGCTAGCTCGGCGCTTTGAATGGTTCGCCCTTGATACACACTCGAGTGACCACTTTCCATGTGTCCTTAGACTGCAGCCTCAACTGCCATACATGCACCCGCGACGATGGAAGTTTGCCCAAGCTGATTGGACACTTTTTTCGTCTCAAGCGACATTCGATGACCGTCACTTTCCCAGCGTCGACGATGAGGTCACACATATTACCGACGTTATTCTTACGGCTGCGGAACATTTAATACCACGCTCCTCCGAATTGCCCCGGCGCCCCCCAGTTCCTTGGTGGAACGAGGCATGCCGTGATGCAATACGTGAGCGGCGACGTGCTCTCCGCGTTTTCCGCCACCATCCTACTTTGGCCAACTGTATCCGCTATAAGCAGTTCCGTGCACGATGCCGTCGCGTCATCCGCGATAGCAGGAAGGCAAGCTGGAGATGCTTTATTAGCTCATTTAACACCTTCACTCCCTCCTCGGAAGTTTGGAGTCGGCTTCGACGGTTCTCAGGCGCGCCTAGTTTCTCCCCGGTCTCTGGGCTCACTGTCGCGCATGATACATTCGTGGACCCCGTCGCAATTTCTAACTCGTTGGGTCAGCACTTTGCTGAGATTTCGATCTCTTCCAATTACCCGCCAGCGTTTCTCCCGAAGAAACGTGCAGCGGAAGTGCGACCTCTTGCTTTCTCCTCTCAGGATCGCGAGAGCTATAATGCTGTTTTCTCCATGCGGGAACTCCAACATGCACTCTCTTCTTCTCGCTCCTCCGCCCCAGGACCGGATGGTATCCACGTCCAAATGTTGCTGCATTTATCAACCCATAGTCTGCATTACCTCCTTCGCCTTTATAATCGCATTTGGACCGACGGTACTTTCCCCAGACGATGGCGGGAAGCTATCGTCGTTCCCGTTCCGAAACCTGGAAAGGACAAGCATCTCCCCTCTAGCTATCGCCCCATTTCTCTCACGAGTAGTGTCTGTAAGGTTATGGAGCGTATGGTGAATTACCGTCTAGCGTGGTGGCTGGAGTCCCGCAGTCTTTGAACACCTGCCCAATGCGGATTCCGAAAGCATCGTTGACCATCTTGTTGCTCTCTCCACTTATATCATGAATAATTTTCTCCGGAAACGCCAAACAGTAGCAATATTTTTTGATCTGGAGAGAGCATACGATACCTGTTGGAGGACAGGTATCCTCCGCACACTGTTCTCTTGGGGCTTTCGAGGTCGGCTGCCCCTTTTTCTTCACGAATTTATGGCAGAGCGCACATTTAGGGTGCGGGTGAACACTACTCTCTCCCGTACTTTCTCCCAAGAAAACGGGGTACCCCAGGGCTCCGTGCTGAGTGTTGTACTGTTTGCCATTGCCATCAATCCAATTATGGATTTGTAACCTCCCCCTCACTTATCGACCTTAATGACAGTGAAAAATGAAACCGCGTGTACCTAATGGGAGTTTTGGAAAAGCAATCGTCACCGAAGTTAACCTGTCGGTAAAGAGGGAGGAAAGGGTTACATCTAAATGAAAGGAAATGTGCTAATGAAACTGGTGGAAATTAATTTTGAAAGGGGGTAAAGTTAATAAAGAAAGTAAATGTGCAGCCGTTCCGTTAACAATTAACTAGCGGTAATTAGGTATTTGAGATTTGGCGGAAATCACGGTCGCCAGTCCTAAGGACAATTACTATAATAACTGAAAAAGAAAGGTTATTACACATATAATTAGCACTACAAGCGTGGCAACTGAAGGTTGACACGTGTAGTGTGAAAACTGAAAGTTTGTCAGAAGTAATAAATTTCGCTACACCCTGACTTAATTTAGCAAAAGAATTAATAAAACCGGAAAATCGAAAGTTAATTTAGTGACTGAAGTTAATAGTGAGCTTTCTTTCTGAAGCACATCGAAATTCAGTAAAATACTGTTAGTCTTGGACTACCTCAACAATCATTTCAAAAACTACTTGAATCTACGCAATTTAGAAATAAGAGATTTAACTTTGAACTTGAATTAAATGATTCCGAACAATTAACAATAGTAAAATTTAGTACGTACCAAGCTGAGCTGCAGTCACAGGTAAGCTGAAATATGGTAACAAAACTCGCACTCTTAATTTGTGCTTGTGTAATCTAAATAGTGTAGCCAGCTATAAATACTTTAACCGAATTTTGAAATTAAAGCAGTGAAAACGAGTTAGCTATATTACTTTAATGCTGGCGTTTGAATTTGAACGACACTCGGGTTCATTTCGGAAAAGGAAGGGACTCTGCTTGGTAATGCAATTGGGACAATGAGCAACAAACGTTCATGCTAAGTTGCTGTAATTATAGTGACGAAAATGGAACAGTTTGAAAAGCTGAGGTCTGCCGTACAGTTCTAAAACTTTACGTGCGTCCAGTCTTCCTTGTCGGTTGATTGAAGGTTTGAAGCCGTCGGTCGAGGAGGTGGCGACAGTCACTCATTGTCGGCTGTCGCTGTTGCAGAAGCTGGATGTTGGCGCGCCTTCTTCTCGACACGGTCACCAGACGAAACGGGCTCTTGATGTGCGCTAGTTAATGTTTCCCGTCCGCGACACCATGTCAGAAACTATCATCGCAAGTCGAGCGCAATTACATGCTGCCAAACCCCGAAAGCGCGGCAACTCGCGGGAGCGTCACACAACACACCTGCTCCACTCGCTACTCCCGCCACACTCTCACTGCTCAGCCCGCGCTCCACGCGGCAGAGTTAACACTACCAAAGATCCTACACACTTTGATTCTTCATACGACCTATCGATGTAATCGTTGGATAGCAGTTTTCCCTAGGCAAGACCCAGCGTAAAAATACAAATAATATTTACGAAACAAACCAATTATACATCGACATAAATGTATAAACCTATATATACAAACAGTAAAACAACTACAATATACAACGAGACAGAAATGTCATATCTTGAGGTAACAAAGCAAGGAAAAAATAATAGTACAATAGATGGAAATAGGAGGATATGCATTTCCGGCGTTACAGATTGTCTCCTTCCTGATGTCTCGGGCTCCCTCTTTGTGGACGATTTTGCTATCTACTACAGCTCTCAACGGACCAGCCTTCTTGAACGACGTCTTCAAGGATGTCTCGATCGCCTCCACTCTTGGAGCATCGAAACCGGCTTCCGTTTTTCTCCCAGTAAGACCGTTTGTGTTAATGTTTGGCGACGTAAGGAGTTTCTTTCACCCTCCTTACATCTAGGACCTGTCAACCTTCCGTTTTCAGACGTCGCTAAATTCTTGGGTCTTATGTTTGACAGAAAACTATGCTGGTCCTCCCACATTTCGTATCTTTCGGCTCGCTGTCTGCGATCCCTCAACACCCTCCGTGTCCTGAATGGTACCTCCTGGGGAGCGGACCGAGTGGTCCTTCTCCGCCTCTATCGCGCCTTAGTGCGCTCGAAATTGGACTATGGAAGCATAGTCTACTCCTCTGCTCGGCCGTCTATTCTTCGGCGTCTCGACTCTATCCACCACCGTGGATTACGTTTAGTGTCTGGAGCTTTTTACACCACCCCTGTGGAAAGCCTTTATGCTGAGACTGCTGAACCTCCGCTGTCCAATCGGCGAGCAGTCCTTCTGAGCCGTTATGCCAGCCATCTGTCTTCCATGCCTGCTAATCCAGCCCATGACATATTTTTTGACGCCTCCTTTGATGTAGGGTATGCAGGCCGCCCCTCCTCCCTACTACCACCGGGAGTCCGCTTCCGTCAACTGCTCCATTCTCTTTCCTTCCGCTTTCCTAAAACCTTCTTGACAACTTGGGGTACAGCACCGCCTTGGCTCCGTCCCCGGATCTGCCTGCTCCGTGACCTTCGTCGATTTCCCAAGGATGGTACCCCTTCACTTGTTTATCGTCGGGCATTTGCTGCTCTATGTGCACAAATGACGGAAGCCACATTTATTTACACCGATGGCTCGAAAACATCGTTAGGTGTAGGGAGTGCCTATGTTGTTGGCGACACCCCAAATCACTTTCGGCTTCCCGACCAGTGTTCGGTCTATACTGTGGAGCTTTACGCTGTTCTCCGGGCTGTCCACTACATCCGCCGCCATCAGCGGATACAGTACGTTATCTGCTCCGATTCTCTCAGCTCTCTCCTCAGTCTCCAAGCTCTTTACCCTGTGCACCCTCTGGTCCACCGGATTCAGGACTGTCTGCGCTTGGTCCACCTGGGGGGCGTCTCAGTGGCGTTCCTCTGGCTCCCGGGACACGTTGGTATCTGCGGAAATGAGGCGGCCGATATTGCAGCCAAGGCTGCAGTCTTTCTTCGGCCAGCTATTCCATCGATTCCCGTCGCCGATCTATGGAGCGTTTTATGTCGTCGTGTTGTTCATTTATGGCACGCGCACTGGTCGACACTTCCCCAAAATAAATTGCGGGACGTGAAAACTCTTCCTTGTGCTTGGACCTCTTCCTCCCGAACGCGTCGTCGGGAGGAGGTAATTTTAGCTAGACTCCGGATAGGGCACTGTCTTTTTAGCCATCGACATCTTTTAAGCGGCGATCCTCCCCCACTCTGTCCCCACTGCTCTCAGCTGTGGACGGTAAGACACCTTTTAATTGAGTGCCCCTATTTTACTCCGTTACGCGCCCGTCTACAGCTGTCGCCTGATATATCGTCAATTTTAGCAGATGACACGCGATCGGCCGATCGCGTTCTAGAGTTCATTCGTGCCAGTGAAATGTCGTCAGTCATTTGAAGTTTTTTTGTGGACAACCAACCCCCTTCTGTAGTGAATTTTTAAGCCTTCCTTCTGCTTTTAGTTTCTCCAATTTCATGACTTTCGTTCCCATTGCTGCTAGTTTCCGTTTTCGTTTTTTTTACTGTTTCCTAAGTCACAGACCGGGCGCTAATGACCTTAGCAGTTTTGCGCCCTAAAACCATAACAAAAAACAAAAAAAAAACCATAGTGGGGCTTTTCTGTCCTTAATCCACTTACTAGGCACACACCGGCCGAGAGCACGATTTACAATCTATTTAAACTTAGATTGTAATTCTTCTATGCCCGTCATGCTGGAACTAAATGGCTGCAGTTCTTTCACCAAGTGAGATGCTATCAACTGGTTATCCGCTTTTTCTAGCAGAGACGCTCCTCTAGCCTTCTTGACTGATTTATTAACTTTCGTAACGGTCACCACGATGACATCATGATCACTAATCCACACCTCTAAACCGACGCCTTCTGCCAGGTCCGGCCTTTTTGTAGCTACCAGGTCTAAAATATTCCCATTGTACCGAACTGGCTGCCTAAAACAGTTTTCGCAAAACGACTGTCTGCACCACGTCAATACGGGCGGAGTTACGGACTTAGTGGAAATGGTATTGTGAATAGTGATTACACCGTCATTATCCATTGTTTGATGCTGCTAATCTGCTACAGGACTGTCAGCAGCAGCTGCCGATTATTTATGAATCAACTTACAACTGAAATTCATAGTTATTGCAGCCGGTACCTCACACTAAATTGTCAGTATTCTAATGTGACACGATTGTTGTGAAAACTAAGTTAAATGAAATATATGTTTCCTAAGTAAGGCTAAAATATACAATTATCTCTGTTCCTGTCTTTACAGTTCATAGCGTAATAGCAAATCTGATGTTATACGTCATTTTGGTGACACTGACGTTAACTGACAAGACAGGCACCATTTAATTTTCTGTGTCATATTTGGTAACTACTGGTACAACGGTGGTCGGGTCACAGAGCCCAGAACCATGGGAAGCGTCTAGTTTCTGTGCTAGGCAACATTGTGTGATAAGCGATGTTTCGCAACTTGTCGGGAACTGCTAATTGCTAATAAGCAAGTACAAAAGGAAGGACTGAGTTCCACAAGTTTATACAGTGACTCCCTGATCATGGAGTGAAAAGTGATAATTTGCCTCGCTCGATAGTCTCGAGAAAAATACTCTGCGAACATCACGTAAATCATATCGTGAAGTACTGAACTGTGTTCTCCTACCATGGCCGGGTGTGCAAATCAACGTACTTTTAGTGTGCTCTACGGTAGCGGATGTCAGCTTAAGCCGTTGCTGTGTCTCAAAACGCAATTTTTGGTGCTCGCAAAACGAAACATCTCCCACGATAGTTGCATGTATCGATACAATATTTTAGACGACCACATTTTTCCTATAATTACAGAAATATCTCTTTATGTTCGTATGGAAACAGCTATGTACTAACAAGAGGAAATGGTATACTAAGGCAATTCCATAACACATTCTCAGTTCGAATTTAGTAAGCTTCTGCCCACAAATTAGCAAGGATTTAAAAAGCATCGTTTGTATGAAACTCAGCTTGCACTTTTCTCGCACGATATCGTGCGAACTATAGGTGGAGAACAGGAAGATTCCATATTCCTAGATTTGCGGAAAGTGTTTGACACGTTACCCCACTGCTTGTAACCTCCCTCTCACTTAGCGACCTTAATGAGAGTGAAAAATTAAACCGCGTGTACCTGATGGGAATTTGGGAAAAGCAATCGTCACCGAAGTTAATCTGTCGGTAAAGAGGGAGGAAAGGGTTACATCTAGATGAAAGGAAAAATACAAATGAAACTGGTGGAAATTAATTTTGAGAAAAGGGTAAAGTTAATAAAGAAAGTAAATGTGCGGTCGTCACGTTAACAATTAATTGGCGTTAATTAGATACTTGAGATTTGGGGAAAATTACGGTCGCCAGTCCTGTGGACAACTACTATAATAACTTAAAAAGAAAGGTTATTGCACATATAATTAGCACTACAAGCGTGGCAACTAAAGGTTGACACGTGTTGTGTGAAAACTGAAAGTTTGTCAGAAGTAATAAATTTCGCTACACTCTGACTTAATTTAGCAAAAGAATTAATAAAACCGGAAAATCGAAAGTTAATTTAGTGACTGAAGTTAATAGTGAGCTTTCTTTCTGAAGCACATCGAAATTCAGTAAAATACGGTTAGTCTTGGACTACCTCAACAATCATTTCAAAAGCTACTTGAATCTACGCAAGTTAGAAATAAAAGATTTAACTTTGAACTTGAATTAAACGATTCTGAACAATTACCAATAGTAACATTTAGTACGTACCAAGCTGAGCTGCAGTCACAGGTAAGCTAAAATATGGTAACAAAACTCGGACTCTTAATTTGTGCTTGTGTAATCTAAATATTGTAGCCAGCTATGAATACTTTAACTGAACTTTGAAATTAACGCAGTGAAATGGAATGATATTACTTTAATGCTGGCGTTTGAATTTCAACGACACTCGGATTCATTCCGGAAAAGGAAGGGACCTTGCTTGGTAATGCAATTGGGACAATGAGCAACAAATGTTCATGCTAAGTTGCTGTAATTTTAGTTATGAAAATGGAACAGTTTGAAAAGCTGAGGTCTGCCATACAGTTCTAAAACTTTACGTGCTTCCAGTCTTCCTTGTTGGTTGATTGAAGGTTTCAAGCCGTCGATCGAGGAGGTGGCGACAGTCACTAATTGTCGGCCGTCGCTGTTGCAGAAGCTGGATGCTGGTGCGCCTTCTTCTCGACACGGTCACCAGATGAAACGGGCTCTTGATGTGCGCCAGCTAATGCTACCCGTCCGCGACACCGTGTCAGAAACCATCATAGCAAGTCGAGCGCAATTACATGCTGCCAAACCCCGAAAGCGCGGCAACTCGCGGGAGCGTCGCACAACACACCTGCTCCACCGCCCTACCCCAGCCAGACTCCTTTGCTCTGCCCGCGCTCCATGCGGCAGAGTTAATACTACCAAAGATCTTAAACACTTGGGTTCTCCACACGACCTATCGATGTAATCGTTCGATAGCAGTTTTCCCTAGGCCAGACCCAGCGTAAAAATACAAATAATCTTTACACAACAAATGGTTCAAATGGCTCTGAGCACTATGGGAGTCAACATCTTAGGTCATAAGTCCCCTAAAACTTAGAACTACTTAAACCTAACTAACCTAAGGACATCACACACATCCATGCCCGAGGCAGGATTCGAACCTGAGACCGTAGCAGTCCCGCGGTTCCGGACTGCAGCGCCAGAACCGCTGGAACAGTCAGTCCGGGGGTAACGTTACAAAGCGATATGAAACAGAATGAGCAAGTGAAGATCGTGATAGGGAAGGTGAATGGTCGACTTCGATCTGTTGGGAGGCTTTTGGAACAGCTTGACTCGTCCGTAAAGGAGATCGCGTGTAGAGTACCAGTGTCACCTATTCTTGAGTGTTGTTTGAGTGTTCGGGATCCCCACCAGGTCGTAGTTCAGAGGTGGGCTGCTAGCTTCGTTACCGGTAGCTTCGATCAGAATGCGAGTGAACTCAAGCGCGTATCGCTGGAGGGAAAGAGACTATTTTCGCGGAACAGCATTGACAGAATTTGGAGAACCGATTTTTGAAGCTGACCTCAGAACGATTTTACTGCTGCCAATGTGCATTTCGCGTAAGGGCCACCAAGAAGAGATGCAAGAAATTAGGGACCATAAGGATGCGTATAGACGGTAGGTTCTCCCTTGCTCTGTTTATGAGTGTGATTAGTCGTGGTGCAAGGTACTCTCCGCCATGCTCCAGACGGTGGCTTGCTGAGTATGTACGTCGATGTAAACATAAACCTACTTTGGTTAGTGTTTAGTAACAAAGACATTTTGTTAAATTTCATGGCATAACAATTTATTTGCTCTTCTATTGAATTGACCTATAGTTTGTTCTTTTTCTTAATTTTGTATTCAGACACATTAGCCCTCAGTCGAGCAAATTCTGAAAACGAACAGAAAATTTCCTGCCATTTGGTCAGTCAGACCAATTCAAAAAAATCTAACACTTGTTTCAGTCCCTAACGAAAACATGTGTTTTTGGTATCGACCATATTTTTGGTTTGCTGATTTCGAGTATACTTTTAACTTTATTCCCCACATTTGGAGGGATACAGTCTACAACACATACTGTAACTCAAAACTGTAACGTACGGAGGTGAAATATTGCTTATTGGGTTGCATAACAGGTTGGGCTGGAATCGGAAAAATGCAATTCACTCAAAGAAAACCGGCAAAATCACTTGTTGCTACACTGAAAGCAAAAATTATTTGGACGTGAAACACTGATACATTAAGTACCTTTCGCCACGCACTGATCGTTGGATTACAGATCTTCCAACATGACAATAATATACAGCATACTGCCACAAATACGGTGATGTCGTTTATATTGTATACTTGAAAACAGCTGAAGAAATGCCGTCTCCTAATCTAGATTCGTTGAGTGTTTGGTGGAACATCTTAGAACCGTGCATAACAACTATCAACCGCAAATAATATATGAAGTCTGGATGAAAATATCGGCATGAAGACATCGAAAATCATAGGTTCTATTCATGATATATTTATTAAGGCCAACACAGAGATTGCGCCTTTTTCAATTTTCTGTCTGTTTTTTCGGCGAATGAGTCACAATTTCGAATTTCCTTCTTCCCTGCACGTTGATCTCGTCGCAGTAATTCATGGCAAGGAAATCTTGAACGTCAAATTGGTTTCGTGCCAGCAAAATTTTTCACTTGATTTCGGCACAGGAACTATTGAAAGAAAAAAGAAAACCCTATTGTTGTTGTAGTCCTCACACATTCAGTCCTTAGGATGTGTCCTATCAACTGACCACGGCTTTTAGTCAATTTTTGCCATAAATTTATTTTCTTTCCGGTTCGATTCAGTACCTCTGCGTTAGTTATCTGTTCTACGCATCTAACTTTCAGCATTCTACTGCTGCAAGACATTTCAAAAGCTATTAATCTTTCCTTATCGAAACTGTCTATCCTACGCATTACATTTTCGTATAGGCCCACTTTCCGAATAAATAACTTCAGTAAAGACATCTTAACATATAATATTACATTCGATGTCAACAACTTCCCCTTTTTTCAGAAATTCTCTTGCTATTGTCAGTCTGTATATTACACTGTATTCGACCATCAGTTATTTAACTGCCTACGTACCTTATGTTTTTCTCTGCTTTTGCTATGTCATCTCCTAATCTAATCCCCTCGGCATCGACTGATTTAATTCGGATATGTTCCGTTACCCATATTTCACTTTTGCCGACGCTCACCTTATAACCTCTTTTTAAGGCATTACAAATTACATTACTGCTCTTCCAAGTATCTGGCAGAATTACAACGACATCGACAAACAAAGTTTCTGTTTTTTGTCTTTGAACTTTAATTCCTTGTCCACATTTCTCCTTTTACTATTCACTCAGTGTACTGATGAATTAACATTGGGGATAGGTTACAACTCTGCTTCACTCCTTTCTCAACAACTACTTTCCTTCCATGTCCTTCGGCTCTTATACGAGTAACTGCAGTCTGGTTTCTACACAAGACGTAAGTAATGTTTCAGTAGCTGTACTCGTAGCCGGCCGCAGTGGCCGAGCGGTTCTAGGCGCTTCAGTGCGAAATCGCGCGACTGCTACGGTCGCAGGTTCGAATCCTGCCTCGGGCATGGATGTGTGTGATGTCCTTAGGTTAGTTAGGTTCAAGTAGTTCTATGTCTAGGGGACTGATGATCTCAAATGTGAAGTCCCATAGTGCTCAGAGCCATTTGAACCATTTGTACTCGTATTTTACCCTTCCTCCCTTCAGAAATGTTATAAATGTAGGTTTAACTTGATTCAACATATCTTTTAAGATAAGACTTAGGGTTAATAGTGCCTCGCGTGTTCGTCCATTTCTCCGGAACACAAACTGATCTTCCCTGAAGTTAACTTCTAGTAATTTTTCCAGTCTTCTGTAAATAATTGCTGTCAGTATTCTGCGATGATAACTTATTCAAGCGATAGTTCTAGAATATTTACACCAGTCAGGACCTGTCTTATTTGAAATTGCAGGTATTGTACTATATTCTTATGTGACAAATGTCTTTGATACTTGGTGGAATAGTCGTTTCAAGGTATGGTGACCCAATGATCTCATTAGTCTGAGAGAATGCTGTTTAATTCAGGTTTCTCGTTCGGACATCAACACACTGGAGCCTGCCGTAAGAGCCATACCCGATGGAGTTTATACGTCAGTTGCCGATTCCAGTCGCCATGTCTTGCCACTTCACGATACTGCTAGGGTAATTTTACGGAAAACATCTAACTGATATTACCAAGCGTTTTCAAGATTTTAGAATGTCTGTAGATAAAGTATACGGTCGTATTAAAAACATACTTGCTTTAATATCTCTGCTGACACAAGATTAAGAACAAAATCCGCTGCAGTTGTAATTACTACGTTCCTTTATTTGGATAAAGACGCGTCCAGTACCCGGGTTTCAGGACACTAATCCCATCTTCAGGTGCTACTTAATTGCGTGCGACATAACCGTACAAGGTACACAGTTAATCGTACTGTTCTGTCATACGCAATTAAGGAGCATCTAAAGAAGGGATTAGCGTCTTGAAACTCCGGTACTGTACATGCCTTTATCAAAATAAAGGACTCTTGTAATTACAACAGCAGCGGATTTTGTTAACTGCGAACAATTCAAGTAACAGTGGTGGAAACACCATAAGAATGTGTTATACAGGAATAGGATAAAATGAAATAAATAAAAAAAGAAAAAGACGCGATCGGGCTAGGAGCACCGTGAGATGCCGACCGTCACCGTGTCGTCATACTCACAAGGGAACATCCCCATCGCACCCCCCTCAGATTTAGTTATAAGTTGGCACAGTGGATAGGCCTTGAAACACTGGACTCAGATCGATCGAAAAAACAGGAAGAAGTTGTGTGGAACTATGAAAAAATAAGCAAAATATACAAACTGGGCCGTCCATGCGTAAGATAGGCAATATTAAGGGCAATGTTAGGTAAGGAGCTCCGTGGTCCCGTGGTTAGCGTGAACAGCTGCGGAATGTGAGGTCCTTGATTCTAATCTTCCCTCGACCGAAAATTTTAACTTTTTATTTTCAGTTTACGTGAAAAACTCTTATGTTTCCATCACTTTTTTGGAGTGATTATCACATCCACAAGAAAACCTAAATCGGGCAAGGTAGAAGAATCTTTTCACCCATTCGCCAAGTGTACTAGTTAGGTGGGTCGACAACATATTCCTGTCATGTGACGCACATGCTGTCACCAGTGTCGTATGCAAAATATCAGACGTGTTTTCCTGTGGAGGAATCGGTTGACCTATGACCTTGCGATCAAATGTTTTCAGTTCTCGTTGGAGAGGCACGTCCTTTCATCAACTAATCACACGGTTTTGCGGTGCGGTCGCAAAACACAGACACAAAACTTATTACAGTTAACAGAGACGTCAATGAACGAACGGACAGATCATAACTTTGCGAAAATAAAGAAAGCAAAATTTTAAGTGGAGGGCAGATTTGAACGAAGGACCTCTCGTTCCGCAGCTGTTCACGCTAACCACAGGACCACGGCGCTCCTCACCTTACATTACCCTTAATATTGCCTGTCTTACACATGGACGACCCAGTTTGTATATTTTGCTTATTTTTTCATGGTTCCACACAACTTATTCCTGTTTTCTCGATCGATCTGTGTTCAGTTTTTCAAGGCCTATCCATTGTGCCAACTTATAACTAAATCTGAGGGGGGTGCGATGGGGATGTTCCCTTGTCAGGCATGTGATGTCGTTCGGGTGCGGTAAGATTGCATATTCACATCGGTCTCCCAGTCGCCGGCGGCTTTCCAGACCACGGAGCTTCTAGTGTTATAGATTTTGCTATTCATACACATTTAATCAAATATAACAGTAATGATGATAGTCTGGCAATGTTTGTCCGACAAGATAAAGAATGCAACCTATAACACTAGACTGTGTACTCACGGCAGTTCTGCTTTGCCGTTTTTGGCACGACTTGGAAAGTGAGAAAAATTTATGTATGATCACCGATGCGCCGGTTTTCGATTGTGTTCAGGAGACGTAAGGTTTGATTACGCGAAGGCGGTTTCGGTTTCGTGACTGACCTTTGACCCGGATTGCATTCACGCAATCAAAATCTTCGATGAAAATACCTAAAGGACCTATTTGAATAATAAAAATGGAAATAAATGCGAAACAGTGGAATTCTGTAAAGTTACCAGATTGGAAATTGAACACATTAATGTCCTCCCGAACACAATCGAGGTACCGCGATGAAGAGCGAACCTGTAACAAAGCTTACATACATGAAAAATCATGGTGCGTTTAAAGAAAAGAATAAGCAGAGATTTACTGTAAAGTGAAGTCCCCTCTTCGACGACGTTGCACAACAATTTAGGGAACAACTGCCAAATAATGACACGCACCACTTGCTCAGGCAAGAAGACACTTTTAACGTCCTGAATAACCTAGCAGATGTAAACTCAGGCAAAGTCCTCAAAAAGTACCTGAGAAGCAATCAATGAAAAAACACCAGAGTTACACTCCGTACACCCTCCCTGTTCCACCAGGACATGGACTTGGCCAGCCTCACGACTGGAACCCGCCATGTTTTCGGATTAGGTTGGGGGCGGAGGGGTTAGTACATCACCACCGCATTTGACAACGCACCGATTATGACAATAGACGTAGATTAGTTATAGGTTCAGATTAGGATAATAAAATTAGTATAGAACTGCAGCGACCAAGTCATCGGCCAGCCCAGTCAGTGCCAGGGCTGGGATTAGCTCAGTGGGAAAGCCCAGTAATATTAGGTTTGTATCTTCTGGCACACCTATGACGCTGCAGGTAGAGTAGTTATAGTAACTCGTTATAAGTAGCATCCAAATCTAACAGTAGCTGAAAATTTCAGTCTAATCACCAAAACAATAGCGTAGTAAATAATAGTAGAATAATCCCCATAGTGGTGAAGGATTTAAGCATTAACCTGTAGTGTTAGAAAATAATAGCTGCATATTGCAAATTGTAATAGTTAAAAATAGGACCTACTAATGTATTTAGGTAGTAGGATAATTTGTATAATAATGATTGTATAAAGAATTTTTTTTTAAAGTGAAGCATCAACATACTCTCAAAGTACAAAGGCGTTAAACTAATAGACATTAACAGATATACAATGAATACAAATTGGTTCAAATGGCTCTGAGCACTATGGGACTTAACTTCTGAGGTCAGCAGTCCCCTAGAACTTAGAACTACTTAAACCTAACTAACCAAAGGACATCACACACATCCATGCCCGAGGCAGGATTCGAAACTGCGACCGTAGCAACAGCGCGGGTCCAGACTGTAGCGCCTAGAACCGCTCGGCCACCACGGCTGGCTACAATGAATACAAAACTTACATTTTTATGTTTATCTCATACATGGAGCAGTCCAAAAATCGCTGCTTTTGTCTCTCCGAGATTTCTTAAAAATTAAGTACTTTTTAGCATCACACAGTTTACCGAAGCGTTTTTGCTTGGTTATTTACACTAAATAAAATATAACTTGTAGCGGTGCTACACAACACGTCTTAACAAGTCGGCGACAAAAGGTAATGAAGTCTGTAGAACATTTCTTAACAAAAGATGGATTGTTGTTTCAAATGTTTCGCAGCTTATTGCTGTCGAGCGCTGTGGCAATGATTTAAATATCTGTGACCAGCGGGTCATGGTGTTCATTTGAAATATTTTAACGCTGAACGCGCGTCTTGGTGTAGGCGCACATTACAAAGTATTTCGTCTCTTTACACATGTGTTGTGTTGCTTAATATCTTTACGAACTACAGCCCAATGGCTGTTCCTTTCCTTTATGACAAACATCTCATTTTCAAAGTATCTGAGATCCAATAATATTACAAGCTGCTACTCCCCATTCACCATTTTGGAGCCCAAAAAAGTGCAATACGTATTATTTTTGGTGTGAACTCAAGAATGTCCTGCAAAGGGCTGTTTAAGAAACGGAGGATACTAACTACTGCTTCCCAACATATTTATTCCTTAATCAAATTTGTCATTGAAATTTTTTTTTCAAACTAAAAGCTCATTTTATGGAACTGATATCAAAAATAACAACTACTTTCACAGAGATTTAAATCACTCACTCTGGTTCAGAAAGGTGTGCATTTTTCAGCAATGTACATTTTCATCAACATGCCAGCAGCCATAAAAAGTTTAAGAAATAACAAAGTTGGGTTCGAGAAGAGTCTAAAAGATTTATTGGTGGCCAACTGCTACTCCATCGACAAATTTCTTATGAGAACCGATTGATGCGTGTACGTCATTAATAATATCACATAATATGAATATTGAGTAAAATCTAACTTACGTACAAATTTTATGCAGTACTGCGTTCACTGTAAATAAGTACTGTAAAACGTTTTTTATTTTTATTTTTTAATTTGACATGTGGATACACTAGCTCACAATTAGCATACGCACCTAAGTGTAATGGACATTTAATACTTGGTGAAAAGTTTAGTTTTACATCCTTTTAAGTGTAAATATGCTTAAGAGGTTTTTTTTCTGATTCCTCATGCGCGAGGGTAATTTGGGATCTATGGAAAGTACATTGCCATATATGTACTTATTCTGTAAATATTTATGGTATATTCTTGTTTCCTTACAGGTTCCACATCCCAGAGGATCTTCTCTCTACCAGTCAACTGGAACAAAAGTACATCTAATCTGATCTGATCTCAGTCGACATCACAAGACTGGGCGGACGCCGTCCCAGTCATCACACCAAGCAAAAATCTCTGATAGTACTGTGAAGTGAACCCAAGTCCTCGATAGGGTAGTCGAATGCGCTAACTACGTTGCTACGAGGTGCGCAACATAATTACAAATACAACAAAATGACATGTCGGTCCGCTTATCATTTGCTGAAAAGCTCGTTCTGGTGCATCTTGAACCTTTCTCGAAATAAAAAGGGCGTTCCGTCTGTATTTATTTGGCCTTCACCGTGAATACACTATTTAGCCACTACTAGCGAAAAGTGGTATTTCTTTAACTGCGTAATAAACATGATTCATTGACATAAACATTATTTCTTCACTAATGTGTAAACAATGGCAAACTTAATTTATAAACACTGAAGTTCTCCTTTTCTTAAAAAAAAAAGGAGAAAAAGTTGTATCTTGACTAAGATTCTCGCTACAATAAACCTTTACAGACATCTAAGCACTGTTCTATAATTCCCTTTTAGAAGACTTATAGTACCTGTTGGGGACAGGATCCTAAGACTATTAAGGTCTGAAAGTAATTGATCTTAATGTTGTTCGTACTTCTGGCAGCCGAAAATTAAATGGTTAATGTCCCCCCACACGTGAGCTGTTGCAATCACAGCTGCCAGATTTCATAGTTGTACGCGAAATAAATGGGAAGGAAAACTGCCGTGATTAAATCTTATCCTCTTGATTGTAGAGATAGCTTTTCGCCCTACCAGACATGGCGTGTAACCACGGTGATGGTTCAAATGGCTCTGAGCACTATGGGACTCAACTGCTGTGTTCATAAGTCCCCTAGAACTTAGAACTACTTAAACCTAACTAACCTAAGGGCATCACACACATCTATGCCCGAGGCAGGATTCGAACCTGCGACCGTAGCGGTCGTGCGGTTCCAGACTGTAGCGCCTTTAACCGCTCGGCCACTCCGGCCGGCAAACCACGGTGAGCTGGGTATATGGGGCTGTATCTGTTTAGAGCTTAAGTTTTCTACTCCTCTTCTCGCTGTGTTCTGAAATCCATTTAAATTTGATGTAATAAGTTGGTGTGAGGTAACTTGATATCTAAGACAGTCCCGGATATGGCAGCTTCCTTGCCGACCGGGTCTACAGTTTCTTTATACAAAATGCCTGCGTGAACTTTAATCCAAAGAAAATAAATATATTTGATATTTCGTGAACATTCCGTTACTTCGTTACCTTTGTCAAAAACAGGTTTATTTGTGTGTTTACCCCAATTTCTGCTCTCTACGGCACTAAGGATGCTTCTGAAATCATAAGTAACCACAGTCCTTTCGTCATTCTAGCTTGAAGATTACAATGGACTTCATGATCTGCAACGAATTGACGCATGGTGCAGAAATGGCAATTGAATGTCAACGTAGACAAGTGTAATGTGCTACGAATCCACAGAAAGAAAGATCCTTTATCATCTAGCTACAATATAGCAGGTCAGCAACTGGAAGCAGTTAATTCCATAAGTTATCTTGGAGTAGGCATTAGGAGTGATTTAAAATGGAATGATCATATAAAATTAATCGTCGGTAAAGCAGATTCCAGATTGAGTTACATTGGAAGAATCCTAAGGAAATGCAGTCCGAAAACAAAGGAAGTAGGTTACAGAACTCTTGTTCGCCCACTGCTTGAATACTGCTCAGCGGTGTGGGATCCGTACCAGATAGGGTTGGTAGAAGAGATAGAGGAGATCCGACGGAGAGCAGCGCGCTTCGTTACAGGATCATTTAGTAATCGCGTAAGCGTTACGGAGATGATAAACTCCAGTGGAAGACTCCGCAAGAGAGACGCTCAGCAGCTCGGTACGGGCTTTCGTTGAAGTTTCGAGAACATACCTTCACCGAGGAGTCAAGCAGTATATTGCTCCCTCCTACGTATTACTCGCGACCATGAAGATAATATCAGAGATATTAGAGCCCGCAAAGAGGCATACCGACAATCTTGTTTTCCACGAGCAGTACGAGACTGGAATAGAAGGGAGAACCGGAAGAGGTACTCAAGGTACCCTCCGCCACACACCGTCAGATGGCTTGCGGAGTATGGATGTAGATGTAGACGATTTCTACTGCTCCAGCCGTAGGCCTGTATGAAGATGCTGACGAAGGAAGCTTATACTGTTCAAAGTGAATCATTCCTGGACATAAGGTAGCACACGAGACGTTACCTTCCGACACGATTCTTGAACCATTCCTGTAGATAAGTAGAGCTTCACTCAGTTTTTCACGGAGATATTGTTGGTTATCACATTGTCACTGCGATGTGTACACTCAGTTCCTCATAAGGCACTGGAGCAAATGAATGCAGAGGCGAAACGGCTCTTCATACGTAGGAAGTTTTCTTGTTATAAAATTTTGTAAAGATGTTTCAAACTCTGAAAAGTTCTAAAAAATTCTGGAGGTCGATATATGTTCTGTTGTCCAAGATAGTGTGTAGCGTTTTACATTTTTTAATTACAAGATAAGTCGTATGTAAGTGTTCCGTTTTACATGAGTCGCCCAGTAATTTCACAGTAAATGCCTTTCAGATTTTAAGACTACATAGTGAGTTATCACCATGGTACTTCTGTGCTGTTACTATGAAACTTCGTGAAGGAGTAAAAATGTGTGCTAGACCAGAACTCGAAAGGACCTTTGTATATTTGGATTCCTGACACAGTTTTAATCCGTCGGTAGGGATCATAAGAGTGTACAGTGCGTTAAAAGGTCGGGGGTCAATTCTGGAATACGCTATGATTCTTACGCATTACGTGTACACAAATAAGAATAAATCTAAAATATGCTCAGATAATGACTGATAGAGAAACACTACACAGACATGCACAGAAAATACTGATACATAAATTTAATAATGGCATGCGTAATCTCAACTGTAGATTGGATGCATAATAATGTTTTGCTCTATACAAAAGAGAATATAATATGATCGTCTTTGGAATCTGTCTTGTATATCATAAAATCTTATCGATTTCTTTGTGCCTTGTTCCACTAGCAGAATTCTCACTGGATATTGCAGTGAATAGAAACAAATCATTTTGTTTTTGTTCATTAATTACGCATGAACTCAGAACGTATCGCAGTGTTTTTCTATATTATTTTTATTTTGCTACAGATTAAGAAAGATTCCATGGACAAATTGACTTTATTGAATTCAAACCAATTTTATCGTCATAGAATATTAATTTTGGTGATGACCACAGTTGTGTGGAATTGTTTGAAATGGAAGCAAAGATATACTTTCAACAAACGTCAGTCCTATTTCCGAAACTGTTGTGTGCCCTGTTGCTTCGTAAGTTTAAGCGGATTACACCAATTAATTAAATTGTCTCTCCATTACAGCGGGTGTGAGCGCTTCACACGTTTCAGATATCGGCACACCAAAATGTTTGCGCGATGCCAGGCTGCGATAAATTACAGTTTCCAATGGCAAAGTAAAGCTTTCAGTGGATCAGTGATGCGTCATCGGATTGTTCAACTGGAACAGCATGGATTGTGGCCTAAAATACGTTAATCAATCGAAGCTATAGTCGGACAACCGAAAAACACAAATATATATTTACCTATGTGTTTTTGAATGCTGCAGAATATTCTGTAAACATAACAGCCAATGCCGGAATTTTTAAGCGGCAGGAATCGAATCTGTGATACATACGAGTAATAGACATTCCTTCTTATCAACATATTTATTAAAAAGTGTTCAAACCGAATGAATTTTCTATAATCATGAATTACTGCATGTCACGCAAGGGTACATTACGCCTACCATATAAAAAATTTAAAAACTTCGATAAGTGTTGATTTTTATTAACAATATACTTTTTAAAGAGGCACTGATCTCTTAGCAGACTCCACAACATGAAAATACCTTTTACCACGTTCTTACTATTATCAATCCACTTTCAATAACGTATACTACCAAATGGAGGGATACTTTCTTCCCACCCTAAAAATTTTTTAAAATTTGAATTTCGTTATTTGTTGACTTCTCACAACATCCTTCTCAGAGTTACTGAAGTGCAAGTAAGCTCCTGAACCGAAAAATATTGAAAATGACATTCACTGGGGAAAGTGACATCTACTACTAATAATTGAGTTAAGTTTAAAAATTTAAAATATTTATGGAACCACATAGAACAATTCATTAAAATAATATTTTTCCGGAATTTTAAAATATAAAGTAATTGACTAGATTACAACATTTTTAAAAGAAGGGCATAAAATAAAGCACATTCCCCGCCCTTGGTATTGCAAGGATCAATGAGATTAGGTTTTGTGCTTAATCGCAGGGACCTGTATTGTAAGAGGCATTTTTCTAATTGACGTCATCAAAGAATCTTCTCAATTTTTGCGTTAATGCACCGATCTACATTACCAATAGCAAACCTTTATGATTATAAGCAAAAGCCAAAAAGGACTTCTACTTACTTGAGGCCGAGGACGGATTCAAAGCTCAGTTATTTTTAATATTAACCACACAGTCTCGAAGACAGGAAAGGTGTATAAGAGCGGGAACTACCGCACGATATCCTTAACTTCTCGTGCACCGAAATTGTTGACGAGAAGAATAGAACTTACAGAAGAATAGCACAGAAAACAGAGGATCTGTTAGATGACGACCAGTTTTCCTTTCGAAAAGTTAAGGGCACCAGAGTGGCAGTTGGTAATGGAAGCATGACTTAAGAAAAAATTAAGACACGTTCGTAGGACATGGAAAAAGCATACAATGTAAAATGATGCAAGATGTTTGAAATTCTGATAAAAATAGGAGTAACCCTTAGAGAAGAGGAATAATGTACATTGTATACAAGAACCAAGAGAAACAGAAATGAAAGATCAAGAACGAAGTGCTAATATTAAAAAGGGGCGTAAGGAAGACCTCTAATCTTTCACCTCTACTGTTAAAACTATACATCGAAGGAGGACGGAAATAAAGCTTTAAGAGTGGGCTAAAAATTCAAGGTGAAAAGTAAGATTTGTTGATGACATTGCCATACTAAGTGAAAGTGAAGAACCTGAAGGATCTGTCGAATGGAATGAACAGTCTAATCAGTACTGAATATGGATTGAGAGTAAACAGTAGAAAGACGAAAGTTATGAGGAGTAGTAGCAATTGGATTAGCGATAAATTTAACATCAAGCTTGGGGACCTCGAAGTAAATGAAGTTAAGCAATTCTGCTTGCTTAGACGGCGCCGACAAAGGAAGGACAGAAAAAGCGGGTTAGCACGGGTAAAGAAGGCATTCCTGGCCTAGAGAAGTCTGATAGTGTCAAACATGCGCTTTAATCTGAACGATAAATTTTTTATAATGTATTTTTGGAGCACAGAATTGTGTGGTAGTGCATCAGAGACTGGGGGAAAACCGGAGCAGAAAAGAATCGAAGCATTTGAGATGTGGTGCTGCAGGAGAATGTTGAAAATGAGATGAACTGATAATGTGTGGAATGCGGAAGTTTCCGCAGAATCGGAGAAGAAAGGAAAATATGGAAAACACCGACAAAAAGAAGGTTCAGAATGGACATCTCTTAAGACTTTAGGAAACAAAAAATGTAGTGAAAGAGAGAGATTGGAGTACATGATTGAGGACGTTGAGTGCAACTGATGCTCAGAGACGAAGAGATTGGCCAAAGTTATGAATTCGTGGTGGGCCACGTCGAACCACTCTGATGACTAGGGACTATCCCTCCATTCTTGAAAACAACCAACGTATAGCTTAAACAATCGAGATATGCTGAGCAGAGAAACGATATGAGAAGCTGATTGCGTTTTATCCTACTGGAAGATTTGGTAGAATGTTCTGGTTTCTGACAAACGCATTTCATTTTCTCTTCCAGATATATTTCTTCACATTCGTGTAATAATCACCCATAACAGCTGAAAACACGGCATTAATCATAGAAGCAGTAAGTTGTTATAAAAGGAAGGGCGACCAAGAAACAGCACAGTCTCGGACTGGTCAAAGAAGGGGACGCAAACTGGCAGAGCCCATTCCAAAGAACCACCTCACAATTTGCCTTAAGCGGTTTAGGGAAACCCCAGGATATCAAAATCTGACTGACCGGGTGAGTATTTATACCACCGTTCACTAGGATGCCTGTCCGACATTGTAACGTCTATACCATCTAGCATTGAAATCATTAAAATTGCTCTTCAACGATCCCATCCTCGGCCAAGAGCTCTGGAGACAGTGTAAGAATACAGCCTTTGTGCCCTAAGTTTAGGTCCCGATGGAAGTGTTGCATACCTCTGGACTGCTATGAAGGACCAAGTGCTATGCATGTTGCAGGCGTGACTCTGGCGAGTGACTGTAGTATAACGTCATTTTGTTTTCTGTATTCTTTTTCCAGTTTCCACATAAGGAGATGGGTGGGAACAGCACGAAATTCGCTTTTCATTTAAGGCGTACATGGTTTTAAAATGTTAAAATCAAACAAACTAGATGACGAGCGCAGGTCGCAAGGAGATAGCGTGTGGAGATGTCTGCTTGCCCAGCAGACGACGCACCAGTCTCTGCTATTGGAGCAATATGGCTGCCGCGGTGTAAGCCGGTTTTGTGTGGGCAGCAGGTAACACGAAACGTTACTGCGAATGTGTTCTTCCGGGAGTGTGACCGTTGCTGGCCCACATGTTGTGTGATGGCGAAAACTCAAGAGGCTGCAAGTTATTTCTCGAATGCCACCTATGTACGAGTCATACTCATAAAGGTGCAGAATAGGCAGTGCCTTCACATGAAAGAGAGCAACGAGGCGACGAAGCACATGTAAACACCCACCGTACATATAACTGATTTTAGATGTTTGACGATGGAAGATGAATACACCTATTACCTTTAAAAATTAGTAACTCCTAAACACCTGAGGCGATCTCAAAGACAAAAGATCCGCAGATAATACTCGAACAGCACTATCGAAAAATAGTCTCATAATTTGTATTAAAGTAGTACAATTTGAGTTATGAGCTAGAGTTGTTTACGAAAGTTAAGAAGCAAATTTCATTGCAGTACAAATTACAAAACAGTAGATGTAGTGGCATTACTAGATAAACTACAGTAACCATATGGAGATGTTTAATTCTAATTATGTTCATTGTAGATAACAGTAAACAAGGGTAATTTTGACTAGCTCACTAATTAAGAATTAAATAACTAAATACCAAGGATCCCACGAAAAAACTCACTATAGAAAATGTGCTTAAATTCTAGCCTTGGTTCTTAAGCGGTCCTAGATTCTTCTTTACTTTCACTGATTCCGATTTGCTATTTCTGTTCGGTTAAGCCTGTTTGTGATGAAGTTGTAGGGACTGTCATTCGGCTACGTGTTCCATAATGATTTTCACATCGCCCTACAAGTACGTACGTAGCTGATACCGTACCCCACCTTGGCAATTAGCTTGTAAAATTTGAAAGTGCCTTATTGCACGTAACACGTATTCTGCAGCAAAACGTTCAGCGAACCCCTGTCCATTCAACACAACTCTTAGGCATTCTGTTTCCATCCTCAACATACATCTCTCTGGCATTATCTGCTCAAATGGTTGAAATGGCTCTAAGCACTACGGGACTTAACATCTGAGGTCATCAGTCCCTTAGAACTTAGAACTACTTAAACCCAACTAACCTAAGGACATCACACGCATCCACGCCCGAGGCAGAATTCGAACCTGCGACTGTAGCGGTCGCGCGGTTCCTAACTGTAGCGTCTAGAACCGCTCGGCCACCCCGGCCGGCAGGCAGGATTCGAACCTGCGACCGTAGCAGCAGCGCGGTTCCGGACTGAAGCGCCTAGAACCGCTATCTGGTAGGTAATGTAAATAATTTTTATTTCTTCTCTCTGAACTTTACTTCTTGTATTAACTTTTTCCTAAATAAACCTTACTGCAATTTCATTGCACAGATTGAACAACATGAAAAACATCGAAGAGAGGGCACAACCCATTTCCATTCAACTACCTCTTCCCTTTCATGTCCTTCGACTCTTAGAACTGCAGTCTGGCTTCTGTACAAGTACCGTTCCCTTTATTTTACCCCGCTTACCTTCATAATTTCCAGTCAACATTGTCAAACGCTTTCTCTAAATCTACAAAAGCTATAGACGTAAGTTTGCCGTTTTTTAACCTATCTACTGGAATAAGTCGTAGGGTCAGTATTGCCTCGAGTGTCCCTACATTTCTACGGAATCCAAACTGATCTTCCCCGAGGTCTGCTTCTACTAAATTGTCCGTT
The DNA here is from genome assembly GCF_023864275.1 of Schistocerca cancellata. Lineage (NCBI taxonomy): Eukaryota > Metazoa > Arthropoda > Insecta > Orthoptera > Acrididae > Schistocerca > Schistocerca cancellata. The sequence continues at coordinate 91,535,080 of NC_064628.1, read as the reverse complement.
CTTCGCTGCTTTGAAAAAATGACTTATTAAGTTGGTGGTTTGAAAACCTCCATCTGTCAGCATCTGCCTTCTCAGCATCAGGTATTTTAGCAGTCTGATATATTATGTGAATGCGTGGTATCAGTTCTTTCGGACATGTCCGAAAGAACAATCACCCCTTGGAATCCGCAGTTGTAACGCATTACATGTAAACTGAAGTGAAAGGCAGAGAAAGGAAAGTGAAGGGAAGGAACTGTTGATAGCGAATTCATGGGGGCTTTACGCGGAATGAGGGCAGGTCATGCTAGGTGGGAGTGTGGGTCGGTCGAGAGACTTGCCGAGATAATCCGCAGTTGCGGAAAACGGTGTCCAGGAGATGCAGTGGTTAGCGTAACCGCATAGTGAGCAGGAGGCACCGGGTTCTGACCCCGGTCCAGCACACATATCCCATTGGTCGTGCTGATTCAGCGTAAAGTCCGCGTGCAGCTGACGTTAATGGTCCCTTCCATGTCCCTTCCATTTCCTTTCCATTCTGTCCTCTCCATCTTCTATTTACTTGTAGACTGATATATCTTAATTACAGGGTGGAAATTTTCGTCATGGTTGGTTCTCCCAAGCATCTCAAGTTAGCATAAAGTTAAAGACAGCAATAAAGCTTTAAGGATAACCCTCGCTTTATCTACTTACTGGTCCTGAACGTAACCTACAGGGTGACTGAGTTAAGCATATAATAATATAAAATCTATTAGCTTGAGACTTAATTGAGATATTTAATGACAGTTTGCTTCTACAAGCATGGCAACTCGAAACGCTTTTTGTGTTTGATTGCGGCGGTTGGTATCGCATGCGCGTAACTGCTTTGTTCAAGTAAACCAAATATGTCATTCTCAATGGAGATCAGTCTTCCGAAGTAGGAATGATTTGAGGTTTGCCGCAGAGGAGTGTCGTAGGACCGTTGCTATTCACAATACACGTAAATTACCTTGTGGATGACATCGGAAGTTCACTGAGGCTTTTTGCGGATGATGCTGTGGTATATCGAGCGGTTGTAACAATGGAAAATTGTACTGAAATGCAGGAGGATCTGCAGCGAATTGACGCATGGTGCAGGGAATGGCAATTGAATCTCAATGTAGACAAGTGTAATGTGCTGCGAATACATAGAAAGAAAGATCTCTTACCATTTAGCTACAGCATAGCAGGTCAGCAACTGGAAGCAGTTAATTCCATAAATTATCTGAGTGTACGCATTAGGAGTGATTTAAAATGGAATGATCATATAAAGTTGATCGTCTGTAAAGCAGATGCCAGACTGAGATTCATTGGAAGAATCCTAAGGAAATGTAATCCGAAAACAAAGGAAGTATGTTACAGTACGCTTGTTCGCCCACTGCTTGAATACTGCTCAGCTGTGTGGGATCCGTACCAGATAGGGTTGATAGAAGAGATAGAGAAGATCCAACGGATAGCGGGGGCTTCGTTACAGAATCATTTAGTAATCGCGAAAGCGTTACGGAGATGATAAACTCCAGTGGAAGACTCTGCAGGAGAGACGCTCAGTGGCTCGGTACGGGCTGTTGTTGAAGTTTCGAGAACATACCTTCACCGAGGAGTCAAGCAGTATATTCTCCCTCCTACGTATATATCGCGAAGAGACCATGAGGATAAAATTAGAAAGATTAGAGCCCACACAGGCATACCAACAATCCTTCTTTCCACGAACAATACGAGACTGGAATAGAAGGGAGAACCGATAGAGGTACTCAAGGTACCCTCCGCCACACACCGTCAGGTGGCTTGCAGAGTATGGATGTAGATGTAGATGTAGATGTAGATCGCGAGTCTCCAACCATGTCGACTCCACAGCAGAAGGTGCTCTGTGTGCTTTCTCTCGGGGCTAAAGTCTGATAGAGTGGTACAACGCGATTATAGACTACGATGAAGTGACGATGTTCCCACTTGCGTAAATATCAAGAAAAGGGACAAACTGCGTCGGCGAACTGGGAGTCTACCTTGAATGTCGAGCCACCACGTCAAGCAGGCAGTTCCATAAGCTGCTGTTAATCTGTACGTCCTTCCAGCGCAGCCCACGTAAGTCAAACCGACAAGCTACTGGGCAGTTACAAGTTACCTCAATCGAGCCGGCCGTGGTGGCCGTGATGTTCTGGCGCTGCAGTCCGGAGCCGCGGGACTGCTACGGTCGCAGGTTCGAATCCTGCCTCGGGCATGGGTGTGTGTGATGTCCTTAGGTTAGTTAGGTTTACGTAGTTCTAAGTTCTAGGGGACTTATGACCTAAGATGTTGAGTCCCATAGTGCTCAGATCCATTTGAACCATTTTGAACCTCAATCGATATTACGCGATATCGTCCATGAGCTGCAGCTTTGTCACGAACTAAAGCCTGGGGACAGGCCGGCACGGAAGTCATTCACGGAGACAATTCTATAAAAAATGGGTAAAAATGAGGCAATCCTCGATTTCGTTTGTTTCTCTGGGCGAGGCTGTATTCCATACTTTCGGCATGGTAAACACGTACAATTGCCGCATATGGGGAACTGAACGCCCCCGCCCCACATCTCACAGTAACAGAATGGGAACGTGACTATGAAAGTGAATGTGTGATGTGAATTGTTGTTCAAATCTGTTCAAGAGTGTGTATAATATTATGGGACTTAACTGCTAAGGTCTTAAGTCCCTAAGCTTACACACTACTTAATCTAAATTATCCTCAGGACAAACACCCACACCCATGCCCGAGGGAGGACTCTAACATGTTTTTTGCTCGAGTATCATGTCGTATTTGGAAACCCAGAATCTACTATGTAGGAATCAACATGGATTCCGGAAACAGCGATCCTGTGAGACCCAACTCGCTTTATTTGTTCATGAGACCCAGAAAATATTAGATACAAGCTCGCAGGTAGATGCTATTTTTGTTGACTTCCGGAAGGTGTTCGATACAGTTCCGCACTGTCGCCTGATAAAGTAAGAGCCTACGGAATATCAGACCAGCTGTGTGGCTGGATTGAAGAGTTTTTAGCAAGCAGAACACAGCATGTTGTTATCAATGGAGAGACGTCTACAGACGTTAAAGTAACCTCTGGCGTGCCACAGGGGAGTGCTATGGGACCATTGCTTTTCACAATATATATAAATGACCTAGTAGATAGTGTCGGAAGTTCCATGCGGCTTTTCGCGGATGATGCTGTAATATACAGAGAAGTTGCAGCATTAGAAAATTGTAGCGAAATGCAGGAAGATCTGCAGCGGATAGGCACTTGGTGCAAGGAGTGGCAACTGACCCTGAACATATACAAATGTAATGTATTGCGAATACATAGAAAGGATTCTTTATTGTATGATTATATGATAGCAGAAGAAACACTGGTAGCAGTTTTACTTCTGTAAAATATCTGGGAGTATGCCTGCGGAACGATTTGAAGTGGAATGATCATATAAAATTAATTGTTGGTAAGGCGGATACCAGGTTGAGATTCATTGGGAGAGTCCTTAGAAAATGTAGTCCATCAACAAAACAGGTGGCTTACAAAACAATCGTTCGACCTATACTTGAGTATTGCGCATCAGTGTGGGATGCGTACCAGATCGGGTTGACGGAGGAGATAGAGAAGATCCAAAGAAGAGCGGCGCGTTTCGTCACAGGGTTATTTGGTAACCGTGATAGCGTTACGGAGATGTTTAACAAACTCAAGTGGCAGACTCTGCAAGAGAGGCGCTCTGCATCGCGGTGTAGCTTGCTCGCCAGGTTTCGAGAGGGTGCGTTTCTGGATGAGGTATCGAATATATTGCTTCCCCCTACTTATACCTCCCGAGGAGATCACGAATGTAAAATTAGAGAGATTAGAGGGCGCACGGAGGCTTTCAGACAGTCGTTCTTCCCGCGAACCATACGCGACTGGAACAGGAAAGGGAGGTAATGACAATGGCACGTAAACTGCCTTCCGCCACACACCGTTGGTTGGCTTGCGGAGTATAAATGTAGATGTAGATGTAGATGTAGATATACCAGCCGCACAGTCCAGTGAATTGTTGGAGGACAGGGTTATAGGTCCATTCTTCTTCGCGGAGCAACAGCGTACATAGACATTTTTGAACTGAACTGTGCCACAACTTCGTCTTTCCAAACCTGACGCACCATGCCATTTTGCAAACATTATGAGGGATTTATTATATCATCAGTTCTCAGATCGCAGAATTTGGTGACGTAGCCGATCGATTGTTTTGAACCGTAGAGGCCCAGACATCACCCCAGTTGATTTTCCTCTGTAGGAGTTAATCAAGAATCAAGTTTACTAGACACTAGTTCGTGAGCTACCAGATCTGCACAATATTATTCGCGCAGCAATTGCAATTGTTACGTCTGCAATGGCGCAAAACACTTGGAGAGAAGTAAAATAGAGGTTAGATGTCTGTCGCTCCATACTTGTAGAAACATTAAGTATTACATTTCATATTATTATTTGTTTAACCTGGATACTCTTTATTTCGATTCTGTCTTTTCTTGCAGTCGGGTTCTTGTGGCAAGTTTCGGCACGAGTGCAATGTTTTCTGTGGCACCACCGGGCGACGAGCATCGGTAAATGCCTGGCTGGGAGCGGCCAGTTTGGTCGTAAACCTTGACTGGGCTCCGGACGCGAGCCTCGCGTCGTGTCGTTAAACGTCACCGGAAGTGCAGGGAGAGTCCGTCAGCTGGTAGCGCAGTTCCGAGTGCCATCCTCCGCCACATCCGTCAGACGTCAGCCGTCAGCTCAAACCTACAGCTTCGGGAGTGCGCGAATCCTCACAGCGTTAAATACGTTCTGTATTATCGTGCTCGGACGTGACGTGCAAAATTTATCCCCATTTGTTATCGTTATCATTGATTAAAAAAAAAAGAAAAATAACGGACAAGTGCGAATAGAAGTCGCTTTCGGAGGGATTCCTTACAACTTACGTATACTGATCAGCCAAAACATTATGTCCACCGTCCTACTGTCGATATAAGCGCATGCAGGAGATAGCAACGTCACCTGTATAGGAATGAACGCTAGTCAGAGACACGGACAGCGCATATAGTATCAGTGAGCGTGCTGTCTGTGACTAGAATGGGGAAATGCGCGATCTATCTGAGTTTGACAGACGGCTGAATGTGATGGCCCGAAGACTCGGCAACGAGCATTTCGGATACTGCACGACTTGCTGGGTGTTCGACGAGTGCTTTGGTGAGTGTCTTCAACAAAATGGTTCAAATGGCTCTGAGGACTATGGGACTTACCATCTGAGGTCATCAGTCCCCTAGAACGTTGAACTACTTAAACCTAACTAACCTAAGGACATCCATGCTCGAAGCAGGATTCGAACCTGCGACCGCAGCAGTCGCGTGGTTTCGGACTGAAGCGCCTCGAACCACTCGGCCACCGCTGGCCGGCTTGTCTTCAACACGTGGCGAAACGAAAATGAAACCAAGTCCGGACGACGTGGGGTGGAGCGGCCACACCTCATTACACCTGTCGGACGTTGTACGAGGTGTATTCAAGTTCTAAGGCCTCCGATTTTTTCTCTAATTAACTACTCACCCGAAATCGATGAAACTGGCGTTACTTCTCGACGTAATCGCCCTGCAGACGTACACATTTTTCACAACGCTGACGCCATGATTCCATGGCAGCGGCGAAGGCTTCTTTAGGAGTCTGTTTTGACCACTGGAAAATCGCTGAGGCAATAGCAGCACGGCTGGTGAATGTGCGGCCACGGAGAGTGTCTTTCCTTGTTGAAAAAGCCAATAATCACTCGGAGCCGGGTCAGATGAGTAGGGAGCATGAGGAATCACTTCAATGCTGTCATCACGAAGAAACTGTTGCGTAACGTTAGCTCGATGTGCGGGTGCGTTGTCTTGGTGAAACAGCACAAGCGCAGCCCTTCCCGGACGTTTTTGTTGCAGTGCAGGAAAGAATTTGTTCTTCAAAACATTTTCGTAGGATGCACCTGTTACCGTAGTGCCCTTTGGAACGCAAAGGGTAAAGATTACGCCATCGCTGTCCCAGAACATGGACACCATCATTTTTTCAGCACTGGCGGTTACCCGAAATTTTTTTGGTGGCGGTGAATCTGTGTGCTTCCATTGAGCTGACTGGCGCTTTGTTTCTGGATTGAAAAATGGCATCCACGTCTCATCCATTGTCACAACTGACGAAAAGAAAGTCCCATTCATGCTGTCGTTGTGCGTCAACATTGCTCGGTAACATGCCACACGGGCAGTCATGTGGTTGTCTGTCAGCATTCGTGGCACCCACCTGGATGACACTTTTCGCATTTTCAGGTCGTCATGCAGGACTGTGTGCACAGAACCCACAGAAATGCCAACTCGGGAGGCGATCTGTTCAACAGTCATTCGGCGATCCCTCAAAACAATTCTCTCCACTTTCTCGATCGTGTCGTCAGACCGGCTTGTGTGAGCCCGAGGTTGTTTCGGTTTGTTGTCACACGATGTTCTGCCTTCATTAAACTGTCGCACCCACGAACGCACTTTCGACACATCCATAACTCCATCACCACATGTCTCCTTCAACTTTCGATGAATTTCAATTGGTTTCACACCACGCAAATTCAGAAAACGAATGATTGCACGCTGTTCAAGTAAGGAAAACGTCGCCATTTTAAGTATTTAAAACAGTTCTCATTCTCACCGCTCGCGGTAAAATTCCATCTGCCGTACGGTGGTGCCATCTCTGGGACGTATTGACAATGAACGCGGCCTCATTTCAAAACAATGCGCATGTTTCTATCTCTTTCCAGTCCAGAGAAAAAAAATCGGAGGCCTTAGAACTTGAATGCACCTCGTAGGCTGGACAGACTGGGAAAACTGTACAGGTGGACGAACTGTGCTGGAACTGACATCAGAACTTAATGCTGGGCAGAGTGCAAGTGTGTTCGCTACTGACGATGGTCCTCCGCAGCCGACTATCTATGCATGTTGCCACTGTCAACACCGCGACATGGGCAACTACAACTAAACTGGGCACGTGACCAACTGTACTGGACGCTGGCGCAGTAGCAGAGCATTGCATGGTCTGATGATTCCCGGTATCTTCTTCATCACGCCGGTCGGAGGGCGTGAATTCGTTGTCTTACAGACGAACAGCTTCTTAACACCTGCACTGTGGCACGGAGATGGCGGGGGCTCCATTACAAAAGCAAGTCTTCTTGTCCTGACTGTATACCAGTTAGGTTCCTTTACGAGTATGCTGATGCTATAGCTCCATACTTAATAATCATATACAACCGTTCCCTCGACGAGAGATCCGTACCCAAAGACTGGAAAGTTGCACAGGTCACACCAACATTCAAGGAAGGTAGTAGGAGTAATCCACTAAATTACAGGCCCATATCGTTAACGTCGATATGCAGCAGCATTTTAGAACATACATTGTGTTCGAACATTATGAATTACGTCGAAGAAAACGGTCTATTGACACACAGTCAACATGGGTTTAGAAAAAATCATTTCTGTGAAACACAACTAGTTCTTTATTCACATGAAGTGCTAGGTGCTATTGAAAAGGAATTTCAGAACGATTCGGTATTCCTGGATTTCCGGAAGGCTTTTGGCACTGCACCACACAAGCGGCTAGTAGTGAAATACCGCTTATGGAATATGTTATGTGACTGGATTTGTGATTTCCTGTCAGAGACGTCAACGTTCGTAGTAACTGACGGAAAGTCATCGAGTAAAACAGAAGTGATTTCAGGCGTTCCCCAAGGTAGTGTTACAGCCCCTTTGCTGTTAATTATCTATATAAACGATTTGGGAGACAATCTGAGCAGCTGTCTTCTGTTGTTTGCAGATGACGCTGTCGTTTATCGACTAATAAAGTCATCAAAAAATATCTGAATGGTGCGAAAAGTGGCAGTTGACCCTAAATAACGAACAGTGTGAGGTCATTCACATGAGTGCGAAAAGGAACTCGTTAAAGTTCGGTTACACGATAAATCAGTCTAATCTAAAAGCCGTAAATTCAACTAAATACCTAGGTATTACACTTATGAACAACTTAAATTGGAAGGAACACATAGAAAATGTTGTGGGGATGACTAACCGACTGAGTTTTATTGGTAGGACACTTAGGAAATGTAACAGATCTGCTAAGGAGACTGCCTACACTACGCTTGTCCGTCCTCTTTTAGAATACTGCTGCGCGGTGTGGGATCCTTACCACATAGTACTGACGGAGTATTTCGAAAAAGTTCAAAGAAAGGCAGCACGTTTTGTATTATCGCGAAATATGGGAGAGTGTGTCACAGAAATGATACAGGATTTGGGCTGGACATCATTAAAAGAAAGGCGTTTTTCGTTTCGACGGTATCTTCTCGCGAAATTCCAATCACCAATTCTGCTCCGAATACGAAAACATTTTGTTGGCACCGACCTATACACGGAGGAACGATCACCACGATGAAATAAGGGAAATCAGAACTCTTACGGAAAGATATAGGTGTTCATTCTTTCCGCGCGCTATACGAGATTGGAATAATAAAGAATTGTAAAGGTGGTTCGATGAACACCTCTACCAGGTACTTAAATGTGATTTGCAGAGTATCCATATAGATGTAGATGCAGATTCTCAGGGAAACATTCGCGTGGGCGTGCATGGGTCCAGTGGACATGACGATCATATTTCCCGACGCAAGTGGCATTTTCCAAAAAGTTAAATATCCATCTCACAAGCCCAGGAGAGTGATGGACTGGTTTGAAGAACACAGCGAGCGAGTTCCAATTGTTTTGCTGGCCCCCCATCTCGCCAGATATGAATCCTACCGAACACATACAAAATGTGATTGCAGCGCCGACGTCATCGTTCCTCCCCCCCCCCCCCTGGAATTTACTGGAATTAGGTGACCTATGCGGCCTTTAAATCGAGAATCTGGACGATTTTTTGCCAGTTAATGAAACTGATACTGACGAAATACCGATTCTACGAAGTCCAAGACTTTCGAGAATTTTTTAATTTCATGTTTAAATTTTTTGTGTTTTTTCGTATTCGCTATTGTAATTTTTCATTTATTTTTATAATTTTTGAGCTGTGGGTGTGTTTTCGTGTCCTGATATGCCGTTTCCCGGGTACTGAAGACGCTCACATTTTAGATTTTCGTACTGTGTTATGAGCATCTCAATGCGTCCTGAGCCGCCGTCCTCTCACTGCTGCGGACGAGTTACTTCGATATCTCTGTGAATAAAAAGCCTTAGAGTATTTATCATACGACATACGTGCCTCATTGCGTGCTAACATCAACAGAAAATCTCGTTTCGATGTCCTGAATCGTTTATGAGATTTGTCGGCTGTTATGACCGCACGACTCGCCGTGCGAAAGGGACGCGAATGGAGCGTCGTGCGAGACAGACCTTGGATATAAAACCCAATAACTCGAGAACGAAACTAGGTATAAAGTTTCGATATTTTATCTACATTTAATTCATTGCAATGTACCAGGTAAAATAACCATATTCAAAATTTACCCAAGGCGTTTTAACTCAGCAAACTCTTTACAATTAAGTGCAATGTTTTACTTAATTTGATGCAGCTCAGTAACAATGGGACATAACTAAAAGTAATTCAGTCCCTTATCAAGCGAAGATGTCACAATATAAGGCGTGCAAACTTTTTTACCTATTAGTTTTCTTAAAATCGAATGATAAGTATTTCATGTTGTTGTTGTGCTCTGGTTTGACGCAGCTCTCCATTCTACCCTATCTTGTGGCAGCCTGTTCATCTCCCAGTACCCACTGCAACCTACATCCTTCTGAATCTACTCAGTGTATTCATCTCTTGGTCTCCCTCTACGACTTTCACCCTCCACTCTTCACTCCAATACTAAATTGGTCGTCACTTGCTGCCTCAGAACGTGTTCTACCAACCGATCCCTTCTTGTACTAAAGTTGTGCCACGAATTCCTCTTCTCTCCAATTCTATGCAGTACCTCATAAGTTACGTGATATAGCTATCTAATCTTCAGCATTCTTCTGTAGCACCACGTTTCGACAGCTTCTGTTCTCTTCTTGTCTAAACTATTTATCGTCCATGTTCCACTTCCATACAAATACTTTCAGAAAGGACTCAATTACACTTAAACCTATACTCTATGTCCACAAATATCTCTTTTCTTCAGAAAGGCTTTTCTTGCCATAGCCAGTCTACATTTTATCATTTCCTAATCTAATTCCCTCACCATCACCTGATTTAATCCATCTACATTCCATTAACCTCGTTTTGCTTTTGTTGATGTTCATCTGATATCCTCCGTTCAAGACACTGTCCATTACATTCAAGTGCTCTTCCTAGTCCTTTCCTGACTCTGACAGAACTAAAGCGTCGTCAGCAAACCTCGGAGTTTTAATCTCTTTTCCATCGATTTTAATTCCTCCTTCAGATCTTTCTTTTGTTTCCTTTCCTGCTTGCTCAATATACAGGGTTATCACAAATGATTGAAGCGATTTCACAGCTCTACAATAACTTTATTATTTGAGATATTTTCACAATGCTTTACACACACGTACAAAAACTCAAAAAGTTTTTTTAGGCATTCACAAATGTTCGATATGTGCCCCTTTAGTGATTCGGCAGACATCAAGCCGATAATAAAGTTCTTCCCACACTCGGCGCAGCATGTCCCCATCAATGAGTTCGAAAGCATCGTTGATGCGAGCTCGCAGTTCTGGCACGTTTCTTGGTAGAGGAGGTTCAAACACTGAATCTTTCACATAACCCCACAGAAAGAAATCGCATGGGGTTAAGTCGGGAGAGCGTGGAGGCCGTGACATGAATTGCTGATCATGATCTCCACCACGACCGATCCATCGGTTTTCCAATCTCCTGTTTAAGAAATGCCGAACATCATGATGGAAGTGCGGTGGAGCACCATCCTGTTGAAAGATGAAGTCGGCGCTGTTGGTCTCCAGTTCTGGCATGAGCCAATTTTCTGCGGGCTACACGTGAAACTTGCCTGCACGCGTTCAACCGTTTCTTCGCTCACTGCAGGCCGACCCGTTGATTTCCCCTTACAGAGGCATCCAGAAGCTTTAAACTGCGCATACCATCGCCGAATGGAGTTAGCAGTTGGTGGATCTTTGTTGAACTTCGTCCTGAAGTGTCGTTGCACTGTTATGTCTCACTGATGTGATTGCATTTCAAACACGACATACGCTTTCTCGGCTCCTGTCGCCATTTTGTCTCACTGAGCTCTCGAGCGCTCTGACAGCAGAAACCTGAAGTGCGGCTTCAGCCGAACAAAACTTTGAGTTTTTCTACGTATCTGTAGTGTGTCGTGACCATATGTCAATGAATGGAGCTACAGTGAATTTATGAAATCGCTTCAATCATTTGTAATAGCCCTGCACAGATTGAATAACATCGGGGATAGGCTACAACCCTGTCTCGCTCCCTTCTCAATCTCTGCTTCCCTTTCGTCCCAGTCGACTCTTACAACTGCCATTTGGTTTCCGCACAAGTTGTAAACAGCCTTTCGCTTCCTATATTTTAAACCTGCCCCCTTCAGAATTTGAAAGAGAGTATTCCAGTCAACATTGTCAAAAGCTTTCTCTAAGTCCACAAATACTACAAACGTAGGTTTGCCTTTCCGTAACCTATCTTCTAAGAAACGTCATGGGGTCAGTATTGTCTCGCTTGTTCCCACATTTCTACGGAATCCAAACTGATCTTCCCCAAGGTCGGCTTCTACCAGATCTTTCCATTCGTCTGTAAAGAATTCGTGTTAGTATTTTGCAGCCGTGACTTATTAAACTGATATTTCGCTAGTTTTCATACCTGTCAACAACTGCTTTCTTTGGGATTGGAATTATCATTTTATTCTTGAAGTCTGAGGGTAATTCGCATGTCTTATACGATTTGCTCACCAAATGGAATAGTTTTGTCGTGCCTGGCTGACCCAAGGCTACCAGTACTTCTAATGGAATGTTGTCCTCTCCCGGGGACTTGTTCCAACTTTCGTCTTCGAGTGCTCTGTCAAATTCTTCAGAGTATCGTATCTCCGAGTTAATCTTCATCTACGTCCTCTTCCATTTCCATAATATTGTCCTCAAGCACATCGCCCTTCTATAGAACCTCTATATACTACTTCCATCTTTCTGCTTTCCCTTCTTTACTTAGGACTGGTTTTTCGTCTTGTAACCTCCCCCTCACTTATCGACCTTAATGACAGTGAAAAATTAAACCGCGTGTACCTAATGGAAATTTGGGAAAAGCAATCGTCACCGAAGTTAATCTCATTAAAGAGGGAGGAAAGGGTTACATCTAAATGAAAGGAAAAATGCAAATGAAAATGGTGGAAATTAATTTGGAAAAGGGGTAAAGTTAATAAATAAAGTAAATGAGCGGCCGTTACGTTAACAATTAACTAGCAGTAATTAGATATTTGAGATTTGGGGAAAATTACGGTCGCCAGTCCTAAGGACAATTACTATAGTAACTGAAAGAGAAAGGTTATTACACATATAATTAGCACTAGAAGTGTGGCAACTGGAGGTTGACACGTGTAGTGTGAAAACTGAAAGTTTGTCAGAAGTAATAAATTTCGCTACACTCTGACTTCATTTAGCAAAAGAATTAATAAAACCGGATAATCGAAAGTTAATTTAGTGACTGAAGTTAATAGTGAGCTTTCTTTCTGAAGCACATCGAAATTCAGTAAAATACAGTTAGTCTTGGACTACCTCAACAATCATTTCAAAAGCTACTTGAATCTACGGAATTTAGAAATAAGAGCTTTAACTTTGAACTTGAATTAAATGATTCTGAACAATTAACAATAGTAAAATTTAGTACGTACCAAGCTGAGCTGCAGTCACAGGTAAGCTAAAATACGGTAACAAAACTCGCACTCTTGATTTGTGCTTGTGTAACCTAAATATCGTAGCCAGCTATGAATACCTTAACTGAAATTTGAAATTAAAGCAATGAAATCGAATGATGCTGCTTTAATGCTGGCGTTTGAATTTCAACGATACTCGGGTTGATTCCGGAAAAGGAAGGGACCTTGCTTGGTAATGCAATTGGGACAATGAGCAACAAAGGTTCATGCTACGTTGCTGTAATTTTGTAATTTGAACAGTTTTAAAAGCTGAGGTCTGCCATACAGTTCTAAAACTTTACGTGCTTCCAGTCTTCCTTGTTGGTTGATTGAAGGTTTGAAGCCATCGATCGAGGAGGTGGCGACAGTCACTCATTGTCGGCTGTCGCTGTTGCAGAAGCTGGATGTTGGCGCGCCTTCTTCTCGACACGGTCACCAGACGAAACGGGCTCTTGATGTGCGCGAGCTAATGCTTCCCGTCCGCGACACCATGTCAGAAACTATCATCGCAAGTCGAGCGCAATTACATGCTGCCAAACCCCGAAAGCGCGGCAACTCGCGGGAGCTTCACAAAACACACCTGCTCCACTCGCTACTCCAGCCAGACTCTCTCTCTCAGCCCGCGCTCCACGCGGGAGAGTTAACACTACCAAAGATCCTAAACACTTTGATTCTTCACACGACCTATCGATGTAATCGTTCGATAGCAGTTTTCCCTAGGCAAGACCCAGCGTAAAAATACAAATAATATTTATGAAACAAACCAATTATACATCGACATAAATGCATAAATATATATATACAAATAGTAAAACAATTACAATATGTAAAGACACAGAAATGTCATATATTCAGGTAACAAAAATAAGGAAAACAAATTTATAGTACAATAGATGGAAATAGGAGGATATGCATTTCTGGCGTTACACGTGCCCCACATTGTCTGAGGATGTTCGTGTAACCTAAACAGACTCAGAAAATGTCCCAGAAAAGAAACAGCAGAAATGCATATGCTCAAAACATCAACAAAATTTAGCATTCGCCTAATTAACCATAAACCAATTTTTTGACCATAATAATTGAGTGGAGACACTCCTAATCTTATTCCACTCTGTCATCTTGATCAAAATAAAACAGGTTGACAACATATTAAAATTCATAGAAAATATAGAAAATGGATTAGCTATTCAAAAATCGTCAAAATCCGTAACACTATCAAGAAATGGAATACTATTTACAAAATTACAAAATAAATTATTAATTACATAGAATACACATTTTATATGACCTTTTCATAATTAATACTCTCGTCATGAGAGTCCAATTATAGCTAAACAAGAAAATAATATGCAGCAGATCGAAAAAAAACATAAATATTGACAACAGAATTCTTTCAAATCAGCTGTCCGGGAAGAAAAACAACTCCGCCTTCCGTACTCGCAAGTACAAAGAATGCCAACAGCCGACAGCGGCTTCAACTCGCCAGTATTGTTGCGCCCGCCTGTGCGGCACGCTTGATCTCTCTCGCCCTTGTAACGGCATTTCCAGAACGTCCGTTTCACTGAATTCTTTCGGTAAAACTTGAAACGTCCCCTTTGAACAATTTATACACGACTGTGCTTAACCTGACACACAATATTATTTAGCGCAACGCTATCTGACTATCAAAGATCCCTGCAAAAGAATGGCCCTGAGTAACATTAAACTATACCTTTCAGAAATCACTTACCTCACAAAAATCTTCGTTACTCGAACTACTGCAATACAGCGAGCGCCACTACTGCCAGCTAAATAAAAGATTCCAACTACTGAAGGCACTAACTACTGATAGGGAAGGTTAGCAAATGAAAGATATTAATAGAGAACAAACAATGTATTTACCTTAATATTCATAATTGACATCCAGTATTACAAATTATCAAAACTCCGCCATCTCTCTCCCCACATCCACCACTGCTGGCGGCTCACCTCCAACTGCGCAACGCTGCAACTGCGCAACGCTGTTAACATCCAGCTGCCCCTCTACAATGGCAGACAACAATGCAAACTAGCCACAGACTGCACATCTACATCTACATCTATACTCCGCGAGCCACCTTACGGTGTGTGGCGGAGGGTACTTATTGTACCACTATCTGATCCCCCCTTCCCTGTTCCATTCACGAATTGTGCGTGGGAAGAACGACTGCTAGTAAGTCTCCGTATTTGCTCTAATTTCTCGGATCTTTTCGTTGTGATCATTACGCGAGATATATGTGGGCGGTAGTAATATGTTGCCCATCTCTTCCCGGAATGTGCTCTCTCGTAATTTCGATAATAAACCTCTCCGTATTGCGTAACGCCTTTCTTGAAGTGTCCGCCACTGGAGCTTGTTCAGCATCTCCGTAACGCTCTCGCGCTGACTAAATGTCCCCATGACGAATCGCGCTGCTTTTCGCTGGATCATGTCTATCTCTTCTATTAATCCAACCTGGTAAGGGACCCATACTGATGAGCAATACTCAAGAATCGGACGAACAAGCGTTTTGTAAGCTACTTCTTTCGTCAATGAGTCACATTTTCTTAGAATTCTTCCTATGAATCTCAACCTGGCGCCTGCTTTTCCCACTATTTGTTTTATGTGATCATTCCACTTCAGATCGCTCCGGATAGTAACTCCTAAGTATTTTACGGTCGTTACCGCTTCCAATGATTTACCACCTATGGCATAATCGTACTGGAATGGATTTCTGCCCCTATGTATGCGCATTATATTACATTTATCTACGTTTAGGGAAAGCTGCCAGCTGTCGCACCATGCATTAATCCTCTGCAGGTCTTCCTGGAGTACGTACGAGTCTTCTGATGTTGCTACTTTCTTGTAGACAATCGTGTCATCTGCAAATAGCCTCACGGAGCTACCGATGTTGTCAACTAAGTCATTTATGTATATTGTAAACAATAAAGGTCCTATCACGCTTCCTTGCGGTACTCCCGAAATTACCTCTACATCTGCAGATTTTGAACCGTTAAGAATGACATGTTGTGTTCTTTCTTCTAGGAAATCCTGAATCCAATCACAAACCTGGTCCGATATTCCGTAAGCTCGTATTTTTTTCACTAAACGTAAGTGCGGAACCGTATCAAATGCCTTCCTGAAGTCCAGGAATACGGCATCAATCTGCTCGCCAGTGTCTACGGCACTGTGAATTTCTTGGGCAAATAGGGCGAGCTGAGTTTCACATGATCTCTGTTTGCGGAATCCATGTTGGTTATGATGAAGGAGATTTGTATTATCTAAGAACGTCATAATACGAGAACACAAAACATGTTCCATTATTCTACAACAGATTGACGTAAGCGAAATAGGCCTATAATTATTCGCATCTGATTTATGACCCTTCTTGAAAATGGGAACGACCTGCGCTTTCTTCCAGTCGCTAGGTACTTTACGTTCTTCCAGCGATCTACGATAAATTGCTGATAGAAAGGGGGCAAGTTCTTTAGCATAATCACTGTAGAATCTTAAGGGTATCTCGTCTGGTCCGGATGCTTTTCCGCTACTAAGTGATAGCAGTTGTTTTTCAATTCCGATATCGTTTATTTCAATATTTTCCATTTTGGCGTCCGTGCGACGGCTGAAGTCAGGGACCGTGTTACGATTTTCCGCAGTGAAACAGTTTCGGAACACTGAATTCAGTATTTCTGCCTTTCTTCGGTCGTCCTCTGTTTCGGTGCCATCGTGGTCAACGAGTGACTGAATAGGGGATTTAGATCCGCTTACCGATTTTACATATGACCAAAACTTTTTAGGGTTCTTGTTTAGATTGTTTGCCAATGTTTTATGTTCGAATTCGTTGAATGCTTCTCTCATTGCTCTCTTTACGCTCTTTTTCGCTTCGTTCAGCTTTTCCTTATCAGCTATGATTCGACTACTCTTAAACCTATGATGAAGCTTTCTTTGTTTCCGTAGTACCTTTCGTACATGATTGTTATACCACGGTGGATCTTTCCCCTCGCTTTGGACCTTAGTCGGTACGAACTTATCTAAGGCGTACTGGACGATGTTTCTGAATTTTTTCCATTTTTGTTCCACATCCTCTTCCTCAGAAATGAACGTTTGATGGTGGTCACTCAGATATTCTACGATTTGTGCCCTATCACTCTTGTTAAGCAAATATATTTTCCTTCCTTTCTTGGCATTTCTTATTACACTTGTAGTCATTGATGCAACCACTGACTTATGATCACTGATACCCTCTTCTACATTCACGGAGTCGAAAAGTTCCGGTCTATTTGTTGCTATGAGGTCTAAAACGTTAGCTTCACGAGTTGGTTCTCTAACTATCTGCTCGAAGTAATTCTCGGACAAGGCAGTCAGGATAATGTCACAAGAGTCTCTGTCCCTGGCTCCAGTTCTGATTGTGTGACTATCCCATTCTATACCTGGTAGATTGAAGTCTCCCCCTATTACAATAGTATGATCACGAAACTTCTTCACGACGTTCTGCAGGTTCTCTCTGAGGCACTCAACTACTACGGTTGCTGATGCAGGTGGTCTATAGAAGCATCCGACTATCATATCTGACCCACCTTTGATACTTAGCTTAACCCAGATTATTTCACATTCGCATTCGCTAATAACTTCACTGGACAGCACAGCCAGTGATTTTCATACAGAGAGCGCTACGTGGCGACGGCGTTACCAATATAAGAACCTAAACAGCCTACTTACATAAAGAAAACATAAACAGCCTACTTACGTAGCCCCCATGCTCCCCACAAAAAAATTTTTACAAATGGTGTTGGACACTGGCCAATACAGATTTGAAAAATTTTTTCATAATTACAGTAAGAAAGATATCAAATGCACACACTTATTAATACAATGTTGGTCAAAAGCTAAAATTTTCTCACAGTCCATAAAGACAGTCCAGATCATTCATCATAATAGTAATTACAGTTTTTGTTTTTCACAAAGTCTCATTAGTAAAAGAGAATGCACACGGAAGTAGTGGATTTCCATGCAGTCTTGAAGAAGTAGTGTTGTCCTTCCAACGGAAAGACAGTCCTGACTTTTGACATGCTGACAGGTAATGGGCCACAATGGAGCAAACCCACAGCAGAGTCATTCGAAGGTCTGACGAATATTGGTAGGTAGGTCATCACAGAGCAGACCCACTGTAGTCCTGGTAGAGATTACGGTATTGGTGGGTCACCAGAGGTGCAGACCCACTGCAGTCCTTGTAGAAATAATGGTATTGGTGGGCCATGAAAGGTGTAGACCCACTGTAGTCCTTGTAGAGATGGCCAGCAGCCATCTGTTGCGACTGTGCAGGTGCACAATCACCATTGAAGAGTCTTGCGGATAATATAGCAAGTCCATGAACCACCACTTGTGCACTCACAAAGTTTTTTGGAATTGTCCTTAGATCCAGCAATGCTGTTATCCAGTCCCTTGCTGAATTAGTAACACACGCGCAAACACTAACAGTCCCAACTTCTCAAATAGTGTCCATATACTATGACCAACAGAAACGTGTGCAGTGAAATGTAACGTACAAGTTACTTAATTAGATGAACTGGTGTCAGTTACAATTTTATAACATAAAAATACAATAACAAAGGTACAAAATAGAACATTAAAGAACATAACAATACAGATAACATTTGTAGCACAAGCTTTACAAAAGAATCGAAATAACATATACATCAGTGTTACAGGAATTATGACATAAGTAAATACATAAACGATCAGAATAACTTTTGAAACATCACCTTCACATATGAGCAACAAAACAGAATAAATAATGTCTCAACATCTTTACAAAGTAAATAACATAGTATTAGAAAAATTCTACATAGCTCTCATCAGCTAAACACATAAAGACAGGAAAAACACAAATAAACAAGGGTACACAAACATATAGAGGGATGACACAAAAGAAAAGGACAGGGTTTGTTTTACTGCAGTATTTTGCATGGAGATCTCCCTTCGTTCATCATTATTCGCAAAAGTCCTGTCTAAGCCTGCCTTCTGTATTCTGTTCACATCCTCTGTCACAAATAGTTCTTCTCCACTGTACAGTATCCTTTTTTTTTTTTTTTTTTTTTTTGCTCAAACCATTTTCATATAGCTTCTCAATACATTTCTTCCAAGTCATCATAGTTAGTTTCTTATATAGTCTACCCCCTCTTAAGCTAACTTAAATCTACTGAGCTCAGATGCTAAACTAAGGGACGAGGCAATGCAGCAGCACATAATAAATTAACACAAACCACAAGGACAAAAAATTTTAAATAGGCAACGCAATTGCAGTACTACAACTAAGATAAGGCACTGTGCAGCAAACAATAAAAATAAATAATTAGTAAAACTAGCTTAACAGAATAATACAAAGTGAAATTTAGTAGCACTATGTCTGGCAAACAGCAGCAGCAAATGCTATAACTTATACCTAAACATGACATAGCTCAAGCAAAAAAAAATATTACAGTAAAAACAACAATGCAGACAAGGGAAATGTCTATTCACATCTTAATGTCTATGTAATTAAAGTAGTGCACCACAACAACTTATTGTAAAAAAAATATTACCATGTACTAGAAAAGAATATTATGTGTCCAGTTACTGTTACTAGTCCCTTCTTATTGTTCTTTCGTTTCCAAGTGATCCTTTTTTAAAGAATGTGGATTACAAAATTATTATTTAATAGATCTGTTGACAGAAAGTGTTCACATTAGCAAATGCATTTTATTTTATAAAAGCAATGCTGCAACACAGCTGGAAACCAGATATCAAATGAAATAAGCAATTACACAAACCAAAGCATAAAAATATCATTCAATAGTCATGTGACATTTCATAAGTCAGTAGCTCTCAACTCTCGTAGAAAGACACTTGTCATAATCAGGTGTGCAGATGTACGAATATTTCCCATCAATTCATAAGCATTTCAGTAATTAGCACGAAGTGCGAGTAATCATATGTTTTCAAGTAACGTCGGATTAGCGATGAAAGGTACACCCTAATGGCTTGTTCTCCAGGTGTTTGACACAGCTGTGTGCCCACAACGCATTACAAAAATCATATGTTTTCAAGTAACAAGCGTGTCGCATTAGCGATGCCCTCTACAAAGGAATGTCAATAGCAAGGTTAATGGAAGTAATGAGGGTGTCGCATTTGCAATATTTTCTCTAAAGGAATGTCAATGGCGAGGATAAAGGCCTGCCCCCTTTTTTTTTTCTACCTGTGCTTCTGGAAAGGCACACCCTAATGGCTTGTTCTCCTTGTAGCAATAGCACAAAAGTTACTACTAAAACATGTTTTACTTTACAGAAGAATTCAGAAAAACTGTGCAGATATCAAACAGATACACCGCAAAAGCAACATTGTAAACTGTCGCTCATTAGTAGCATCGTGATAAAATCGTGTAGCTGTCACATAAACTAACCACTGTCTCATCTGGTATCTCACTGAAAGTACCTTAAATCCAGAATCCACTCTCAAGCAAACCAAAATGTTGCATGAAAATTTCATTAGCAGTGCCAGTATATGTTCCAACTATGTAAGCCTTATAGTCGTTACATAATCGTGCAACTAACAAGCAAGAATGCACACACACAATAACACTGTGTCGCCTGTTCACAATAACAATGCATTCGTAATTTCTGTTTAAATAAGTTCTCTTGGTTCTTGACTGGATATTTAACTTCAAACATTGTTGCATGTTAACAGTTTCTCAGTGTGACAAATTGTACAAGTAGTGTGAAGTGAAAATTGCAAAGACTAAGTTAAAAAGCAGATTATCTGTCAATAAATGGTTTTGCATGAGAAATGTGGTGTAAACCTTTACTCTTCCTAGTATGCAGAGTTTCAACTTCAACGCAATTATCATGTGGTATACGTCGGATTCTGTAAGGTCCATTGTAAACTAGAAAGAATTTGTGACTCAAGTGTTTCTTCTTATGTGACAATGAATGAGCTTTAATGAGAACTTTCTGACCAATATATAATTTCTTTGCATTTGCTTTACCATGTAGTTTTCTCCTTTTGTCTGCTGCAGATTTTATATTTTTAAGAGCCAAATCAATTATGTCTTTGTGTCGAAGTTTACGTGTATTCGGGAAAGGTACAAGCTCTCTGATTCTGTTCGGAGGTTCTACATTCTTCAGTATAAGAGTAGGTGGTAAAGCAGTGGAATCATGAGGCATTTCATTCAGCACATTTTGAAATAAGTGTAAATATCTGTCCCAATGCTGATGCTTTCTGTGACAATAAAGTCTGCAAAGCTTATTGATTCCTTCCATAATCTGTTCAGACGGGTTACAATGTGGTGAATACAATGAAATAAAAACAGGTTTGATTTTATGATTCCGAAGCATGCGTGACCAAACAGCAGATCTGAATTGCGGTCCGTTATCTGAAATGACTTTACTAACATGTCCAACTTCACGTAAGAAATTTTTAACAAAGGCGTTGGATACAGACCGTCCAGTTGCTTTACGTAACAGAGTGAAAGAAACAAATTTTGAAGTAAGTTCAACAGCGACTAGAACGTACGAAAATCCATTCGATGTTCTGACAAGGGGTCCCAAAAGATCAACAGCAGCAAATTCTTTTAATTTAGAAGGAATAATTGGAAACAACGGAACACGATGTGAGATAGTAGACGGTTTCGCCTTTTGACAAAGTTTACAAATAGACAAGACTCTTCGAATTCGCTTTTCCATATTGTTAAAATAACAAGTCGTTCGAAGAATATGATAACATTTTCGTGGCCCAAAATGTGCGTAGCTGAAATGAATGTACCAAATGAGCTTATTAACAAAATCGTCTGGAATGCAAAGTACCCATAGCTTGTCATCAACAGTGCAGCGTTTGAAGAGTATGTTGTTTCTAACCAGGTAATAATGCCGAATCTGAGTGTGTGTCTTTTCATGCCATTTACTTTTGATGTCTTTCCAAATCGGATCTTTATCTTGTTCATGAGCAATGTCCTTTAAAGATGTGGTGATGAAGTTTTCAAAGGCGACTTTCTGAATGTAAAGAATACTGAAATTTTTCTCGAGGTTGCCTTCTGTGTTACTTTTCTCAAGCCCAGCCGGTGCGCGTGACAGCGCGTCCGCAACAATGTTCTCCTTGCCGGGAATGTAGACTATTGTGAAGCGGAATTCTTGCAGAAACAATGCCCAACGTTTTAACCTATCATGATTTAATTTTGAAGACATAAGAAATTGTAATGCACGATGATCACTGTATACTTTTACGTGCTTACCAGAAAGAAAGAAACGGAATTTGTTAAATGCCCAAACGATCGCTAACGCTTCTAATTCAGTAACGGAATAATTTTTTTCAGATTTTGTTAGCACTCGGCTAGCAAAAGCAATGGTTTTCTGAACAGTAGTGTCATTTTCTATGGCTTCTTGAAATAAGTGGGCAACAAGACCGACTTTAGAAGAATCCGTGCTAAGACAGAAATCTTATGACAGATCTGGATGAGCTAGTATTGGCGCGTGAAGTAACGCTTCTTTCAAAGAATTGAATTCCAACTGTGCTTGTTCGTCCCAGTTCCAAATATTATTTTTTCCAGTGAGAGAACAAAGTTTTGGTGTAACTAGAATTTGCATATTCAGAAAACGACGGTAAAAATTTACGAGACCTAGAAAACTACGGACTTGTTTTTTTGTGGATGGAACTGGAATGGCTCTGATTGCTTCTAACTTTTCAGGATCTGGCTGAATGCCTTCAGAAGAAATAATACGTCCCAAAAACCTCACCTTTGTCCTACCGAATTCATACTTTTCCAAGTTAACTGTAATTCCAGATTGTGCAAAAATACGTAACACGCTGTTGAGGATGCGATTGTGGTGTTCCCATGAGGCTTCTGCTATCAGAATATCATCCACATATAAGGTGATGTGACGTTTTAAGAACTCAGGTAATATGGAATTTAACCCACGAATGAATGCTGCCGAAGAAATGTTCAAACCAAAAGGAAGTTTCCGAAACTGATAACAAACGCCGAAACAAAGGAAAGCTGTGTATTTTCTGCATTCTGGATGAAGTTCGATCTGATAAAAGCTGGATCTGAGATCAATGGAAGACAACACTTTTACACCATTAAAATTTTGAAGAAGTTCTTCCATCGTCTGCGGCCTGTCTGTTTCAGGAATGATGATAGTATTGATTTGTCTCGAATCTAAGACAAGTCTGATCGATCCATTTTTCTTCTCAACAACATGTAATGGGTTGTTGTATGAGCTTACTGCAGGCTCAATAATGCCCTCGTCAAGCATAGATTGTATTTCTGTTCTAACACGGTCCCTATAATGTGCTGGAATTACGTATGGTCTAACACAAAATTTAGTATGCTCACGAACACGAAATTGGTATTGAAATCCCGTGATTGTTCCTGTTTTGTGAGTAAAAACTGTGGAATGTGCTTCTAAAATCTCAAAAAGGTCCTGCCTATCAGTGTCATTACAATTCTCAATTGTTTGAATTTTATTCTGAATTAACTCATTAATTTCAAATATGCCGTCGATGTCATCCCTGTCAGTACTTGCAGAGTGATTGTTAGTGTCTAGTTCCGTAGAAAATTCCGAACTGTTATCTAACAGAAGGTAAAGCCGATTAATTTCCTCATCATGGTTTGAGAGCCAGTCTTCAAATTTCAAAGCTATTGACTTACCTTCTTTCTCTAAACTTGTTTCAGCATCGTGAAAGCTTAAGACTGCTTTGTATTCATTCAAAAAGTCTACTCCCAGTATAACTTCCGTCGACAATAATGGAACAATAAGAAAGTTCATAGAGAAGCTGTGGCTTTGACAAAAGAATTCTAAGTTGGTTTGTTGGCGTACATCTACACTTTTTCCAAAGATTGCACCTTGTAATTTAATCTTACGTAACGGAAGTATGGGGCAATCGTTCGATTTGTTGCATTTGCTAAAAGCTGTTTCACTAATTACTGAAATGGGACTGCCAGAGTCAAGTACTGCCGTAAATTTTACGTCATTTACAGTAATGTGAATCACAGGGTATGCAATGTTGTTAAGTTTTACGTCGTGTTCCTGGAGTAAGATGTCTCTAATGTCTTCCATTTTTACGTAATTACTAGCTACGGCAGCTGCGTCGTCAGTTTCATAAGTACGTATTGTGGCTGCCAGCGGAGTGAGTCATTGCCTATTGTCTCTTTGTTGGTGCGCGTCGTTATTGGGATTTGGAGACCTAACTTCTACAAATTCATCGTGACGAGAGTGCTCTGCTCTGTTTAAATCTCGCCAGTTCTGATGCAATTCAGGTCTGTCGTTACGATCATATCGTCTGTCGTCATGTCGGTAGATTCGATAGTATCTTTCTTGTCGGTCACGTGGTGGAGAATTTCTCCCTGAAACGTAACTGCGCGCTGGACCGTTGCGTCTAAAGTTATTCTGTCTCCCTTGATAATAATTATTTTGGTTCCCATATTGTCTGTTTCTCTGATTGTCTCTGTGATAGTCATTACTGTGGAGAGGTGATCTTTCCCTGTAATTATTACTACTCTGCCAACGGTTGTCATATGGGTGGTGTCTATTTTGGACACGATTTGTGTGGTGAGAATAGCCTTGTCGCGTCCAGTTATCGTTTCTGTCGTCACGGAATTGTGACGGATGTGATCTGTAGTGATTGTTTTCCTGTTTTCGCATCCCGCGACTGTCTGTGTCAATTTCTAATTCTTGTAACAGTCCCTGAAAAGCTTCAATGTCGTCTTTGCAACGTCCTGCTAAAATAATATGCCGTAAATGTTCAGGTAACTTGATTAAACAAATGCGGATGAGTTCTGAGGGGCTGTATGGGTTTGACAGGTATTGATTCTTGTGCAACATGTCTTCAAAATATTTCACAAGACTGGAAAATTCAGATTGTTCGAAGTGTTTCATCATTATGATGCTATGTTTTACTCGGTCTTGTGTAGCTTGAGACCAATATGCTGAGAGGAAGGCATGATAAAAATCTCCTTCACTGTGACAATCGTGAATGACTGATCGCATTCTTACACCTGGTTCATTCTCTAAGTAGCCACACACAAATTCTAACCTGTGCTCCAATGACCAGTTGGGAGGGAAACAATGAGAGAATTGATGGAGCCACGCTTGTGGATGAATGTCGTTGGCAGAATTCTTAAACGTTTTGAATTTACGTGTAGTAATGAACAGCTTATAGTCAAAATCATCATGTCGGCGAGTAGCATATCGGTCATTGTTACGTCGTGTCGCCGGTTCCATCTCAAAATTCGGTGTACCTTGCCAATTTCTTTCATAATTACCGAAATGCCCTGTGTTATTATTTAGTGGCTTTTGCGTATTTCTAAGTTCCTCTTCCCGTGTTGGAACGCGAGTGTCCTCTAAAATACGTAATTCTTGTATTACCTGTGTCATCTGATCTTGTACTTCCCGGATTTCTCTTTGGTGTTGCGTATTAATTTGATTCTGATTTTGTTTGAATTTCCTAATTTGTTCGCACTCTTCTGTGTCATTAAAGACTACTGGTTTTGTGTCATTTAGATTATCATCTACCTTCGTAGATAAATTATTTAGCTGATCCGAAAGTTCAACTACTTTCTCTGATAATGAACTAATTTCCCCCATGTGTCTTTCTACTGTGTCCTTTAAGTTTTCCTGAGTTTTTGCAAGTTGCGTAACCGAATCGGTAGATGCAACTGAGTCCATTTCAGCTTGCAAGGTCTCATGATTTTCATGAACAGTAGTCTGCAGTTCTTTTATGGCTGCTTCGTGATTCTGTAACGCATTCTCATGACGCGAAAAAATGGGTTGGAAATGCTCACAAATTTGTGTTTTTACGTCATTACAGACCTTTTGAGATTCCGATTCGATGTTATGTAACTCAGTAGTTAAATCTTCACGTGTTTGTTCAAGTGCGGTGTCTAACTTTTGAAGATTTTGTTCCATTGTGTCTAACTTCTGAAGCTTTTGCTGTGTTTGTGTCTGATTTTGTTCCATTGTGTCTAACTTCTGAAGAGTTTGTTCCATTGTGTCTAACTTTTGAAGATTTTGTCCCATTTGTTTCTGATTTTGTTCAAGCGTTGTGTCTAACTTTTGTAGCCTTTGTCCCATTTGTTGCATTAACTGTAATAACAATGCACTGGTGTCTGAAACATGTTCCTCAGTGCTTTTCGGCAGTGAATTTGCACCGGCAACATTCACATTTTGACAAGCGGAAAATGAGTCTTGACTCATTTGAGAAAACGGTGAGGACGCAAAACCTGAATCTACAGTATTTGCAAAATTGTGTCCTATCATTTCGGATTCCTGAGGCGAACTGTTGCCGACCGATCGATCGTTAATGCTTCCCTGTTCACTACCTGTTTCACTGCCTACGCCATTGTTTGACGCCCGCTCCATTTCCCTATGCACAGTTACCAAATTACTACTTTGAATATTAGTTAATTCATTACATGGTGAGGCCAACACACTGCTTTCGTCTTCACTGTCATTTCTCAGTTTACTTTGGAGCCGAGTGTTACGTTTTTCACACGCCATTATTGTCACAATATTTCACATGATAACACAGAAAAGCACAATTTGAATAGCAAAAATAAGAGAACACATTAACATAGCACTGAAAATAATATCTAGTTAATTACAAGCGCAGCTGCGAAATACTTGGTGCAAATCTACATGCATGCCACAACTGTTTTACAGTACATCAATGAAAGACTGCAACTACAAAGGAGATTCTCTCTACAATTACGCGCTAGCAATAAACAAAAGCTACACTAAATACACAAACTACAAGAAAAAATCAGAAGATTCCAGTGAGGTATCCTAGGCTGAGGGTCGACATATGAAACGTCCCCTTTGAACAATTTATACACGACTGTGCTTAACCTGACACACAATATTATTTAGCGCAACGCTATCTGACTATCAAAGATCCCTGCAAAAGAATGGCCCTGAGTAACATTAAACTATACCTTTCAGAAATCACTTACCTCACAAAAATCTTCGTTACTCGAACTACTGCAATACAGCGAGCGCCACTACTGCCAGCTAAATAAAAGATTCCAACTACTGAAGGCACTAACTACTGATAGGGATGGTTAGCAAATGAAAGATATTAATAGAGAACAAACAATGTATTTACCTTAATATTCATAATTGACATCCAGTATTACAAATTATCAAAACTCCGCCATCTCTCTCCCCACATCCACCACTGCTGGCGGCTCACCTCCAACTGCGCAACGCTACGCGCTGTTAACATCCAGCTGCCCCTCTACAATGGCAGACAACAATGCAAACTAGCCACAGACTGCACACAGCACAGCCAGTGATTTTCATACAGAGAGCGTTACGTGGCGAAGGCGTTACCAATATAAGAACCTAAACAGCCTACTTACATAAAGAAAACATAAACAGCCTACTTACAAACTCACTCCCGAGTAATCTCAAGGAGTCCATAAACACTATCACAGTGGATAACTCAACACTGTCCATCATCACACGCATGTACTAGCCTGAAACTTAAAACAGCGTCTAAGTACATCGGTAATGACTAGTAAATCAATATTTATGGAATCTTACAGCTATTTACAAAATGGTATTTACATTCCTTAATCTACTGTGACTCAGCTGAAAACTTAAACTAGCAGCTTGGATTTTTCAGTTGATTAGATCATGATTAAATTGATTAAAAATTAAATTGATTAATCAAAATTAATTACTTATTAATTACAACTTCTTTAATGACCTCTAGGTCAGGCAAAAGCATCGCAACATGGCACATCCTTAAATTTTACACTCTATATTTACATACTGTACAAATTACCCTTTCTGTGGTATTAATCAATCATTGGTTGGTACAATTTCAGGTCTACAATGTTCCATATACCTAATAGCTTTCCAGAGCTTGGATACTCTAAGCAATAAGCATTTGTGTGAGGTATACCAATGACTTTATATGGTCCATTATAAACAAACTTAAATTTAGAGATTTCATGGTCTATCTCGCTCGATTTCTCATGTGCTTTTACAAGTACTAAGTCTCCGATTGCAAACTTAGCAAAACGCGCTTTAGCGTCATGACGACGTATGCGAGCATCGGCTTTTAGCTTCATTACTTCTCGCAAACGATCTTTTTTCACACCAATACTAATGTCAATCCGTGGAGGGAATTTGATTATCTCTTCCAATTCACTTTCTACACTTTTGTCAATGCCGAAATTCCTCACACTACAGTAGTTCAAATTCATACCTACGTCAATGTTATCCGGCCAGTTAACAATGTGTTTAGGCTGGTATTGCCTATGCACACCGTCCCCTGCCTCGTCAAAACTAACTACTATTGTTTTATCTTGTGACGTACATGTCAAAGTTTTGCTTTCGCAGTTAATCACTGCACGGTACTTTAATAGCCAATCTAACCCGATAATTACTTCCGTAGTTAAGTCTGGCACGACGACAAACTCTTGTTCAAATCGTGCCCCACATATCTCGAAGTGGACAAAAATCTGTTTTGTGACCGGTTTACTGGCCTTCCCAGTAGCACCGATAATTTTCACTCCTGTTACTGGCATAACTACGATGCCAGGACTGTCTTTCAGTAACTGAAATATTTTTCCACATACAGCACTCAATTCTGCACCGGTGTCAATCAACACGTTTAGTTGTAGCCCGTACATATTAACAGACACTACTATATGTCTACACTTGTCCTCGACTGTTTCTTTATTTTCCCACAGTAAATCCACGTCTATATCCAGGTCATTCCAGAAAAAACCATCCGGCTTTGATCCTAAATCCTGCTTATCTGGCGGCTTTTTCAGCCTCTGTTCACATACAGTTTTAATTTCAATACGTTTGTCCTGAGGCTTAGTCTGTAGCTTCGCCACCAATACCGAAACCTTTTCCTGTAACTCGTTAACTAGTGAGTGTTGCTTTGCTATCAGTTCACTAATTGTCACCTTCGTTGATTCCTCTTTGGTCAGATTGATCTCATCTGCCAATCTACCTGGAGAAATTTGCCCAGTAGTATCTGCAATTACTTCCTCTAGATCTGCACAACCCACACTGCTATCGTCTGACCGTATAATGTCAGCTCTAACCTCATACACGCTGTAATCTATGTGCTTTTCTACCAATCGTGTCCGGCTATCACTAAAATTTTCGTAATCTTTCTCCTTAATACTCTCGCAATGTTTAAACTGGAGGTTTGCGTCGGCTACTTCTACCACTACAACTTTCGGTAAGGTCGGCCGGTTAGGGCCAGAACTTTCCGTTACTACTTCAACATCTAACTCCTGCGGGACGAGACACGACGAATCTTGCTCGTGCTCCCCATTAACATCAACTATTTCTAGTAAAGTCTGCCGGTTAGGGCCAGAACTTTCTATCATTTCACAAACACTATCTTCCTGCGGGACGAGACGCGGAAAATCCTGCACGCGCTCCCCATAAACACTTCTCCCATACAGGCCCCTATAATCTCTTAGTTCGTCGTATAAGCGACCGAACTGCCTTAACCAGACCTCATCCCTCTCTGCATCCCCTCGCTCGACGACGGACGTTTTATCCGACATCTGATCTTCTCTCAACACTTGCGAATCATTCTTAAACTCAATCTCCAGTTCCGCTGAGGGTATTACAGCTGCCACTTTATAATCGATTTCCGGAACACTACTTAAATTGTTCTCACTGACAGTGAATGTACTTCCTACTGCCGTGTATACAGCTGATCTACTACTTGTGGGCGCACTCCTTTCTCCTAACACTGGCACACTCTCCCGCCGTTGATTATTCCACACGGAGTTTTCCTAACGATGACACCTGGGTTTTCTCCTGTTATTGGGCCGCCAAAATTTCTCCACGCCCGGTCGGCCCCTCACCGGCGCGGCTAATGGTTTCCCTGTCTCGTCCCAGCAGTTACGGTCCCCGGATGCTGCTGAGGCGGCTGATCACACCCTCTGGCGTTATTACTATTCTGTGAAGCCCGTATCACGTTAGTACGATACTGGTTTTCGTCATTCCTGTTATTATTTGCATTGTACCGATTGTTATTAAGGTCCGAACCATTATTGTTATTGCTGCCATGGTTGCGGTATGCATTATTCCCATGGTTAGCGTTGTTGTGGTTGCTGTGGTACCCGTTGTTGTTACCACGGCCTCTACCACTGTCGCGATTATTGCGCCAATTGTCCTCGTCCTCCACTCTTTCCAGAAAATCATTGATTGTCCTGTAATTGCTTCCTACGTAGCGTTTTGTATCATCTGGAAGCTTTTTGTAGAGTTCCCAGACTATTTCGGATTCCGTGCGGCGATCACGCAAATATTCCAACTTGCGGATCCAGTCCTCACAAAACTCCTTCATCGAACCGCGCGAATTCGCATCGAAAGGCCTCGATACGACAAATTCGCGCCAGACCCTTTGCTGTTTTTGCTCTGACCAGTATTCAGCCAGAAAGAAATTTTTAAATTCGTCAAAAGTCAGGTTCGTAATGTTGAGGTTTAAGCCCCAACGCTTGGCATCACCAGCCAACACGTCAATAACCGCATTAATTTTTCTTTCATTAGTCCATGATCTGGGTAAAACTCTTTCACAATTTTTAATGAAATCCGTCGCGTGTATACCGCCTTTTTTCAAGGGGTCGAACCGCTCCTCTTTCGTCAACAGTTCCGAACTATGTGCACAGATTGGCACATAGCTCTGTTTTTCGTCAAGTTTCTTTTCTAATTCCGACACTCTCGTAATTACTTGGCAAGTGGTTGTCGCAAGCGTTTCTACTTCCCTTTTTTTCTCTTCGCAGGTATTAGCCTGCTTCGTCATTTTGGTTTCTACATCGGATACTAAAGCCTTTAAAGTTTCCACCTTCTTTTGATCCTCTTTTTTCACTAATTGAATTTGTTCCGTCACCTTATTCTCGATGATCGGAGCAACTGATTCTCCTACACTTTTCTCGATTCTGCTAATTTCGGAATAAAAACGAGTATTTATGCTCGCAATTTCCGCCTGAACGCCTATCATTTCCTGTTTAAGATTACCGATTTCGGTATTAATCACAACAATATCTTCTTTGATTTTATCAACTTTTGTGTTAACAACTCCAACATTGTTGTTAACAACATTAATAGCCTTGTTCTGACTGTCTAGCTTTCGTTCAATTTTTTCAGACTGAGCTTCTTGCTTGGCCGATTGACTCTTGATTTCGTTAATCAAAACATTCAATAAATCAGTTAAATTCCCGGAAACTACCGGTTTTACTTCCGTAGCGGCTTCCTCTTTAATTGTCCCCCCGTATTCGTCATCAAGGGATTCACATTTGATTTTCACTTCCGATTCCGAAACATTTTCAAAAGTGTGGAATTCCATTTCTGCTCTTTGTTGCGTTTCGGCGGTCGCGTCTTTCATGCTAGCCGCCTGCCCCTGAACAATGGGTACCGCGGTGCGCGTTTCCCACTGTTCGACCGATTGTTCCGTATCCAAGTCTACCAAATTTTGGCAATTGTTGCCTTCACTCATTTTAATAATTTTCAATATAAATGCCAAATCTCAAATATAATTTGGATTCCTCACACTAACATTCTCGCTGACGTATCGACCATTTCGTAACCAGTACTTAGTTACGAGATTTGCACAATGCAAAATTCTTGTCCAGAACAACCGCAAATTCGAAGATTGTCCTGTCACCAGGTCGCCACGTGTAACCTCCCCCTCACTTATCGACCTTAATGACAGTGAAAAATTAAACCGCGTGTACCTAATGGAAATTTGGGAAAAGCAATCGTCACCGAAGTTAACCTGTCGGTAAAGAGGGAGGAAAGGGTTACATCTAAATGAAAGGAAAAATGCAAATGAAACTGGTGGAAATTAATTTTGAAAAGGGGTAAAGTTAATAAATAAAGTAAATGTGCGGCCGTTACGTTAACAATTAACTAGCAGTAATTAGATATTTGAGATTTGGGGAAAATTACGGTCGCCAGTCCTAAGGACAATTACTATAGTAACTGAAAGAGAAAGGTTATTACACATATAATTAGCACTAGAAGTGTGGCAACTGAAGGTTGACACGTGTAGTGTGAAAACTGAAAGTTTGTCAGAAGTAATAAATTTCGCTACACTCTGACTTCATTTAGCAAAAGAATTAATAAAACCGGATAATCGAAAGTTAATTTAGTGACTGAAGTTAATAGTGAGCTTTCTTTCTGAAGCACATCGAAATTCAGTAAAATACAGTTAGTCTTGGACTATCTCAACAATCATTTCAAAAGCTACTTGAATCTACGCAATTTAGAAATAAGAAATTTAACTTTGAACTTGAATTAAATGATTCTGAACAATTAACAATAGTAAAATTTAGTACGTACCAAGCTGAGCTGCAGTCACAGGTAAGCTAAAATACGGTAACAAAACTCGCACTCTTAATTTGTGCTTGTGTAATCTAAATATTGTAGCCAGCTATGAATACCTTAACTGAACTTTGAAATTAAAGCAATGAAATCGAATGATGCTGCTTTAATGCTGGCGTTTGAATTTCAACGATACTCAGGTTGATTCCGGAAAAGGAAGGGACCTTCCTTGGTAATGCAATTGGGACAATGAGCAACAAAGGTTCATGCTACGTTGCTGTAATTTTGTGATTTGAACAGTTTTAAAAGCTGAGGTCTGCCATACAGTTCTAAAACTTTACGTGCTTCCAGTCTTCCTTGTTGGTTGATTGAAGGTTTGAAGCCGTCGATCGAGGAGGTGGCGACAGTCACTCATTGTCGGCCGTCGCTGTTGCAGAAGCTGGATGTTGGCGCGCCTTCTTCTCGACACGGTCACCAGACGAAACGGGCTCTTGATGTGCGCGAGCTAATGCTTCCCGTCCGCAACACCATGTCAGAAACTATCATCACAAGTCGAGCGCAATTACATGCTGCCAAACCCCGAAAGCGCGGCAACTCGCGGGAGCTTCACAAAACACACCTGCTCCACTCGCTACTCCAGCCAGACTCTCTCTCTCAGCCCGCGCTCCACGCGGGAGAGTTAACACTACCAAAGATCCTAAACACTTTGATTCTTCACACGACCTATCGATGTAATCGTTCGATAGCAGTTTTCCCTTGGCAAGACCCAGCGTAAAAATACAAATAATATTTATGAAACAAACCAAGTATACATCGACATAAATGCATAAATATATATATATATATACAAATAGTAAAACAATTACAATATGTAAAGACACAGAAACGTCATATATTCAGGTAACAAAAATAAGGAAAACAAATTTATAGTACAATAGATGGAAATAGGAGGATATGCATTTCCGGCGTTACAATCTGAGCTCTAGATGTTCATACAGGTGGTTCTCTTTTCTCCAAAGGTCTCTTTAATTTTCCAGTAGGCAGTATCTATCATACCCCTAGCGATATATGCTTCTATATCCTTACATTTGTCCTCTAGCCATTTCGCACTCCCTGTCAATCTCATTTTTGAGACGTTTGCATTCCTTTTCGTCTGCTTTATTGACTGCATTTTTATAGTTTCTTCTTTCATCAATTAAATTCAATATCTCTTCTGTTACCCAAAGATTTCTACTAGCCCTCCTCTTTCCTCTGGTGCTTTCACTACATCTTTCAAAGCTACCGATTCTTCTTCTATTGTTTTTCTTGCTCCTGTTCTTTTCAATCGTTTCCTAAGGCTCTCTCTGAAACCCTCCACAAACTCAGGTTCTGTCAGGTCCCATCTTCTTAAATTATTACCTTTTTGCAATTTATTCAGTTTTAATCTACATTTCATACCCAATACATTGTGGTCAGAATCCATATGTCCCCTGATAATATCTTACAATTTAAAACCGGACTCCTAAATCTGTCTTACCATTATATAATGTATCTGAAACCTTCCAGTGTCTGCAGGCCTCTTCCACGTATACAACCTTCTTTCATGATTCTTAAACCAAGTGATAGCTATGATGTAGTTATACTCTGTGCAAAATTCCACCAGGCGGCTTCCGCTTTCATTCCTTACCCCCAATTCATAGTCACGTACTACTTTTCCTTCTCTTACTTTTCCTACTATCGAATTCCAGTCCCCCATGGCTATTAAACTTTCGTCTGCCTTAACTATCTCAATAACTTCTTTTACCACATCAATCTCCATCTGCGGAACTAGTTGACATATAAACTTGCACTACTGAGGCAGGCGTCGGCTTCGTGTCTATCTAGGCCACAATAATGCGTTCCTATGCTGTTCGTTGTAGCTTATCCATGATCCTATTTTTTTTATTCATTATTAAAACTACTCCTGCACTACCCATATTTTATTTTGTATTTAGAACTCTGTATTCACCTGACAAGAAGTCTTGTTCTTCCCGTTACCAAACTTCGCTAATTCCCACTATATTTAACTTTAACCTGTCCATTTCCCTTTTTAAATTTTATAACCTGCCTGCCCGATTAAGGGTTATGACATTCCACGCTCCGATCCGTAGAACGCCGATTTTGTTTCTCCTCATGACGACGTCCTCTTGAGTAGCATCTGCCCGAAGATCCGAATGAGGGACTGTCTTAGCTGCATAATATTTTACTCACGAGGACGCCATCGTCATTTAGTCATACAGCAAAGCTGTATGCGCTCGGGAAGAATCACGGCTGTAGTTAGCTTTCAGCCGTTCGTAGTACCAGCACAGCAAGCCGTTTTGGTTGATGTTACATGGTCAGATCAGTCAATCTTCAAGACTATTGGCATTGAAACTACTGAAGAGGCTGCTGCCCCTCTTCAGGAACCACACGTTTGTCTGGTCTCTCAACGGACAACCCTCCGTTGTGGTTGCACCTATGTTACGGCCATCTGTATCGCTGAGGCACTCAAGCCTCCCCACCAACGGCAACGTCCATGGTTAGCAGCCGGAAATTCCGCACGGAAGAATCTGGACGAGCTGCGCCTGACCATCCGTCAAGTCGGTTATAAGACCCAATAAGTCGAGAACGAAATGAGATGTCGTTCTGCTCTCAATTTTAAATAAAATTTGGGTATCTTATATACATATCGTTCACTACAACGTAAGAGCTAAAATCAACCTCACGCAATGTTTCAGGAATGCCTTTTCACCTCTGCGAACTCTTCAAAATTTCGTGCAATGTTTTACTTAATTTGATACAGCGCAGTAAAGATAAGCGGGTAATGAAAAGAAATTCGCTTCTTTATTGAGTGTATATATCAGACTGTAAGATGCGCAAAAATGAAATTTTTTCACCTAAAATTTTTCGATTGATCGTATAAGTTGAAACGTCCCCTTAGAACAATTATACATGACTGTGCTTAAACTGACACACAATATTTTTAGCGCAACGCAATCTGACTTTCAAAAATCCCTACAAAAGAATGGCCCTGACTAACATTAACCTATACCTTTCACAAATCACTTACCTCACCAAAAATCTTCGTTACTCGAACTACTGCAATACAGCGAGCGTCAATACTGCCAGCTAAATAAAAGATTCAAACTACGGAAGGCACTAACTACTGATAGGCATACTTAGCAAATGAAAGATTTTAATAGAGAACAAACAATGTTTTTACCTTAATTGTGTTCAAAAGTCATAATGTATATAGCAGTTCATGAT
The DNA here is from genome assembly GCF_023864275.1 of Schistocerca cancellata. NCBI lineage: Eukaryota > Metazoa > Arthropoda > Insecta > Orthoptera > Acrididae > Schistocerca > Schistocerca cancellata. The sequence continues at coordinate 91,499,654 of NC_064628.1, read as the reverse complement.
CTCCAGTATTACAAATTTCAAAACTCCGCCATTTCTCTCTGCACATCCACCACTGCTGGCGGCTCACCTCCAACTGCGCAACGCTATGCGCTGTTCACATCCAGCTGCCCAACGCTACAATGGCGAGTATTACAACAATGCAAAGCAGCCACAGACTGCACACAGCACAGCCAGTGATTTTCATACAGAGCGCTACGTGGCGTTACCAATAAGAAAATCTAAACAGCCTACTTACAAAGTGTTGTATATTGGTCGGGACGCCGTCTCTCAGCAGAGGAACCACCATTTAGCGAACATCACAGCCTTAACAAAAGCCACCTCAGCACGAAATGCAATGATCGCGTCTGCAGCAGCGAAAGGGTTAACATGCTACGCTAACTGGCAACTGTAGATGCGTCGACTTCGTCTGCTTTCGTCCCTGTTGCTATTACTGGCGCAGATTTGACGGGACTCTTCAGAACAACAACGGTACAGTTGACCGTAGGACTCTTGTTATTAAGCAAACGACGAACTGTTCTGTAAAATGCTTCAGCAAATATTTTGTGAGATACGGAACTCCTTCCAATTAATGGTAGTCCAGTCTTGTTCCCATTACAAGTATTATTTTGCTTTGAAACATTGCAGATGCTGTACGTGTTACAGATTGTCAGAGAATATTTGTATGTAGAATGATCAGTTCGTAAAGAACCCGTGGCGTGGCGTGACAGTATGGCAGCCTTACGCCTGTCACTGATAAAGGGCAAAGACATCGTTTTGACAGTGGTAGGTGTTGTGTCTGGGAATCTTGCATCGAAGTGGGCTGCCACCAGTCTTCTCCTAGGGACCCCTCTGCTGTCACGTTGTCTTCCTGGAGGGAGACCGGTCAGCATGCGACTGGCTGACCTCTTCTCACAGCCTTCTCTTCTCTGTCCTTCCCGGCTGGCGTGCCAGCACTGACTTTACGCCGCAACAGTAGGGGACTTCATCATCGTTCAGCAAAATAGTACAAAATATTTGTAAATTATACACATTAATTTTCCCTGTGAATCATTCTACTTGTTACTGAAAACCATAGATCCTGAGGTTTTTGACAGATTAAGAGTGCAATGTATGTTTGTAACGTAAAACAAAATTTTTATGTGACACAATTACAAATTTTAGGAATTTTTCCTTTACTTGTACCGTGAAAATTCGTCTTGCAAATTTCATGATTGTAGATCAGTGGGAAGTACCCTATTGGCTTTGATGAGTTAGTTTCCAAGTATCAGAAAATGGCCATTAACTTAGGACCTTAAATGTTTTACATCGCTAAGGGACCGTAGATCTTAGTATGTGACATAAGTTTCAACTTAATGACTTCAACATTTAGTGCCTCAGCAATGCGTCACTTACATTTCGAATAGTGCAGCGACAGTGGCGGCGTGCGACATGTCTTGTAGTCTTGTACATGTCAACCTAATAAACACTATGCTGGTCTCTGACTGAATTAAACTGGTCGAAAACTTTCCTGAGTATCTGTGAAGGGGAAGGCTGTATGTCTCCCTAGGCTAAGACGAAATGGCTCTGTACACTCGCCAAGGCTGGGAGCTGTGCACAATATTGCTCTCAAAGTTCTTGCAAGACCTTTAACTAGAACGACTCGTCTCGTTTCTTCCACTTGGGAGATCTACGTGGGGTTCAGCACAAATATGGCTGAAACAGAGCCAAAAATGTTCACAGAAGAAATACACTCCGTGTCACCATAGAGCGTTAAGCACCTCGTGCAACACTCGACTGCTCTCGAGAAAAGAGTGTCTCTGTTGTTCATCTGCAATTGACTACATTGTCGTGAACTTCCCTCACTATACCGCGGCCTCGTCTTGCACTGGTATTGGCCAGTGGGAGCGCTCACTACGTTTTGTACCTGCTTGTTCGAACCAATCAGAATATTCCTAGTGAACTTCTGCGTCCCAAAAACTTCGCCTTCTCTCTCCTGTTTCGTTCAATCAGCGTCCGAGTTGTTGCTATTGCGTTTAAGTTGCGGCAGGGCAGGTGTCTTCATGTGTGAAGCCTACATCCTATTCACGACATGATCACGTGATCCGAGTGTTCACTGAAACTGCGACACAGGGCGGTGTTTTTGGTCCACCCGCTTTAGAAACGCTCAGAGGCGATAACCCAGACCATTGCCGTCTTAAACTGGCTCTCTGTGGTAACGATGGGTTTGTTGTGCTGTGCTAGTGTTTCCTCAAGTGGAACACCATGTCGCGCTTTTGTGTCCTATCCTGAGCGACTGGACCCTTTCACTTCAGTTCCACTTTTACAAAAAAATGTACACATTTCTCTGCATGCAAATTAGGAAGGACTATTAATAGTGTACACGAGAGCCGATAGCCACGTATGTGTCCACTGTTCATTGCACACCTCATTATGCAAATCAAGCTAATTACGTCCAAAGTGTCGCATGTGGCATATCAATTGAATCAGTACGTCGTGAAGGCTAACATGGGAGATGCTAAAATACCCTGCCACCTTACAGTGACGTAATTATCGATTTAACACATGTTCTTGAGAAAAATATAAGTCGGACAGACAGACAGACAGACAGATGGACGACAAAATAATCCTGCCAACAAACTGATCCTATAATGGTTCTACTTTTACTAATTGTGGCACCGAAACCTAAAAATCACCACTACTCAGGGAGACTAAGTAGAAGCACATCGACTCCAAAAGCAAACAATGTTATTTAGATACAGTTTATATTTGGTGGACGAATCATTTTAAGTGCAAGAGAACTGTAGTCTGTACTGATGGATTTCGTTATGACTGTGGGCGCTATTCATCTTAGAGTTGCGCATATACCTGACTCCTCAATGCTCTGTTCGAGGCATTCCAGTAATTGTCCTCCCTTACAAGTTTTACGCTTTATAGTTTCTTGTACTATGATGTAAGTGATGCCTTAAAACAAGTTCTACCATCCAGTCGCTGTTTCTTCTCAGTGTTTTACATACGTTCCTCACTTCGCCGATTCTGCAGAGAACTCACTCATTTATTTTGTTATCAATCCATTTAATTTTCGACACCTTTCTGTATCACCACATCCTGTCACTACCTTCAGGATTATGAAGATAATATTTTTCCGAATATCTGATAGTATGTCTCCAACTTGCTACATCTACATATCAACATGAATATTTTCCTTCTCCTCCAGTAATTGTAGAATTCCAGAAGGAACGTTATCTATCCCTTCTCCCTTATTTGATCGCAATCTTCCAAAGCTGTATTAAATTCTATCTGTAATACTGGATCACCTATGTCTTCCACGTCAACTGCCCTTTCTTCCTTAATGACGTCATCAGACAACTACAGGTCTATGTACTCTTTCCACTTACCTGCTCCCCTCTACGCTCTTAATGTTGACTCCCTTCCTTTTAATTTCATGAAAAATGTTTTGACTTTTATATTGTTGATTTTTTCCGCAGACACTGCGCCTTAGCTTCCTTGTACTTCCCAATTATTTCATTCCTAAATGACTTATATTTCTGTATTCCTGAATTTATCTGAACTTTATGTACTTCCTTCTTTGGTCGATCGGTTGAAGTATTTCTTCCGTTACCCAAGATTTCTTTGCCGTTACCTTCCTTGTACCTTCAAACAGGTCTGATCATTTCTCAGTACTTACGTATCCCACTTCTTTGCACATCCGTTCTTCCGGACGAGTCTGTTAAACTTCAACCTGTTCTCCGTCATGACTAAAATAATTGTGATCCGAATCTGTGTCTGCTCCTGGGTATGCCTTACAATCCAATATCTGCTTTCACAAACTCTGTCTGACCGTGGTATAATCCAGCTGCAATATTTCCGTGTCTCTGGGATATTCCCAGGTGTTCCTCCTCTTCTTGATTTTTGAACGTTGTGTTCTCTATTAATAACTGAAATTAACTACATAGCTAAATTAATCTTCCTCCTCCTTCATTTCCACTACTCAGTCCGTATTCTTCTGTAAATTAGTCTTCTGTTCCTTCCCCTGTCACCAGGTTCCAAACATGATATTTACGTCATTATGCTTCAAACTGTACATCTAAGATCTGATGTAGACAAAATGTTACTGTATCTGTCGCTGTTAAACAAAATGTTGGCCTTTATGTTATGTACTGAAAAATATTCATTATTTTCGCCTGTCTACAGTTGAATGCTAAGCAGCCAAGTTGTACCTGCGGCTACTAGATGGCGCTGTTGCTGCAATGTCATGTTCACCTGCCGCACTTGCTAACGCGAGCGCCTCTGTGCGTTGGAACCTGTGGGTGTACAGGTATGAGGTGCCCTTATAGGCTCGCCTTCACACATTCCTTTTGAATTTTTTGCGACTAAAGCCCTTCTGGCCTTTTATTTATTTCATACTTGACATGTGAGTACTCTCTCTGTCTGGTATTGTTAGTCAGTACTTACACTTTTTTTATATATAAATTTTTTTCCATATATTTGTAATTATGTTATAAACCACTTTGAATGTCTAAATTCTGAAGAAGGCACTCTTAGAAGTGTTGAAACCTGTTCAATAAGACTAAAAATTGTGACCGAGAGCTCATTTGTTTCAATTTATAAGCGGTCACTGAACTAAGCAGCCATGTTTAAAACTTTATTTTCAGTATCCTCACATACTTTCTTTCTCTAGCTCTTCATTTTCTGCTTGTAATGTAGGTATGAATACCTGAACTGTTGATGTTGACGCTAGTTTGATGTCAATTCTGATGAGAGCAAATCTATCACTGAACGGTTTACAGTAACTCACCCTCTGCCCTACCTTCCTATTCATAATAACAAATCCTACCTTCTTTATACCATTTTCTGCTGCTTTTGGTATTTCTCCATATTCATCAGAAATATTTTTCGTCTTTCCATTTTACTTCATTTACCCCTCCATTTTCAAATTTTCTACTTTCGCAATCACATTAAAACTACTGATATTCTACTGTCAAACTCGTACTATGTTACCTTTTCATTGGTCTTTCGGTCTTTTTCTTGCGGTTACCTCCCCCTTGGCTGTCCCCTTCCAAAGTTCCGAATGGGGGCCTCATCCGAAGTATTTTTCCCATGCAGAGATCACCTTGACACTTTTTCAATTACAGGCCACATGTCCTGTGGATATAAACTGTGTATCTTTAATGCAGTAATTGCCGTTGCCTCCTGCATCCTCATGCCGTTGGTCATTGCTGGTACTTCCGCCTTTTAGAGTCAGTTTCCCACATAAAGGTCAAAAGGTTGCCCTGAATCTACTCCAGCCTCTTTGACAAGGCTGAGGGTGACTGCTTGTACCCGGCGTGTTCTGCCGCCATTGCTAATGATTTTTATTGAAGATCTAAACAGTTCCAGGGTTCGAACCTGGGACCTACAATGTTTTGACCACTACTTCGGGCGAATGGTTTGGCCATCTAGGTCACAGGACATGAATCCCCTCGAACATTTATGGGACGTGATCGAAAGGTCATTCCGCGCACAAAATCTTGCACTGGAATCACTTTCTCAGTTATGGACGGCCATAAAGGCAGCATGGCTTAATATTTCTGCAGGGGATTTCCAACTAATTGTTGAGTCCATGCCACATCGAGTTGCTTGCTGCACTACGCTAGGGAAGAGAAGATCCTACAGAAATTAGTAGGTATTCTATAACATTTGTCACCTCAGTGTACAAACCTCATTGAAAGACTTTATTACTTGGACAATATCAGGACTTTATGCATTTTTTTTATTTTAGCTAGTAATGGTAGAACGACATAAACTGTTTTGGCCAGCATGGCGACAGCCTTTCTTGGACTTTACCTTGACAAGTCATTTAATAGCAATAGGATTGACCGAAAGAATATTATTCTGGGCGAGATGCAAGATGAGATGAGTTGTCCACTGTGATATAACGACACAGCACCAGTTCCACGCCCGACTTGCTCAATAACAAGTGACAGCGATGGCAGTATACAGCCTTTTGACAGTATTCGCACCGGCAGATTGATAGGAAGCACATACATACATCATCAGCTGTAAAACAAGGTGTAAGCGTGGAGTTAAATTGACCTCAAAAAATTCAGCCGTGTCACTGCTAAAGGTATTTCGCGAGCTGCGGTTTGTAGATGGTGGAGGATGAGGATGGGCCGACTGCTGTGGTGCGCAGTTGGACACAGCGTATCGATACGACACCATTTCACGGCTGCAACAGTCTCTTTGCCGCAGTCGAGAGAGCGACAGCGCAAACAAGTGACGAGCAAACACCAACATGGCGGACCATTATCGCGCAGTCCCCTGGCAGTCGCTCTTCTCCTGTCGTTTATTTCCGCCGTGCGCTGCTGACTGGCACGTCTGTTTGACGTTACGAAGATATGCTGTTTGTCCTTAGCGTTACCTGTGTTTTTATATATACCGCGTTTGCGACCAACGCAGCAAAACAAAGTAAAGCAACGTTCCATTCGAGAAGAACGTTCAAGTTGCGATTTTGAATCACTGTTACCGAAAACCATACACACTATTTTTATTTTAACATGACAGTGTGTAATTTAAATATTTCTTGTTTCGTCTATCCAGTACCAATTATTTGCATTATTGTATATGTATAGGGTAAGGTGAGGTAAATCTGACCTAGTAATTTATTGTGGCTATAAAACGCTTACCCGAGGTCGGATCTTAACATTAAATACGTTGCATTATGGGTAATAACCAGGAGCAACTGCTTTCAAAATATTTTTGTTATACCATCAATAGTTTTTGACGTATATATATTTTAAGAAACGTCCATTTTTGCTATTTGCAAAAATGGCGGGATAAATCCGACCCCCTATTTGTTTGGCTCATTTTGCACAGAAATAGTTCTAAATGAACGTTTTTTTTGGGAAAAATTATATGCAATTTTGTTTTCTTACATAAATGAACAAAAAGTATATAAAAAAACAATGTTTAGAGTACTAAATGTACAGCAAGTTAAACGAATGTAAATTTTAATTAAAAAAGGATGATTTCGTTACACGGCGGTGCAACAACAATGTCGATCTCGGAATGTTAAAATCACGAACGACAGCTCATAAAGACATTAGCATTTACATTGCAGCAACTGCTCGGCGAATATCGTTCTGATGGCGTTTTGTCGTTTTTCGTTTGTAATTTCGTACCATTTCCCTAAAAATAAACAAAACTTCACTTCATTTCCATAAATAAATTCCATACTCAAATAACGATAAAACATATGCGGTCGGATTTACCCAACCATTTAGCGGTCGGATTTACCCCACCATGGCATTTTTCATTTAACACACACAGAAACAATTTACACGAAATTTCCAACAAAAACGATACATACACTGAATAGGTCACTAAATGCACTACAAAATCACTTCCCGTTTGTTTTTCGATTGTTTTATTTAATAAGGGAAATCTAGTGATGCAATTTGCACAAAAATTAAATTGAAACAATCGGCGGCCGAGCGGTTCTATGCGCTACAGTTCGGAAACGCGCGACCGCTACGGTCGCAGGTTCGAATCCTGCCTCGGGCATGGATGTGCGTGATGTCCTTAGGTTAGTTAGGTTTAAGTAGTTCTAAGTTCTAGGGGACTGATGACCTCAGAAGTTAAGTCCCATAGTGCTCAGAGCCATTTGAACCTTTTTTTGAAACGATCGAAAAAACACTTGTTGTCTTTTGAGTATCTAAATATCATATACGGCAAAGCTGTCAAGGTGACATTTTCGTTATTTCGAATGCTCTGTATAGTAACACTAATGCGAAATCGCTCCTCTTTGCCGTTTCTCACAAATAGAGTGCGTTCGGGTTTACCCACCCGGTCGGATTTACCTCATCTTACCCTATTTGTAACTTATGCGTAGAGAAAACCATTACCATCCCTGAGTTCGAAATACATACTTCCCAAATAAGCAGTGGCATTAGTTACTATGCCTGGAAGTGGATACATGATTACAAACTGTTTTATTGAGAAAATACTGTCGACAACGAGCAATGTGAAAGTGGACAGCGAAACGATGTAAAAAATTTTAAAGGCGACAAGTTGAACGGAAGCATGTCTTCTCCTTAGTTGTTTTGTGTCTGTGATGTTGTGATATGCAGGTGTGGTCAATGGTTCATAACAAGAACTATCATCGTAACAATTACCTAAAAAATAACTTAATACAGTCACAGAAAAGTATTCACACACACGCACTCGTGCACACTACGTTACTATTAAACACAAAAGTAGTAATACAAACATCGAAAACAGGATGCTATTGAAATTACTGGTAGACTAATACAATACGGAGAAATGTCTGTGATGACTTTTTAGAAGGTAATGCCGCCAAACTATTCGAAGTACCTAAACTATGATTCTTTAAAACAAATTTTATTCTCATATAGCATTAATTAAGTGGCGCTAATTGAAATTACCAGATCATAGCCACGCGGGATTAGCCGAGCGGTCTCAGGCGCTGCAGTCATGGACTGCGCGGCTGGTTCCGGCGGAGGTTCGAGTCCTCCCTCGGGCATGGGTGTGTGTGTGTTTGTCATTAGGATAATTTACCTTAAGTAGTGTGTCAGCTTAGGGACTGATAACCTTAGCAGTTAAGTCCCATAAGATTTCTTTCTCTCTCTCTCTCTCTCTCTGTCTCTGTCTCTGTCTCTCTCTCTCTCTCTCTCTCTCTCTCTCTCTCTCTCTCTCTCTCTCACACACACACACACACACACACACACACACACACGATCATATCAATGCAAATATTACTTTTCTTAATCACTTTTTAATATTCAAATAATTATTTTATTATCACTAAGACAGTGATTAAAACTCTAAAACAACTGACAACAGATAATTTTTCAAATTAAAATTGTTCAAAAAATATCGGCAGCTTGAGCCATGTATCTGTGTTGCTGGACGTATGCATGTCAAAGTAGGTGTCGTACTTTTATTAGCTGGATGGAATTTTCTACTTTCTCACAACGCCTCCATTGTGATTTTGTGCATGCTGCTCCGTGATATTAAAAGGAATCCTCCTTCCAGTACCACTTCAAATGGTACTGGCTGGAAAGATCCACACCTATGTAGGGCATAATCTAAGTAGCCTGTTCCACCCCTTGGAGTGGAAGATGAAAAGTGGAATAAAAAGAAAAGAAAACAAATAAATAAAAAATTCTCAAAATACTTACTACGTTAATTCACTGCAGTCCACATTGTTTCGCAGAGCACACGCACTTCTGACTGGCCAATGAATCTTTGCTTCTTCACTCTATAACAAATAATGTTTGAATCTACACAGTGTAGCTCCCTATCTTTCTCATTTGTTAACAAATTGTTTGCAAATATGTATTGTCTTTCATGGTATACTTTGTACTATTTTTCTATAATTGTACGAAATGTCGTCTATGAAAATTATTTTGAGCGACTACTTCATGAGCCCAGTCGATGTGAAATATTTGACCTCTTAGCGACAAATAACCCTGATCAAATAGGGAGTATCTTGAAGGATTTTAGTGATCACAATGTTGTTGTAGCGTCACTAGACACCATAACATCAAAATCCACCGAAACTGACGCAAAATATATCTATTAGCAAAAGCAGATAAAAACGCGTTTGACTCTTTCCTAAGAGACAGTCTGCATTGCTTCCAAATTATGTTAGCGTAGAAAAAAATGTGGATTAAATACAAGGATATAGCATCGACAGCAGCTGAGAGATTTAAGGCAAATAATTTAATAAGAGACGAACAGGTCTTCAGTGGTACACAAAACAGGTCAAAATACTGTTGCAGACAAAAAATAGGCATAGCAGATTTAAAAGAAGTAAAGTCTCCAAGATCCGAAGAGACAATGGCCGTGTGTTAAGTACACAAATGGCAAGACATAGAGATGGCAATGGTAATGTCACCGACGACAATGCAACTAGAACGGAGTTACTAAATGCGATTTTTCCGAAATTCCTTCACCAAAGAATACAAAGTAATTATTCCAGAACTGTTATCAAGACCAGGTCACAACAGAAGTAACTCAGAAATAGATACTCTCGGTGTAGTGAAGCAACGTAAATCACTTAATAAAGGCAAGTCTTCAGGTCTAGATTGTATACCAGTTAGGTTCCTTTCAGAGTACACCCGTACAACAGCTGCACACTTAGCAGTTACTTACCTGTACAATCGCTCGCCCGTCGAAAGATCCAAAACTGACCAGGGAACATTCATAAGTGTTAATAAAAATTCTTAATGAAACTTGGTGGGTGTGGGAAGCGCAGTAGATATTTTTCTGTTAGCATTCAGTTTCTCTTTTAAGTGGTAAAACATAACCCCCGAAACATAATTTGGAGTTTTAGGTTTAGAGGAGATATCTTCGAAACGATGATATAGAAAAAATGTTTTTCATGTAAAAGTTGATATGTAATTAATGTTCTTGAAAACTGTATAATGAACTTTTATAATAACTTTGAATTTTATAGGATGCCCTACTACCACTAATTAATTTTCAAAAATAAAAACTTTTATTACAACACAAATTAAATACGCTTTCAAGCCACACACATCCCTGTGCAATTAAGCTGGTTTCTGAAATAACATTTTTGGAAAAATAAACTGTATACAGTGTGCTGCCAGGGTAATTTCAACATACCTAATTAAAATATCTAAATGTTTAGTGTTATTCTAATAATTTATTTTGCTCATAATTGTGTTATGTTTTAAATTCTTATTTTCAGTTTTACGTTCTTTTTTGTTTCGTTTTTATTTTAGCGTCACACATACGTGTATTTTGAAAATTGAAAATAATTAACTCATTATTATGACAGAAATAATTTTTTTTTTTTTTTTTTTTTTTTTTTTTTTTTTTTTTTTTTTTTTTTTTACACCGTGAACATAAAATGGACGAAATTCCTTCACGAAATATACATGACGGGGAAGACAATATACACTCCTGGAAATTAAAATAAGAACACCGTGAATTCATTGTCCCAGGAAGGGGAAACTTTATTGACACATTCCTGGGGTCAGATACATCACATGATCACACTGACAGAACCACAGGCGCATAGACACAGGCAACAGAGCATGCACAATGTCGGCACTAGTACAGTGTATATCCACCTTTCGCAGCAATGCAGGCTGCTATTCTCCCATGGAGACGATCGTAGAGATGCTGGATGTAGTCCTGTGGAACGGCTTGGCATGCCATTTCCACCTGGCGCCTCAGTTGGACCAGCGTTCGTGCTGGACGTGCAGACCGCGTGAGACGACGCTTCATCAGTCCCAAACATGCTCAATGTGGGACAGATCCGGAGATCTTGCTGGCCAGGGTAGTTGACTTACACCTTCTAGAGCACGTTGGGTGGCACGGGATACATGCGGACGTGCATTGTCCTGTTGGAACAGCAAGTTCCCTTGCCGGTCTAGGAATGGTAGAACGATGGGTTCGATGACGGTTTGGATGTACCGTGCACTATTCAGTGTCCCCTCGACGATCACCAGTGGTGTACGGCCAGTGTAGGAGATCGCTCCCCACACCATGATGCCGGGTGTTGGCCCTGTGTGCCTCGGTCGTATGCAGTCCTGATTGTGGCGCTCACCTGCACGGCGCCAAACACGCATACGACCATCATTGGCACCAAGGCAGAAGCGACTCTCATCGCTGAAGACGACACGTCTCCATTCGTCCCTCCATTCACGCCTGTCGCGACACCACTGAAGGCAAGCTGCACGATGTTGGGGCGTGAGCGGAAGACGGCCTAACGGTGTGCGGGACCGTAGCCCAGCTTCATGGAGACGGTTGCGAATGGTCCTCGCCGATACCCCAGGAGCAACGGTGTCCCTAATTTGCTGGGAAGTGGCGGTGCGGTCCCCTACGGCACTGCGTAGGATCCTACGGTCTTGGCGTGCATCCGTGCGTCGCTGCGGTCCGGTCCCAGGTCGACGGGCACGTGCACCTTCCGCCGACCACTGGCGACAACATCGATGTACTGTGGAGACCTCACGCCCCACGTGTTGAGCAATTCGGCGGTACGTCCACCCGGCCTCCCGCATGCCCACTATACGCCCTCGCTCAAAGTCCGTCAACTGCACATACGGTTCACGTCCACGCTGTCGCGGCATGCTACCAGTGTTAAAGACTGCGATGGAGCTCCGTATGCCACGGCAAATTGGCTGACACTGACGGCGGCGGTGCACAAATGCTGCGCAGCTAGCGCCATTCGACAGCCATCACCGCGGTTCCTGGTGTGTCCGCTGTGCCGTGCGTGTGATCATTGCTTGTACAGCCCTCTCGCAGTGTCCGGAGCAAGTATGGTGGGTCTGACACACCGGTGTCAATGTGTTCTTTTTTCCATTTCCAGGAGTGTAAAACAAAATTTAGCAGGATTTCAAATTATCACGGTTGACTCTCTACATATTCTAATTTGTATCAGGCATATTTCAGTATATTGGTAAGCCTGGGCGGGGAGAATTGATTATGTACTAATGACTGCAACTCAATTCTATTGTTTCTCAAGTAGAGACCAACATCATAATCATTCAAAAGAAATGGACCTGAATGTCTCTTCACAAAGTTCTTCCAACATCGAAAGCTGTGTACATCCGGCGGCCGTACCTGTACTTTCGAGCCTTCTGCGATCCCCAGATGAACAAGTTCCTTGTCCTCACGTACAATGCTCTAAATGATTCTTTCACTCTGACCATCGCAAGTATCTGACAGTAATAAAAATATTTCTCCCTCAATAGGAAGAAAACTTCTTTCAGATATCTTTAGACCAGGTCAGACGTTTGTTTAGCAAGATTTCGATACTGTCACAAGTGCACTCGGTACTTCAAAAAGAGATTATCGAATTCTCGGCCCAAACTCAGCATTAGTTCCTTTTGACAGTAAGAAAAGGCGAGTGGTTAGTGTGAAAAAAAAAAGAAAAACGTTTTGAGCGTCGTACCAGAGAACAAGAAACGTCTGGTGAACCCAAAGGTTTCTTTGACACATTTATAGCAGTGGAACGTATATGGCTTTCGATGTTGGAAGAACTTGATGAGAAGGTTCTCATATCTAGTTCTGGTATCAGTCTCCACTGCATAAGCTATTCAATCAAACTGCAGTCACTAGCACATAATCAGTTCCCTTCGCCAAGGCTTACTCCAACTGACATATGCCTGTCACAAATCGACATATCTAGAGGACAAATCGTGACAATTTAAAATCTTCCTGAATTTTGTTTTATACAGGGTGATTCAAAAAGAATACCACAACTTTAGGAATTTAAAACTCTGCAACGACAAAAGGCAGAGCTAAGCACTATCTGTCGGCGAATTAAGGGAGCTATAAAGTTTCATTTAGTTGTACATTTGTTCGCTTGAGGCGCTGTTGACTAGGCGTCAGCGTCAGTTGATGCTAAGATGGCGACCGCTCAACAGAAAGCTTTTTGTGTTATTGAGTACGGCAGAAGTGAATAGACGACAGTTGTTCAGAGTGCACTGAGAATCCGCGGGAAACAACTCAGTATGAACGTGACTCGCCTAAGGTGAACGTTTTCTGTGCCATTTCAGCCAATAAAGTTTTTGGTCCCTTTTTCTTCGAAAGTGCTACTGTAACTGGACTACAGTATCTGGAGATGTTAGAGAATTGGCTGTTCCCTCAGCTCGAACAAGAAGCACAACAATTCATATTTCAGCAGGATGGAGCGCCACCACATTGGCACTTATCTGTCCGTAACTACCTGAACGTCAACTACCCGAGGCGATGGATCGGCCACCAGGCAGCCCGTGACAGAGCACTTCATCACTGGCCTCCAAGAAGCCCTGATCTTACCCCCTGCGATTTTTTCTTATGGGGGTATGTTAAGAATATGGTGTTTCGGTCACCTCTCCCAGCCACCATTGATGATTTGAAACGAGAAATAACAGCAGCTATCCAAACTGTTACGCCTGATATGCTACAGAGAGTGTGGAACGAGTTGGAGTATCGGGTTGATATTGCTCGAGTGTCTGGAGGGGGCCATATTGAACATCTCTGAACTTGTTTTTGAGTGAAAAAAAAAACCTTTTTAAATACTCTTTGTAATGATGTATAACAGAAGGTTATATTATGTTTCTTTCATTAAATACACATTTTTAAAGTTGTGGTATTCTTTTTGAATCACCCTGTATTACACCTCTGTGTGGACGATACCTTTGTAGTATGGACTCACGGGGAAGAGGGGCCGGGTGTCTTCTTGGTGCACCTCGGTGGTATTTACCAAAAGATACAATTTGCGATGGAGAAAGACAGCAATGATCAACTTAATTTTTTGGGTGTATCTATAATTAAATGGGTGTACAGGACTCTGGGTCATAAGATACAGAAAGGACACACACACACACACACACACACACACACACACATTGATCCATATCTCCACGTGGAATCGAATCATCATCCTAGACAAAAGAGGTCTCAGTAAAACCTTGGTGGACAGAGCCAACAAAATCTGCGAGCCCCTTTTACTTGCAAGTGTATTAAATCAGTCGCTGTCGGCCTTCAAGTAACGAGATTGACCGAGCACTCCGTCAAATAAGAGAAGATGCCGAAAGTATTGAGCAACAACGGACGCCATCTGCAAAATTTTTCTCGCGGTCATTAATAAAATTACATACCTCATCGGGAAAGTTTTGGGCAAATAGGGGGTCGAAACGGTCTTTAGACCCATGAAGAGGATTAATGAAGATTTGAGAAAGTAAAACGATGCAACACCTGGAGTATAAAAAATTCCGTGAATTTGGGGACAAGTGTAGCCTATACTGTAATTACGAAAGGTAGTGTCGACACCCACATAGCCGAACACAAAAGAAACTGTCGTATCGGACATATCGAAAAAAATTGGCCGTAGCAGAACAAGTTTCCGACATGGAAGCCACGAAATGCAATTCAGTGAGACGAGAGTTTTAGCAAGGACATCGCATTATCATACACGCTGATAGAGAAAAGCAAAGAGATTCATAAACATCATAACAGTTTAAACAGAAAAGAAGAAGATTTGAAGTGAGATGAAATGCGGATGTCGACTTTGCGCCAGCAGAATATTTTAAAAGAGAATAACGACGCCATTCAGAAGTAGTCATACAGTCGGCATCACGTGAGGTATCGTGGTGCCTTCTATGCGCACTATAAATGCGGCATTACCTCGCAAGAAATTGCCCGCTGTGGGAGACGAAACGTTAGGAAGCAATTTTATACATCGACCACGGCCTCTCAGCCCGGAAGTTTTAACTGAAGTTACGTATTGTCTTGTTCGGCGTGCATATAAACGCGAAGAAAAAAAAATGGTTCAAATGGCTCTGAGCACTATGGGACTTAACATCTATGGTCATCAGTCCCCTAGAACTTAGAACTACTTAAACCTAACTAACCTAAGGACAGCACACAACACCCAGCCATCACGAGGCAGAGAAAATCCCTTACCCCGCCGGGAATCGAACCCGGGAACCCGGGCGTGGGAAGCGAGAACGCTACCGCACGACCACGAGATGCGGGCTAAACGCGAAGAAATTTTGTTCATTTTGTGTCCATGGTGTAAAAATCGTTGTTTTAAACATTCCTTTACGGGTTTTCATTATTTTGATTACTTTCTATCATAATACTTATTTTCAACTAACAAAATAAGTGTATGTGAAACAGTAAAGTAAAAAACAAAAAAATTGAATGTAAAACTTAAAATAACAATTTAAAACATAAAACAAAGACAAAAAAGAAATTATTAGAGTAATGATGAATCTTTAGATACTTTAGTCAGGTGTGTTGGAAATACTCCAACAGCATGTAAGATAGCAAATTATTACGAATTGTCATCTTGCATTGAAAGTGTAGAGCTTACTGTGGAGCAGGGAGGAGAGCAGATTTTGGTTCTCATGCTGGAACAGCTGAAGCTGGCTACTGGGCCGAGAGAACCGTGTACTTGCCTACCTCTGTGTGCAATACGTTACACACACCGTCCATGAATCTGGAGAAGTAGTATTAAATATTGATCGATCTTTTTGATACTTAGTATACCAAATCCTATGGCTATCACAACCACACTGTTAAAATTTCGAATCGATAACTTCTGTACTTTTGGGGGTATAAATTTTCAGTTGAAAAGCATAATAAACTTTCTGGCATTATGAAACTGAGCTAGGAACTGTAATTCACTCATCTATAGTATCAACTGAAACTGCAGTCACGAGCATAGGTTCATATAACCTAATTTTCTGGAATTTTCTTTAGTTTCATCAACACAGACTTCTGATGAATTTAAAAGTATTTTGGAAAATTATTTCATCCTGTTTTCATTGTGTAAGTGTTTTTGAGAGACTGAGAGAGTGACTGGAGGACATACATTAAGTGATAATGTGATGTTTTATTAAAACTATGTAAATGTAAGTGTGAGAAAGTTTTTGTGCAATACTGGCGTTTGTGATGTATGTTCGAGTGAGTTTGATTTTGTAAAAGGCGGCTAGAAGAGGCGTTGAGTATTAAGTTTGTTAGTAATTTATTTTATGGAAAGAATTTGAATTTTGTTTTCATTAGATTTTATGTAGTTTCGGTATTACGAGATTTTTAGTCTAAATTGCTTGTGGTAACCTGATTAGCTGAAATTAGTAATACCGCGAGTATAGAAGTGTCCGAGATGATCTGATTGGCTGCTTAACATACTGGCGAACAGGTATTCAGCACTTCCCGTTCCACGGGCGTTTCTATAGGGCTTTGTGTCTCCGATCTATGAATCGAGATAGTCGCTTGGGAGGCAGCTTCTGGTAAACCCCTATGCTACACCGCACGGATCGGATTGGTACCAAAATAAGAAATTTGAACGTTTGATCGGTACTCGTGTCGTTGACAAAAAGCGACTATAGTATTGATCATTTTGTGAAAGTTTGAGCTTTCTGTGTGGTTTATTTCAGGAGATATTCACTTGTGAACATTTAACGTCATACATAAAATCCGCATGGCTTGTTTTGTGCAGATTACGAGACATTATGGCTCGCAGTTCTTTATAAGTAGCCTACTGAAAGACTGAATGTGTTAACTCGAAAGTAGTCGTGGGTGCGTGACTGTTTAAGACATTCAAATTATCTGGTCACACTAAACATCTTCTGGCTTCTTTCGGGTGTGAGCTTGTAACAGACAGTCAGTAACATTATTGATATCGGGATATTAGATATGTAATTGGTAGCCATTTTCCATGTTTTAAAGACAGAAAAACCAACTTCAAGGAACTTTGAGCATTTTTTCAAACGAGTCATGCAAGAATCCCGAAAGCTCGATAGTTTAACTAACTTTCAGCTGCTGCTCAAGGACTGGAGTTATGTGGCCTTTGCGTGGTAAGTATTTAGTCGAATTTCCGTCAACACTACCATCGCAGAGTGGAGGGGCAACAATTTGAAACCTATCCAGGTAGGTAGACTGATTGTTTAAAGGATAGTGAGATACCACCCCCGCCTGGGAGCAAGCACACTGTATACAGCTTATTTTCCAAAAATGGTATTTCAGAAATCAGTTTTATTACACAGGGATGTATGTAGCTTGAAAGCTTTTTTAATTTATTATGTAATAAAAAATTTATCGTACAAAATTACTGTTTTCAAGAACGTTAATTACATATCAACTTTTAAACCAAAAACATTCTTTATATATATCATCGTTTCGAAGATATTCCCGCTAAACATAAAATGCCACGTTACCTTTCGATGTGCGTTTTAAATCTTAAAAGTGAAACTGAGTGCAAACAAAAAAATTCGTACTGCACCATTTTGCCTCCTTTGCACAACCGTCAAGTTTCATGGAGATTGTTCATTGAGATTTCAGAATGTTCCTTTATAAGTATCGGAAAGCTGCATAAGTCATATCAATACACTAGAAAGAATATGGAAATAACCCACTGAATTACAGACACTTGTCACTGACATCGTATTGCAGTAGAATTCAGTAACATTTACGGTGTTCGAACATTTTGAATTGCCTCAAAGAAAATGATCTGTTGACACATAATCAAAACGGATCAGAAAATATCATTCTTATGGAATACAAATAGCTCTTTATCCCTACTAAATAATGAGTGCTATCGACAGGGGATCTCAAATTGATTCCATATTTATACATTTCCAGGAGGCTTTTGACACCGTCCTTCAAAACCGGCATCTAATCAGACTGCGTGCGTATGGAGAATTGTCTCGATTATGCGACTGGGTGCATCATTTCCTGTCAAATGTCACACTCACAGTAACTAATGGAAAGTCATCATAAAATATAGGCCCCCTGCTGTTTCTAATTTATATAAACGAGTTAGGGGACATTCTGAGTGTCCCTCTTAGACTGTTTGCAGATGTCATTTAGCGTCTACTAAAGTCATCAGAAGCACGTAGTTCACTAAAGAGACTGTCAAGACTACCATTGTTCGTCGTCTCCTGGAGGATTGGCGGAGGACATCTAAAAAGTTCAGTGAAGGATAGATCGTTTTGTACTATCACGAAATAGGAGAGAGAGCGTCACGGGTATGACACGCAGCAACTGGTGGTACAAATTTTTGTTGCGGAAAGGTGTTTTCACGAAATATCAATAAATAACTTTCTCCATCGAATGCGAAAATAAATTGTTACCGCCCTCATATATAGGGAGAAATGCTCTTTGTAATAAAATAGCAGAAATTAGAGCTTCCACGGAAAGATTAAAGCGTTCGTTTTTCCCGTTTTCTGTATGTGGAACGATGGAGAAATAGTGTGAGACTGTTCAAAGAACCTTCTGTCAAGCAGTTTAATGTGGACTGCAGAGTGGTCCTGTAGATGTGCATATACAAAGCAATTTAAACTGTAACACTGAAAAATAACAAGTGAGTTATAGTTTTTCACAGACAGTGCCAAAATTGTAACATTTCCAGCCGTTACCAACAGGTGGCACTGTTTATTTTTACACAACATATTGGTGCATATACTGAGATGTTTCAAAACAAATTACTGATAAATTGAGAGAGAAGAGAAAGAAAAATTAACTGTGTCAGGGCCTCGACTTTACTGTGTCATTACATCAGTCAGCTTTTGTTGTATGTTCTGACATGAACAGATTCGAAATGGGTCCAACAACAAATGAAATGGATGAGATGGGAAAAAGGAAAGATTTTTAGATATGATGGCGTTTTTAGCGGACGGAGATGACTAAGTGATACTGTCACAGTAGTCGAATCAGCTGAAGATAGCATGTAACATGCAAAAACGAAGGAATGGCTTCCGCAGAAAGATTTCTTGGTGGGCGTGTATCCGCTTCTTACTGTGGGAGCCCGTCCCCTTTAGCTGAGTGGCCAGCGCGGTGGAATGCCAGGTGAAGGGGACCGGGTTCGATTCCCGGCTGGGGCAGGAGATTTTCTCCGCTCAGGGACTGGGTGTTGTGTTGTCCTCATCATCATTTCATCCCCTTATCCGACGCGCAAGTCGCCCAACGTGGCGTCGAACGCAATCAGTACTTGTCCTCGGCGGCCGAACTCCTCCAATGGTGGACTCCCGGCCCACAATGCTGTATGCTCATTTCCATTTTACTGTGGGAACTGAGTGCGCTATGCGACAGTCATGTAAGTTGTAAGACGATCCGACTGGAGAGAAGCAAGCGCGCCCACAGAATTCTTTGCTAAATGCCAAGAGGGAGATGGTTCTAATGCGGATTACACCGTGATACTCCAGACGAGAAACGTCACCGCTAGGCTAGGCAGAGTTCTGGGCGCGACTGCCACTAATACCAGAGGTCTGCTCAGGCCCAGACGCCGAACACAGCCGCAGCCGGGAGACACACATGGGGCTCTACTGGGAAAAATGCCGCCTTGGGACGCCAGCAGCCACAAATGTCACATCGACTCTTCAGCACGCACTACCTGGTAAGCTGTGTAGGCCGCCGCCAGTCTGAGGCTATCGGGACCTAGTAACCTCCCCCTCACTTATCGACCTTAATGACAGTGAAAAATTAAACCGCGTGTACCTAATGGAAATTTGGGAAAATCAATCGTCACCGAGGTTAATTTGTCGGTAAAGAGGGAGGAAAGGGTTACATCTAAATGAAAGGAAAAATGCTAATGAAACTGGTGGAAATTAATTTTGAAATAGGGGTAAAGTTAATAAAGAAATTAAATGTGCGGCCGTTACGTTAACAGTCAACTAGCGGTAATTAGATATTTGAGATTTGGGGGAAATTACGGTCGCCAGTCCTAAGGACAATTACTATAGTAACTGAAAGAGAAAGGTTATTACACATATAATTAGCACTAGAAGCGTGGCAACTGAAGGTTGACAAGTGTAGTGTGAAAACTGAAAGTTTGTCAGAAGTAATAAATTTCGCTACACTCTGACTTAATTTAGCAAAAGAATTAATAAAACCGGAAAATCGAAAGTTAATTTAGTGACTGAAGTTAATAGTGAGCTTTCTTTCTGAAGCACATCGAAATTCAGTAAAATACGGTTAGTCTTGGACTACTTCAACAATCATGTCAAAAGCTACTTGAATCTACGCAATTTAGAAAGAAGAGATTTAACTTTGAACTTGAATTAAACGATTCTGAACAATTAACAATAGTAAAATTTAGTACGTACCAAGCTGAGCTGCAGTCACAGGTAAGATAAAATACGGTAACAAAACTCGCACTCTTAATTTGTGCTTGTGTAATCTGAATATTGTAGCCAGCTATGAATACCTTAACTGAACTTTGAAATTAAAGCAGTGAAATAGGATAATGTTACTTTAATGCTGGCGTTTGAATTTCAACGACACTCGGGTTCATTCCGGAAAAGGAAGGGACCCTGCTTGGTAATGCAATTGGGACAATGTGCAACAAGGGTTCATGCTACGTTGCTGTAATTTTGTGATTTGAACAGTTTTAAAAGCTGAGGTCGGCCATACAGTTCTAAAACTTTACGTGCGTCCAGTCTTCCTTGTCGGTTGATTGAAGGTTTGAAGCCGTCGATCGAGGAGGTGGCGACAGTCACTCATTGTCGGCCGTCGCTGTTGCAGAAGCTGGATGTTGGCGCGCCTTCTTCTCGACACGGTCACCAGACGAAACGGGCTCTTGATGTGCGCCAGCTAATGCTTCCCGTCCGCGACACGATGTCAGATACTATAATCGCAAGTCGAGCGCAATTACATGCTGCCAAACCCCGAAAGCGCGGCAACTCGCGGGAGCGTTACACAAAACACCTGCTCCACTGCACCACCCCAGCCAGACTCTCTCTGCCCGCGCTCCACGCAACAGAGTTAACACTACCAAAGATCCTAAACACCTTGATTCTTCACACGGCCTATCGATGTAATCGTTCGATAGCAGTTTTCCCTAGGCAAGACCTAGCGTAAAAATACAAATAATATTTACGAAACAAACCAATTATACATCGACATAAATGCATAAATATATATACAAATAGTAAAACAATTACAATATGTAAAGACACAGAAATGTCATATATTCATGTAACAAAAATAAGGAAAACAAATTTATAGTACAATAGATGGAAATAGGAGGATATGCATTTCCAGCGTTACAACATTTTATTATTAATTTCAGTTTTTTTCCTGCTTAATTTTGTCACTTCCAGTATTTCTACAGTAGCTGTTGTGGCCTGCGTCCCGAGTAATCTCCCCAGCATAAAAGCTGTTTGTTCCGGTAAAAAGGTGACAGACAACGGAGTCTGCAGGCACGGCGTCGAGGAGCCACTGAGGCCAGCAGTGCTCGCCGACCAAAGGGTCGGCAGAGAGGGATTCGCTTGCTGGCTCCAGCCCTCAGCCAAGCTTGACGCCTCTGCTTTCCCCTCTGCCGTGACGGTTCTTGGACTCTGTCCCGTTGCTGAATGACGTCTGCTATACTCCTCCCGGCTGGTGTCTTTCCTCCAATTAAACGGCTAGTCCGATTGTAACTACTACACAGAAATGCGATTGGGATATTGCACATTAAAGAAACTCCTTAGGATGCCCACTCCTCTGGTAACTATTGCAGACACCACTCGACATCCTCACAAAGACAGAATCTCCCAGTGTTCCCTGTGCCTTTCACTAACAATGATTGTTGTTGTTGTGGTCTTCAGTCCTGAGACTGGTTTGATGCAGCTCTCCATGCTACTCTATCCTGTGCAGGCTTCTTCATCTCTCAGTACCTACTGCAGCCTACATCCTTCTGAATCTGCTTAGTGTGTTCATCTCTTGGTCTCCCTCTACGATTTTTACCCTCCACGATGCCCTCCAGTACTAAATTGGTGATCCCTTGATGCCTCAGAACATGTCCTACCAACAGATCCCTTCTTCTAGTCAAGTTGTGCCACAAACTCCTCCCCAATTCTATTCAATACCTCCTCATTAGTTATCTGATCTACCCATCTAATCTTCAGCATTCTTCTGTAGTACCACATTTCGAAAGCTTCTATTCTCTTCTTGTCCAAACTATTTATCGACCATGTTTCACTTCCGTACATGGCTACACTCCATACAAATACTTTCAGAAACGACTTCCTGATACTTAAATCAATACTCGATGTTAACAAATTTCTCTTCTTCAGAAACGCTTTCCTTGCCATTGCCAGTCTACATTTTATATCCTCTCTACTCCGACCATCATTTTTTTGCTCCTCAAATAGCAAAACTCCTTTACTACTTTAAGTGTCTCGCTTCCTAATCTAATTCCCTCAGCATCATCCGATTAAATTCGACTATATTCCATTATCCTCGTTTTGCTTCTGTTGATGTTCATCTTATATCCTCCTTTCAAGACACTGTCCATTCCGTTCAGCTGCTCTTCCAAGTCCTTTGCTGTCTCTGACAGAATTACAATGTCATCGGCGAACGTCAAAGTTTTTATTTCTTCTCCATGGATTTTAATACCTACTCCCAATTTTTCTTTTGTTTGCTTTACTGCTTGCTCAATATACAGACTGAATAACATCGGGGAGAGGTTACAACCCTGTCTCGCTCCCTTCCCAACCATTGCTTCCCTTTCATGCCCCTCGACTCTTATAACTGCCATCTGGTTTCTGTACAAATTGTAAATAGCCTTTCGCTCCCTGTATTTTCCCCCTGCCACCTTCAGAATTTGAAAAAGAGTATTACATTCAACATTATCAAAAGCTTTCTCTAAGTCTACAAATGCTAGGAACGTAGGTTTGTCATTCCTTA
Source organism: Schistocerca cancellata (assembly GCF_023864275.1). NCBI lineage: Eukaryota > Metazoa > Arthropoda > Insecta > Orthoptera > Acrididae > Schistocerca > Schistocerca cancellata. Next base: position 91,476,569 of record NC_064628.1, on the reverse strand, counting down.
ATCTTTCTTCTAAGATAAGTCGTAAGGTCAGTATTACGTCACGTGTTCCAATATTTCTACGGAATCCAAACTGATCTTCCCCGAGGTCGGCTACTACTAGTTTTTCCATTCGTCTGTAAAGAATTCGCGTTAGTATTTTGCAGCTGTGACTTATTAAACTGACAGTTCGGTACTTTTCACATCTGTCAACACCTGCTTTCTTTGGGATTGGAATTATTATATTCTTCTTGAATCTTATGCGTTAATCTTATCCGTTACGGATGTTTAAGAACATCTACATCTACATGGATACTCTACATATCACACTTAAGTGCCTGGCAGAACCATATTCACAATAATTCTCTATTGTTCCACTTTCGAACAACGTGGGGAAAAAAACAAACATATATACCTTTCCGTGCGACTTCTGATTTCCCTTATTTTATTCTAATAATCGTTTCCGCCTGTATAGGTGGAACAATAAAATGTTTTCACATTCGATGGAGAAACGTGGTGACTGAATTTTCATGAGAAGATCCGGCCGTAACGAGAAAAGACATTGTCCACTCCAAATCCTGTATCATGTCTCTCCCCTATTTCTCTATAATAACGTGCTGCCCATCTTCGAAATTTCTCGATGTACTCCGTTAACCGTATATATGTTAAGGATCGCACATCGCGCAGCAGTACTCCAAAAGAGGACAGACAAGCGTAGTGTCTCTTTAGTAGATATGTTGCATCTACTAAGTGTTCAGCCAATAAAACGCATGGTTTTGTTCTCCAGCGCCACAACATTTTAAGTTGTTCGTGCTGTAATTCCAAGATATTTAGTAGAATTTGCGGCCTTTAGATTTGATTGATTTGTCGTGCAACCGAAGTTTAATGGATTCCTTTTACCACTCGTGTGGATGACCTCACATATTTCGTAACATAGAGTCAACTGCCAATTTTCATACCATACAGATATCTTTTGTAAATCGTTTGGCAGTTTGTTTTGTCTGTTCGACATAAATACAGAAAACTGCAACCTGTCACTTTTGTGAAATAGTTGTTTATTTCATAAACAAGTTTTCGAGCCTTTTCAGGCTCATCTTCAGGTAGTACACGGGAGGTTACGCGATTATTCCAAAGCGTAGTGCCTAACAACTCTGTGACAAATGCTCAGCATTTCAAACCAGCTAATCAGTCAACCAACATACCCACCACCTCACAGCCTCCTCCAATACCCCCTCTCTATCACTCTCTTTACATCCTAATTATATACATTTCAACGTTAACATCCTACCACAGAATAAATCCATATTAGCCTTCTACTGTCGAAATAAATCAGTATTTATATACACATTACCTTCAGCTGCAATAAACGAAATATGCTTTTACTGATATTCCAGACCGTTTTAATGTAAGAACAGAAATAGAACAGTAGTTCATTTGAAGTTTTATTCTTGTTGTTGTTAAATGGTCACACAAACAGCTACAAATGTCTGCGAATACTATAACTTTAAATTATTTTCTTTCAGGGCATTCATTTTAACGCCAGTTTTGAGTAAAGTATTTGCCCGTACATTGTTCAAAACGGCTCTGAGCACTATGGGACTTAACATTTATGGTCATCAGTCCCCTAGAACTTAGAACTACTTAAACCTAACTAACCTAAGGACAGCACGAGGCAGAGAAAATCCCTGACCCCGCCGGGAATCGAACCCGGGAACCCGGGCGTGGGAAGCGAGAACGCTACCGCACGACCACGAGATGCGGGCCCCGTACATTGTTACGAGGGCTATTCGGAAAGTAAGGAACGATAGGTCGGGAAATGGAAACCACAGTGTAAATCAAAACTGTTTTATTTGTAACAGTTAGCTACAACTTCCAGCTACTTATCTCCACAGTCGCCGATCCGACTTAGACGTTTGTATTAGCGTTGTACCAACTTTCCAATACCCTCGTCATAGAAGGCAGCCGCCAGTGCTTTTAGCCAATTCTCTACGCTGGCCTACAGCTCGTTGTCTCTGCCAGAATGTTGTCTTCATAGCCAGCGATTCACGTGAGCGGACGCGAAACTCAGAGGGAGACAATTACGGGCTGTATAGCGGGTAATCAAATATTTCCAATTGAAAACGATGCAGGAACGTCTTCATTGCCCCCTTCAGAATGCGGCTGAGTATTGTCTTGAAGAAGAAAACGCACGACAGTTATGCCATGTTGGCTGCATAGCTTCAGGTGAAATTTCTCACCAGGTCCTCGTACTTGGCGGGAGACGCTATTCTTCTAGGTATCTTTATGTGCTCCCTGTGTGCTCAGAACTAAAAAGAACGACGTAACACGATCGACAGGCATGCTGGAGACACTGTCTAACACACCTGTGCAAAACTTCATTGGATTTTCACTGTGGTTTCCATTTCGACACCGATCGTTCCTTACTTTCCGAATAACCCTCTTTCATGCAGACAAAAATAAGTAATGTCTTCGAGCAGAGTAGGCATATGTTATATGTTCATCTGAGGACCTTTGTAACAAGCAACAGTTGTACAGTAAAGTTTCGTAACTACTGTGTATACATGTCCCGTGAAAAGTGCCTGATGTGTTACCATCCGTCCATCACAATGGAAGCTGATAGATGGATATTAATAAAGAAAACCAACATAAAATGTCCCAGTAAGTACAGAATTCATTTTTGGATGCAAATCGCCATATAAATATTACTCAAGGCGATGCATTAAAGCATGTTCCATCTTCTTGTCACAGTGCCAGCACCCATCGTTACGCTTTGAAGTAGTCATGCAACCTCCTGTGCACCATCTGAAGAGGTTCGAAAACCAGCGTACGGAATAAATAACTGTTTCGAAGAAGTCACTGGTTGCAGATTTCTGTATTTATATTAAAAACTTTGCTAACAGCCACGAGACATTCATCAATATCTTATTAAGTTGTGCCCCAGAACTTTTATGAAAGAAATAACAAAACTACTAAACATTTTTATCGTTTTTGGACGAGTTTCGACAGTATGTCATCGTATGGCGGATTTTAAAATTTTAAAGTGGTGTGCATCGTAAGTTTATAGTTTCAAAATATCTTAATATCAGCTCTAAAAAGATACGAAACATATTTTAATACTGTAGACATGTGACGTAGGCCATGGCCTATGGTATACAGTTGATACTATGTGCATAACAGCAAGATATTCTAGAAGCTTACTGGTGTCCATAAATAAAAATGTCTTTCATCGACAAAATGGGCAATTTATTATTGTATAAGGTTAATGATTGTTCCACCTTCGTAAGAACGCAGAAGGCAATGGAAACCAGTGCAGTACAGACACAAAAGGTGTATCCACAGGACATGTCAGCTGTAACTGAAAAGGTGTCATGACGATCTCTCCATCGGCAAAAGTTTCTGGATTAGTCCCCCATTCGAAACTCCGGGAGGGGAGTGCCAAGGGGGAGGTGACCATGAGAAAAAGACCGGACCGAACAACAAACGGAATGATGATATTCTACCAGTCGGAGAGCGGACTGTCAGCATTTCGAAAGTGGTAAGGAGGCCAGAAAACCTGAAAAGGGAAATGCTAAAGCTTACTGTAGACATAGTGATGGAAAGCGAAGTGAAACAGAAAGAACACGAGGATTTCTGGTCAGACGAGGATAGGGTAATGTCAACAGCAGCAGAAAATAGTGCAACGGGAGTAGGATTCGTTGTGAATAGGAAGGTAGGGCAGAGAGTGCGTTACTGTAACAGTTCAGAGACAGGGCTGCTCTCATCAGATTCGACAGCAAATCAACACCGACAACAATTCTTCTGGTAGAAGTGCTGACGATGAAGAGAGGAAGGAAGTATATGAGGATACTGAACGGATAATTCATTATGCAAAGTGAAACGAATATTTAGTAATAACGGAGGAAACGAATGCGATTGCAGGGGAAGGAGTAGGAGAAAGAGGAAAGATTCCAGTTGGATTACATCATGGTCAGACAGAAATCCCGAAATTGGGTGTTGCATGGTAAGGCGTACCCTGGAGCAGATACAGATTTAGATCACTATTTAGTAAAGATAAACAGTCGACAGAAGCTTACGAGAATTGTACACAATAATCAGTGTGGAAGAAAGTGGGGTACTAAACCACACATTTAAAGTTCGTAAGACATGGGATACTGAGGTAAAAAATACGACAGTATGCAGGTAAGTTCAAGATTAGTAGGTATCTCTAAAAATAGCAGTTACAGATGAAAAGCCAACCATGAGCAGAGAGAAGGTAAATACGAAGAAAGTATGGGTAGCAGAAGAAATACTTCATTAGACAGGCGAAAGAAGGAAACAGAAAAATTTTCGAGGAAAGGCAGTAACACGATAATATCTGTGACTTACGAATGAAATGAATAGGAAGTGCAGGGGTGACAAGGCGAAAGCCTGCAGAAACAATGTGAAGAAATGATTGTCGGAAAGGCTGGCTAAGGATATCGAAAGGTCAAAACTGCCTTCGGTGAAATTAAAAGCAAGGGCGGTAACATTAAGAGGGCAGTGGGTATTCCACTGTTAAAAGCAGAGGAGAAAGCGTATAGGAGGCAAGGGTACATCGAAGGCCTCCGTGAGTGGGGGGGAGGGAAACAGTCAAATAACGTGAAAGAAGAAGAAATTGGAATCGATATGGAAGAGATCGGAATCCATTATTACATGCAAAATTTAGAAGAGCTTTGGAAGACTTGCGATTAAATAAGGCAGAAGTGAAGACTATTAGAGGGAGTTGCAATCAAACAACTATTCAACATTGTGTGTAGAATCTATGGTGACACAGCATCAGATTATCGGAAAAATATCCATTCATTTCCGAGGATAGCACGAGGAGGTGAGTGTGAGAATTATTGCACAATCAGCCTAGCGTCTCATGCATCGAAGCTGCTGACAAGAATAATACGCAGTGCAATAGAAAAGAAAATTGTGGAACTGTTACATGACAATCACTTTATCTTTAACATAACAATGGAAAAGAAAATTAAGGAGCTGTTACATGACGAGCAGTTCAGTCTTAAGAAACAGTGAAGTCACCAGAGAGGCTCCCGACGTTGTGTTTGATAGTAGAAGCAAGACTGAAGAAAAATCAAGATACATCCCTATGATATGTCGATCTGGAAAATGCTTTCGACAATGTAAAATCGTGCAAGATGTTCAAAATTCTGAGAAAAATAGGAGTAAGCTTTAGAGAAAAACGGGTGATATAAAATACGTACAAGAAGCCAAGAAGAAACAATAAGGCTGCGAGACCAAGAACTAATTGCTCGGATTAAAAAGGAATGCGATCTTTAGTCCCCACTGTTCAGTCTATATACGAAGAAACGACGACAGAAATAAAATAAATGCTCAAGAGCCTGATTAAATTTCGGGGTGAAAGGATGCTAATGGTAATTGACTGATGACACTGCTATCCTAAAAAGTAGACTAGCACAGGCGAAAAGAGCATTCCTGGCCAATAGCAGTCTGTAGAATGAAGGCTTTCGCGACCGGGTGACATGGCTGTTTTTTTTTTTTTTGTGGTTTTAGGGCGCACAACTTCAATGGTCATTAGCGCCCTGACTACTCTAAGAATGCACCGCGAGGCACAAGTTGACAACAACAACTAAAAGGGAAAACACGATAAAAGACAGACTGACAGGTATAGGATTAAAAAACAGCATCATCAAATGTCCTTAGAGAGGTTTGTCAAATTGATAAAACGAAGAACACGAGCAGCCGCTCGTGGGTCATCCGCTAAAATGGCATCGAAAGTACTTGGCAGGTTAAGATCTAGACGCAGTGTGTTAAAATCTGGACAGGACATTAAAATGTGTCGAACCGTCAGCAAGTGCCCACATGGGCAGAACGGCGCCGGCGCAGCCGTCAACAGATGGCGATGGCTGAACCGGCAGTGTCCAATTCTTAACCGGGCCAAAACTACCTCCTCCCGCCGAGAAGGGCGTGAGGAGGACGTCCAAGCCACGGGAAGAGGTTTTAAGGCCCGAAGCTTGTTGTCTGTAAGTGCAGCCCAATCGGCATGCCACAGCGATAAAATGCGCCGACAAATGACCCTGCTAAAATCGGACGAAGGGACACAACAAGAAGCTGTCCGAGGCTGGAGGACCGCAGCCTTGGACGCGGCATCTGCAGCTTCGTTCCCAGGGATACCGACATGGCCAGGAACCCACATAAAGCTAACCGGAAAACCGACGTCCACCAGCTGCTGAAGAGAGCGTTGGATCCGGTGTACGAAAGGGTGAACCGGGTACGGATCACAGAGGCTCTGGATGGCACTCAGGGAATCGGAGCACATGACATAAGCAGAATGTCGGTGGCGGCAGATGTAAAGAACAGCCTGGTAGAGGGCAAAGAGCTCAGCTGTGAAGACCGAACAACGGCCATGGAGCCGGTATTTGAAACTTTGTGCCCCGACAATAAAGGAACACCCGACCCCGTCATTGGTCTTAGAGCCATCTGTATAAATAAAAGTCATGTTGATGAACTTCGAAGGAAGTTCCAAAAAACGGGAGTGGTAGACCGAACCGGGGGTAACCTCTTTTGGGAGCGAGCTGAGGTTAAGGTGAACGCGGACCTGAGCCTGGAGCCAAGGTGGCGTGTGGCTCTCGCCCACTCGCAAGGTTGCAGGGAGTGAAAAATTAAGGTGTTGAAGGAGGCGACGAAAGCGAACTCCAGGGGGCAGCAGGGCAGAGACATACAACCCGTATTAACGGTCGAGAGAGTCGTCAAAAAAGGAACGATAAGACGGATGGTCGGGCATTGACAGTAGCCGACAGGCATACCGACAAAGCAGTATATCGCGCCGGTAGGTGAGTGGCAATTCGCCAGCGTCAGCATGAAGACTCTCTACGGGACTAGTATAAAATGCTCCGATCGCAAGTCGTAAACCCCGATGTTGTATGGAGTTGAGGCGGCGTAAGATGGATGGCCGTGCAGAGGAGTATACGAAGCTCCCATAATCCAGCTTGGAGCGGACGATCGACCGATATAGACGAAGTAGGACGGTTCGATCCGCTCCCCACGACATACCACTGAGAACACGGAGGACATTTAAAGAACGGGTACAACGGGCGGCCAAATATGACACATGTGGAGACCAGCTAAGTTTCCTGTCAAATGTAAGGCCTAAAAATTTGGTTGTCTCCACGATTGGGAGAGCAACGGGACCGAGTCGTAAGGACGGTGGGAGAAACTCTTTGTAGCGCCAGAAGTTAATACAGACCGTCTTCTCGGCAGAAAAACAGAAGCCATTGGCGACACTCAGGAGTAAAGACGGTCAAGAGAACGCTGAAGACAGCGCTCTAGGACACGTGTACACTGCGCGCTGCAATAGATGGTAAAATCGTCCACAAAAAGGGAGCCTGATACATCAGCTGGGAGGCAATCCATTATTGGATTGATCGCGATGGCGAAGAGAGCGACGCTCAAAACTGAGCCCTATGGCACCCCATTCTCCTGGCGAAAGGTGTCGGACAGGACAGAACCCACACGTACCCTGAACTGTCGATCCATTAAAAAGGAACGAATAAAAAGAGGGAGGCGACCGCCAAGGCCCCATGTATGCATCGTGCGGAGAATGCCCGCCCTCCAACAGGTGTCGTAAGCCTTCTCCAAATCAAAGAACACAGCCGCGGTCGGGCGCTTCCGCAAGAAGTTATTCATAATGAAGGTCGATAAGGTAACCAAATGGTCAACAGCAGAGCGGCGCCTACGAAATCTACATTGTACATTGGTAAGTAGGCGTCGAGACTCGAGCAGCCAAACCAATCGAGAGTTAACCATTCGCTCCATCACTTTACAGACACAGCTGGTAAGCGAGATGGGTCGATAACTGGAAGGCAAGTGCTTGTCCTTCCCCGGCTTAGGAATCGGGACAACAATAGACTCGCGCCAGCATGCGGGAACATGTCCCTCAATCCAGATGCGATTGTAAGTACGAAGAAGAAAACCTTTACCCACAGGAGAAAGGTTCTTCAGCATCTGAATATGAATAGAATCAGGCCCTGGAGCGGAGGACCGTGATCGGCCAAGTGCGTTTTCGAGTTCCCGCATGGTGAATGGGGCATTATAACTTTCACAATTCGAGGAGCGGAAGTTAGGTGGCCTAGCCTCCTCTGCCTGTTTGCGGGGGAGGAAGGCAGGGTGGTAATGAGCGGAGCTCGAAACCTCTGCGAAAAAGCGGCCGAAGGCATTGGACACAGCCTCAGGGGCCACAAGGACGTCATTCGCGACCTTCAAGCCAGAAACTGGTGAGTGGACCTTAGTGTCAGATAGCCGGCGCAGGCTACCCCAGACAACAGAAGAAGGTGTAAAACTGTTGAAGGTGCTTGTGAAAGCAGCCCAGCTGGCTTTCTTGCTTTCTTTGATAATACGACGAGAGCACGTAATCGTTTATAATTGATACAATTCGCCACTGTAGGGTGGCGTTTAAATGTGCGTAAAGCACGTCGACGAGCACGTAAAGCGTCTCTACATGCTGCGGTCCACCAGGGGACCGGTACGCGACGTGGAGAAGAAGTAGGGTGAGGGATGGAATATTCAGCAGCAGCGAGAATGACTTCCGTGAGGCGTGCGACCTGACGATCGCAGCTTGTGAAGGTTTGATCCTGAAAGGTCGCCCTGGAAGAGGAGAGCCCCCAGTCTGCCTTGGAGATGGTCCAACTAGAGGAGCACGGAGAGGGGGTATGCTGCAGGAGATGGATAACGCACGGGAAGTGGTCGCTCGAATATGTATCAGAAAGTGCATACCACTCAAACCGGCGTGCAAGTTGGGGAGTACATATAGAGAGGTCTAAATGGGAATAGGTGTGAGATGTGTCCGAAAGAAAAGTAGGGGCGCCAGTATTGAGGCAGACAAGATTGAGCTGGTTGAAAAGGTCTGCTAACAAGGAGCCTCTCGGGCAGGATGCTGGAGAGCCCCAAAGGGGATGGTGGGCATTGAAGTCTCCAGTTAACAAAAATGGTGCAGGTAGCTGAGCAATAAGTTGCATCATGTCTGCCCTGGTAACGGCAGATGACGATGGAGTGTAAACGGTACAAAAGGAAAACGTAAAAGTGAGGAGAGTAATGCGGATGGCAACTGCCTGCAGGCCGGTGTGCAACGTGATGGGATCGTAGTAAATATCATCCCGGACCAGCAACATAACCCCTCCATGAGCTGGGATACCTACCACAGGGGGTAGGTCAAAACGCACAGAGGTGTAGTGTGCCAAGGCAATTTGATCGCATGGGCGTAGCTTCGTTTCCTGGAGGGCTACGACGAGCGGACGGTGCAAGCGGAGCAGCAACTTCAAGTCCTCTCGGTTGGAGCGAATGCTGCGAATATTCCAGTGAATAAGTGCCATCGTAAGAAAAGGAAGATGAAAGAAGGGGTCACCTCGAAGGCCGCTGAGGGCCTGGCTTCGAGCGAGCACTGCCGCCACTATCAGTAGGCGGACAGTCATCGTCCATTGGGTCTATAGGTTCATCGGCCATCTCGGGAGGATGGCCGGGAGGGGGAGCTTCCTCCGCCGGTGAACGGCCAGATGTACGGCTACCAGCGGTGCGGCCAGGCGAAACGGATGACGGCCTGGGGCGGCAACCGCTGGGTGGCGCAGGAGAAGAAATGCGCCGTGGCGGAGAAGGAGAACTGTGCTTCCTATGAGCCTTTTTGGAAGGACGTTTGGTGGAAGTACCGGTCGAAGGCTGGGAGGTCGATGTACGTAGGAAGTCTGCACGGGATGGTTCCTTCTTGAAGGCCCGTGCATCTGACTTCGGGGTCTTCGTCTTAGCAGAATCTGATGAAGGGGCTGGTGTCTGTGGGGTGATGGGAGGAAGAGGAGACGTCGACCGCGCGATCTTAGCACTGGCCGAACGGACGACCGTGGTGCTGAAGGTCAGATCGCATGTCTGGGTTGCTACCTCCCTGGTAGTCCGAGGAGAGGCGAGGACAGTACTGTATTTCCCCGCTGGGAGCAGCGCGGGCTTCCTACTAGCCAATAGCTTGCGAGCAGCCGAGGTGGACACTTTCTCTTTGACCCGAATTTCTTGGATACAGCGTTCTTCCTTATAGACCGGACAGTCGCGGGAGGATGCGGCATGGTCACCCTGACAGTTCACACAATGAGGAGATGGAGGTGGACAGTCACCCTCATGGGCATCCCTGCCACAAGTGACACATTTAGCCGCATTGGAACAAGATTGTCGAGTGTGATTGAAACGCTGACACTGGTAGCAGCGCGTAGGTGTCGGGGCATAGGGGCGAACAGAAATAACCTCGTAGCCCGCCTTGATGCGCGATGGCAGCTTAACACTATCGAAGGTCAAGAAAAGTGTCCGGATCGGTACAAGGTCATTGTTGACCTTTTTCATGACCCTATGGACAGCCGTCACGGCCTGCTCAGCGACGAAAGATTGAATCTCCTTGTCAGTCAATCCGTCGAGGGAGCTAGTATAGACTACACCACGAGACGAATTCAAAGTTCGGTGGGCCTCCACCCGGACAGGGAACGTGTACAGGAGTGTGGCCTGAAGCAATTTTTGTGCCTGAAAGGCACTCTCAGTTTCTAGTAATAAGGTACCGTTACGCAACCTGGTACAAGATTTGACAGATCCGGCTATGGCATCTACGCCCTTCTGGATAACGAAAGGGTTGACAGAGGAAAAATCCTTTCCGTCCTCAGATCGAGAAACGACGAGGAACTGTGGGGCAGGCGGTAGTACTTTTGTCACTGGTGGCTGGTCACGTTTCCGTTTTTGGGCAGAAGTCGAGAGAGATGGAGTAGAATCCATTGCGGAGGAATCCCCCATGATTGCCAGCGTCTCCGATGTCGCGCTCCTTCCTTGTGGGGACCCTCTCAGAGGGCACTCCCGCCTTAGGTGAATGTTTACACCTCAGGTCACACCTCCCGAGAAACAGACGGAGGGACCAATCGGCATGGTCAGAAGGTATCAGCTCAGGCAATCACCCCTCCCCAGGCCTGGCCTTTACCAGGGGGTACGCGCGTGCCTTACATGTCTACCCAGGGCGGGGAATTACGCGTTACCCCGTCACCGGCTACGCGTGCGAACGCGTGGGTCGGCCTTCAGGCACGCACAGGGAGGAAGGAAGAAGAGGAAAAAGAAGAGAGAGAGGGAGAAAGAGGACAGACTGTCTCAAACGCCGAGGCGGAGACCAGAGAAGGCAAGGAGAAGAAGGCAATGAGAAGGCAAGGAGAAGAAGGCAATGAGAAGGCAAGGAGAAGTCAAGGGAAAGAGTAAGGAAGACAGTGAGGTGGAGAAGAGCAAAGAAAGGAACCAACAGATGGAAGGAAGAAACGAGAAGTGAAAAACCAAAAAGACCACAATTATAGGTCGTGGAACCGTCCGTCTCCGGACGCAGGCGCTAACTACCCCCGTGAGGGGGATGGACTCCTTTTAGTCGCCTCTTACGACAGGCAGGAATACCTCGGGCCTATTCTAATCCCCGGACCCGCAGGGGGGGACATGGCTGTTGATATACTTTCCGGTATGTGAGGTCGTGGTCCAAGAACTTTTCTGCTCCTTACGTTTCGTCCAGGACTGCGCTGGACTTCCTCAGAGGCGCTGCTCCGCTAAGTCTTGCCGACTGACTGGTCGGGTTTTTTTTTTACTTTATTGTTATTTTAAACCTGTACAACAGGCAGGCTGTCAGCAGCACACTACGCCGCTCTTCAGCCATAGAATATACAAGGAGCAAAAACAGTGAGAAGACACATAAGTGACAGAACGGTGGGCAATAAAACAGGAGACACATAGAGACAAACACGGAGCCGTTCACACTCGTCGATAATCCACACTGCTAACTGATGAGATGACACACAAACACTGAAGATGACGATGGCACTGGTGAACGATGGAGTGTGACGGTGAACACTGAGCACTAAACACGACGGCACACACGAAACACTGATGGCGGTGATCTCCGGCGCGCGAATGTCCACTTAGCGTGTGCGAGCCCAGGGACCTGCCAAGAGGGGAACAGGGGTGAGGTGGGGGAGAGGGGAAAAAAAGGATGCCAATGGCAGAGGAGACGGGGGCAGGAGGAGAGGGACAGGGGAGGGGAAGCCCGGGGGAGGAGGGGGGAGAAAAGGAGGAGGGAGGGAAAAGGGAGAGAAGGGAGGGAGGGTGCCAGAGGAGCAAGCACAGGAGGAGGGCGGGAGGATCAAAGTTGGTAGGAGGGGTAGATGGGAGGAGGGCATCATCAGGGAGGGGGAGCTGGCGGAAGCCACCTTGGGAGAGGGTAAGGAGGGTGGAGAGATGGAGA